>NC_083618.1:22369602-22712102 GCF_963584025.1 Labrus mixtus | reverse complement strand
TTTTACATGTTACATAATGAATCTTACAGGAGCACAATGCAGTGTGTGTGTGTGTGTGTGTGTGCGTGTGATAATTTCTCAGAAAAGGAAACTTCTTTAAAAAACCTCTCCAGACTTCTGCAGGTGACCTCAAGGAAGCGCCCTCCTGTCAGTGTGAAACAACAAACCCGGAGGCTTCACTCGTTTATAGGAAGTCATTCCTCAACAATATATATTTCATATTTATGATAATAACATTTTTCTAGGGCTGCACAGTGCTGCATGGTTAGCGCTGTTTCCTCACAGCGAGGAGGTTCCTGGTTTGAATCCCCGTCTGACAGGAGCCTCTCTGTGTGGAGTTTGCATGTTCTCCTCGTGCATGTGTGGGTTCTCTCTGTGTACTCTGGCTTCCTCCCACAGTCCAAAGACATGCTCGTTAGGTTAACTGGAGACTCTAAATTATCCATAGATGTGAATGTGAGTGTGGCTGGTTGTCTGTCTCTGTATGTAAATTTCCCCGTTGTGGGATAAATAAAGGATTATCTTATCTTATCTTATGTCAGCCCTGTGATTGGCTGGTGAACAGTCCAGGGTGTGACCCCGCCTCTCGCCCAATGACAGCTGGGATCGGCTCCAGCCCGCCAAGACAAAAAAGCGGTATAGATAATGGATGGATGGATGGACATTATTCTAAGCAGGGAACGATGATAACATGACCTGAAAACATTCATTTAGTATTTCCTGTATGCCTCAAAAGTCTGGTTGACCTTTCACCTACTTTACCGTTCTTTCATCATCATAAGCAGTCAGTGACTTTATTGCTTAAACTTCTCACATCTGATAATTGATCTTATCAGGTGTCTGTCAGTCTGTAAACACACACCACTATATAAACAGGGAGGACTAACCACGACCAATCAAATATCACAGTTTCATCATCAGGTTGAATATTTAAAGGTAGATTGGTAAGATGTTTTAGGTGAATATTCAGCTTCAAACTTTACATTTCATTCATCTTTATGTGTGTTTGACCTTCAACATCAGTACGATAGGATTGGTAAGTGTCGCATGTTTTTGTCTCTCTCTTTGAATGCGAGCAGGATCTCCAGTTCCCGTGACCTTGCATTTATAAAAGGAGAGACGTGAGGCTGTAAATATGAGAGGGAACAGTAAGTTAATGCCAGCCGAGTTTATTTAATACTTCACAATCAATCCACGCCTGCTTAGAACAAATACAGAAATCCACATTCAATCTGCAGCTACTCCGTCAGCGCTGGTCACATTCGATCATTAAACGCCTGGTTAACTGTCGTTTCACCGCCTGATGAGCACGAGGAACAGGAAGGTTAAATTTGGAGAGTATGCACTTCAGAATAGAGAAGAGAGCTGACGGTAAAGTTCCCTCTAACTGCCTGAGAGGTGTGGAAAGACTCACCTGTAAATGTTTTACCATCTTATATGATGAGAGATGTTTATCTCAACTTACATCACAATGTCAACTTCCTGGAGAAGTAACCGCAAACTGACAACACACACGCACACACGGATGCATATATACATATCTATATACAGTATATATAAAGGTGTTGATGGGTACAGCAGATAGAGATGTAGCTTTAGAAGAGAAACTTTGACATGAACTCAGTGAACCAAAGAAGGGGAACTGATCATTCTGCTTTGAAAGTCATTAAATGAAGGCCTAGTCCACATTTAGGCGTTTTTTTTTGTTGTTGTTTTTTTTAAACAGAGGATATCATTCTCTGTTTGAAAAAAGAATCCTGTCCACACACGCTAAAATCTCAAAAACATCTACGGCCACACAAAAAACGCTTACCCCCCAATCTCCACATATGGTTTTGCTCCGTCAGACGGCGCGCGCCCTGATCTACTGGATCCGTTTCTGGAGCGCGAGCGCCGCCATCAGCGGCTGAACACACATCACGGGAGAACTACAAGATCACACGCGGGAGTAGAGTGGGGAAGAGAAAAACGTTTCAACATGCTTGTTGTTTATTCGGTATCTTGTGTTTTATTTTGAAATTGACCTGTGCCTTTCCTTGTCTGACTTCCTGTCCGGGTTGTCATGTTCTGTCCAGCTACTCTGTTGAAAATAGACTCGCAGCGTATATGAAACGGAGCAGAGTGAAGTGGCGCTGCTCAGGAGACGTTCGGTAGCGCTTACTGTGGAAACCCAATCATTGACTAGATTGGCAGCGAACTTCGACCTAGTCGATGGTGCTGGCAGACCGCGGCGCGCACGGAGTATGTGGGAATTTGGGGCTACAGTCAAAAACAATTACCTACATGCTACAATTTTCTCACCATTTCATTGACAGAGTCGTCCAATCAGGCGTCTCTGCTGTGTGTGTACGTGTGAGCATGTAAAAAGTCCAGTTAGCAACGTTAGCACCAGCGCTAGTTTGGTGACGTCTGAACAAATCTCTGTTTTCTCCGTCTACACAGAAACACCTTAAACAGAGTTTCTGAACATCTTCACCCTGGAAGGAGTCTAAAGGAGAGTTTATAGTGACCTGAAATGTTGTTTGAGTATGAAAGGGTGTGTTTCAAAAATACCCGCCTACATGTGGACGAGGCCTAAAACTTTATACTGTAAAACTTCAAGAAGAAGTCCCCCTTTATTTTTTTATTCACTGATCTGACCCTGCCCTTTGTTACGAGAGGATTCTATATGAGACAGGCTTCCTCTATTCTCGTTCTCAGGGCGCGTTTTCGCTAACCACAGCAGCATTCAGCCCAGTTTGAGGGCACATTTCCAATATGGAGGCCGCCA
This sequence comes from Labrus mixtus, assembly GCF_963584025.1. Lineage (NCBI taxonomy): Eukaryota > Metazoa > Chordata > Actinopteri > Labriformes > Labridae > Labrus > Labrus mixtus. The sequence goes on along the minus strand of NC_083618.1, from coordinate 22,709,332 downwards.
TAGATGGGCTTCAAAAGTCTCCTTCAGATGGATGAGGTCACTGACACTACATCCATGTGTATACAGTCTATCAAAGTCCGGAGAGGGCGCCTTTAGTTACTGTGGCCCTTCTCTCTGGAACAAACTCCCTGCTGACCTGAGGTCCATCACAACTGTCTCTACTTTTAAAGCCAAACTCAAAACCTATCTATTCTCTCAAGAATACAAATAATTTCTCTTTGTGTATATGTGGGTATGTGTAAGTGTTTTGTTTTGTTTTGTCTTTGTACTGTTTGTTCCTAATTTGATTTTTGGATCATACTCATGATTGTTGAGACAGCTTTTTTGTCTCTTGTATTCCAATGTTTTTTTTGTTTTTTTGAATCTTCAATGTAAAACACATTGAGCTTACCTGTAATGAAATGTGCTTTATAAATAAACTTCTATTCTATTAGACTGAGGCTGACATGAACTCAGTGAACCTGCTTCTCTGCAACATGTTTCAACTCATCTCTAAATTTGGAGACTCCCTGCAGGATTTTCTCCTCCTACAGAGACTTTTTGTTGAAGGATTAAGGATCATGATGCCTACATAACCTTCTTCATTTGACACTTCTGAACCACTCAGCTAATTCTTCCAAGGTACTGCACCTTTTGTTTGGCACTCTGTCCAACACCGCGGTTTGCCTCTTGCTTTATTCATGTTTCAAAATAAGCCGGTCCAGTGACGGTCCTTGACATGAATTTGGCAGCTCAGTCAGCGTGTGGGTCCATCATATTGGACCGTGAGGCCTCTGACCGACTGGGCAGGTTACCAACATCTGCAGGATTTGAATGTCTTCACGTCTCTGTTACTCTAGCGCCCTGCTCGGGTCAGACATGGTGGAGGGTTTCTTCATCTTTCAGTCCATCAGCTGGAGCGTTTCAGATCCACGTCAGCACTCTGAGCAGCACTCAGAGTTAATGTGTAACTGCTGTGTGTGTGTGTGTGTGTGTGTGTGTGTGCATGATGTACCTGAACAAGGTCACAGTGACCAGTGTGTGTGTGTGTGTGTGCAGTGTGCATGATGAACATGAACAAAGTCACCGTGACCAGTGTGTGTGTTTAGAAGCTATCATGTTCTAACAGTGTGCACCATTATTAGGGAAGCTGGCTTTTAAAGTTTTATTTTTATGCTTTTTTTTTTAGAAAGACAGGACAGTGTGTAGAGTCGGATAGCGAGGAGAGAGATAGAGACTGGCAATGACATGAGCCAGAGGTCGGACTTGAACCCAGACCGTCCGCTTCGAGGACTACAACCTCTGTAAATGGAGCATGCAAACTAACTAGCTTGACTTAAGACGGGAACTTGACTTAAGATGGGAACTCACCTGAGTGAAAAACGTTTGAGAGATCATGCAGAAGTTTCTCAAGGTCAACCTTAAACTTCTATACATCAAACATCCTAACTTATTACCTCTGTGAGTAATGCCTTTAAGAAACAGTGAAGTCAAACTCCCCCTGAGTTTGTTGTTTTCGGCTCTGTGTTTAAGGCTCAAACACGTTTCATTCGCGTGAAGCCCTCCCTTCCCGACCTTTAGCCATGCCACCCATAGTCTGTAAATATGAATGTTTGAAGCCTGAGTGACGTCACCCATCTGTTCCTGCAGGGGCGCTCTGGAGGCTCATCAGCAGCAGCCGCCATGCTGGAAATCCTGTCTCAGTCTAACTTTCAGTCCTTGTGGTGGGTTTGTGACTTCCTGTGTTCCTGCAGCCAGCCTCTAGTGGACACTCGAGGAGCTGCAGGATTTTGCACTTAATTTTTCAACACCGGAGGATGTCGCTTGCTGTGAATGAAGAGAGACGGCCCCGCCCACTCAGGGACGCTTTTAGTAGAGGCATAATGGTAGTCATAATAATAGTGCAAGAGCACAACTGAAGGAGAACCTACAGACTTCCCATCAGCGACTTCTACTGAACATCTACGCTGAAAGTCCCACACGATACCTTTAACTCTTTTCTCTTCGATGACGCTTCGGGGTCTCTGTAGGTTACTGAATGTTTCAAATTGTGTAAATAAGAAAGAAAAGAAAAAACATCTGCTTGGAATAACGTTACTATTTAATAAGAGGGTTTTGTGATGCAAGAACCTTGAGCTATTGAATACTCACCAAAACCTCAAATTGTTAGCCGTCATTACACCGAGTCGTTTCCAAACCACGACCTGGAAATTATTTTGAAACGTTTAAAAAAACAGATGAGGAACTGGCAGCAGGGTCCTACTGCTGTTCTTGATTTCTCTAAAATGATTGCTTTAGAATGCTCCTTCATTTGTCCAAGATGCAGACTGGACTTCATGTTACCTTGTTGTTGCTGAAGGAGGAGAGCCCACATGTTCTGTCATCAGGGCTCAAGCCCCGAATGGTTTTGAGTATAGCCCCAGATATAATGTTTAAAACAAGTCTTTGTTACATAACCGGCGGTCAAAAATGTTCTGATGGTCAGTGGTCAGAGTCCTGAGTGAGCGATGTAACACGTCTTGTGGTCAAGTGTCAGCGACTGAAATTACAGCGGTGGACGGCAGAGGAATGCAAAGGGTCAGCTCAACAGCTGGAAACACATTTTAACAGTCCTGTTAGTTCAGCTTCTTTTCTTTTGTAATTATGGAGCCAATTTCGAAAACCATAAAAATCCTGCCGACACCTGGCTTATTTATCGCTCTCCGGAGGAACTGGTGTGTGTTCAGAACTCTGTAAGAATTTAAAATTGTTCAAGACTTAATTTGACTGTTGTGAAAGACGTGTGGTGAAATCCAAAAGCCATTATGTGCAGATTTCCTGCCTTATCGCTGTCTATCATGGCGAGGTATAAATTATGAGAAATGGCCGCAGCTGTCGGGGATATACTTTGTGTGTTTCTCTGGTGGAGTAGCTGATGTTGGTCTAGGAGCCACACGCTCGTTTGATGAAGATACTGGTCCCAAAGATCTGCAGGTTTTCTCAGCTTGGATCTCCTGCCTCCACCTTTGCATGTACGGCAAACTACCAATGAACGTACGCTCAGAACGAAAATATGCCGCACCAACGCGTGTGAATTTGGGGTGAAGCAAACATAGTGGTACCTTAAACAGGCATTCTTTCTATCAGCCAGCAGGGGGCGACTCAACTGGCTGCAAATTAATTCCAATGGTAGACAATATGAGAAAATACTCCAATTCTAAGTTGATAACCTTGATGAGTTGATGACCTTTATTTTGAAAGCAGGGTATGCTCCGGGACGTGCAGTTGGTTACCTTTTGACAACAACATCTCAACCAGGAAAGAGACGTAACTCTGTGTTTCTGCACCAAAGGTCAGAATATGTGTGTGTACAAATGAGCGTGTGTGTGTGTGTGTGTGTGTGTGTGTGTGTGTGTGTGTGTGTGTGAGAGAGTTTAACTTGCAAATATTTGCTTTTGTGGTTCGTGTTGTGAAATTTTCCATGTGTTGAAGTTTCTAGTAAGTGTGTGTGTTGTACAGTATGTGTGTGTACTTGTGTGTGTGTGTGTGTGTGTGTGTGTGTGTGTGTGTGTGTGTGTGTGTGTGTGTGTGTGTGTGTGCCTTCAGGGACAGATCCAGTGACAGACATTTCTCTCTGTCAGTGTTGAGTTGTGCTGCCTGAACCACACCTTTGAGTTCTGATCACAGGTGTGTGTGTGTGTGTGTGTGTTTGTGTGTGTGTGTGTGTGTGTGTGTGTGTGTGTGTGGGGGGGGGGGGGGGGGGGGGGGGGGGGGGGGGGTGTCTTGTAAAATCACTCATTCGTAATAGTGTGTTCCATTTACCTCGGTTCTCGGAGATGGGAATGACATCACACCCCAGTTAACCACGTTCCAGTTACAGTTTGCAACAAGTGGCAGCAGCCATGTTGGATTCTATCTCTGGTTACTGAAGTTACTCCGGGTTTCCAAGTCAGAATTCTGACTTCAGGGGGCTTTTGGGAGTGCAATTACCTTTTCTCCACTAATCGGGATTGTGATGTTTGTAGATTTTGTTGTGTTTTTCTTTTTTCACTTTAAAGCAAACCAACACGATTGAGTTTGAGTATGTTTTCCTTTAAGTTTTGGTCCATTGATTCTTTCGATGATTGATTGATTCTTTTGATTCTAAAGATCCTTCCTGTGAAAACACATGACAGCGAGCCCTCAGGACAACATGCACACAGGACATGTGCACGTGTGGTTATTATTTAAAACAAACATCTGGCACATGTAGTGATGCTTCTCAAATAAATCTGAACAATGCACGAACATTAAACAGCAGGATGATCGGTTTAGGAATATTAGGGCCACATCACAGGAAAAGAACAGGAGGACTGTCGACTTTATTCTTGTGGTATTAAAATATAATGGTTTTATTTTCATGATATTTAGATATTCTCTTGAATTTTAGATTTTATTTTCTTGATTTTATTCTCTTGATTTTTAGATTTTATTTTCTTGATTATTGGATTTTATTCCCGTACTTGAGGACGTGTCAACTTTATTCTTGTAATATTAAAACTTAACCTTTTCAACAATTTTTCTAACTTTATTCTCATATTCTGTTGCTGTTATTCTTGTAACATGAAAGACTATTCTAATAAGTCTTTATCCTCTTGTGACTATTCTCAAATTATTATGACTTTATTCTTGTAATATTTCATATTTTTTTCTCATGATATTGTGATATTATCCTCTTAATATTCTGATTTAATTCTGGTAATATAAAGTTTTTATGATCATGACACTTTACCGACTTTATTCTCACATTTTTTATAAAACTTTATTTTATAGTATTAATCTTTGTTCTTGTAATATTATGATTTTATTTTTAAATTAAAATGTTTTATTTCCTTTGCTGTCGTCCGATACTTGGTTGCAGGTTTTTTTTTTCAAATTAGAATCTGAAAGAGAAATATGTTCGATTGTGATTCTTAAACGGTGTCAAGAATAAACAATGACATCAGCTTCACAAGGAGGGTGATCAAAAGTAGGTCACCTGGAAGTGTGTGTTACAGGTATACGTCATACACACACACACACAAACAAACACACAAACACAAACAAACACACACAAACTCATTCAGGTTCATGTAAAGCAGATCTGCAGAGTGAGCGACACCACAACATGGCTTAAACATGGATGATCTGCAGTGTGTGTGTGTGCATGTGTGTGTGTGTGTGTGTGTGTGTGTGTGTGTGTGTGTGTGTGTGTGTGTGTGTGTGTGTGTGTGTGTGTGTGTGTGTGTGAGAGTGTGTGAAGTGGGTGTTTCAGGTTCCAGCCTACTTCCAGCAGAGGTGTGACTTGGACCACATGTCAGCCAGAGTTTTCCAAGAATCGCTGCTGGTCAAATTTCCCCCTCTCTCTCTCTCTCCCTCTTTCTCTCTCTCGCTCCCTTTCTCTCTTTCCCCCTCTCTCTCTCTCTTTCTCTATTTCTCTATTTCTCTCTCTCTCTCTCTCTCTCTCTCTCTTGTGTTACACAAAACAAAAAATGTATGTCAACACAGCACAAAAAGACACAGAGAATAAACAGGAATGAAATTCAAATAAAAAAAGGCACAAAGTACGTTACTCTATAAGTTTATGTGTGTGTGTGTGTGTGTGTGTGTGTGCGTTCATGTGTGTGTTTCTGTGTGTGTGTGTGTAATACAATTAGGGAATGATCTCATACAAAAAGGAAATACGATCAGCGAGCGTATGTCTTGTGTCACATGACACAAACATTTCAGGTCGTGGATCGGACAAACAATAGCTGTTTTCACACATGCACTCCTAAAGATTTGGAGAGAGTTTCAGGAGGACTGCCGCTCAAAGAGGTTTGTTTTTCTCACCTGGCAAGAAACATTGGAAAAATCTAAAATGTGGAAAGTTGTGAGACAGATAGAACGGACGAGAATGAACGTAATTTACCTCTGAGTGTTAATGGAGTCAGAGTAAAAAATTGGATGCTCGCTCTGATTGGCTAATGCTGGAATCCAATCAGAGGCAGCCCGGCCTGGAATCGTATATATATCGAGTTTGATAGTCACAATTCCAGATCGGGGAGGCAGCGAATCTCGGACCAGCGGAGTCAGGCAGTGAGTCTGTGCTTCACAACTTTCACTCGCAAGGGCTCAACTACCGTACTGTAGCTAGTAGGAGAGCTAACTCCTGAAAGAGAAAACAAACTGAACTAAAAGAGCGACGCAGCTGCACAGCAGGAAGACAGTTTAAACTTTTTTTTCCTCTCTGAGAGACCTTCAAAATCAAAGGTGCGTCTTATATTCTGGATTTGATGGTGCTATTCTTCATATGGCCACCAGGAGTTGTTTTGTCTGTACTTCATGTGTCAGTGAAACGGCCCTTTAAACATTATCCTGACATGAACTGACTTTGTGTGTTTGTGTGTTTGTGTGTCGGTGGTATTTATAACAAAATCGTGCTGCAGCAACCTCTTCCCTTTCATTATCTTCACACACACACACACACACAGAGAGAGAGAGCCTCTCGCACATGTGAAGAACCTCTTCCCCTCACGTTTTTACTTGCGATCCCAGCATTTTTTTGGGGCACACGCACAGAGGGGGTCAGTCCCACTGAATACCAGCCGCATGTTCACATTTGTGAATGAAAGACTTTCTGTCTCCTTCCTCCTTTTTCCCCCTCACTCTCACTCTCGCTCAGGCTCTGGAATTTTTTTCTTGGCCGGATTCCAGAAACTCCTCAGTGGCGGGAAAACACACATATACACACACACACACACACACACACCACACTGTAAAAAGTGAAGCACGCAGGGTAAAGTGGTTTCCTCATGGTTCCTTTTCAAGTAGTCAGGTGGATTGGAGTTATAAATAAATAAATCTGTTTTAGAATTTAAAATCAAATAACTTTCAGGCTCTTAAAGAATCAGAAGCAGTCAGCTGATGAACAAAAACATAACGAAATACCAGTTTCATTGACCAGTTTCACTCTTTATTCACACGCTTACCAGCCATGTAGGTCGTTTTAACATTTAGAAAAATAAGAAACTGCATCATCAGCATGTTAGTAATTCTATGCATACATTAGAGACGTTTTCACAAACTTTCAGGACAGGTGACATGTATCTACTTCCTGTTTGACGGGCAGCGGCGCACACAGAGTGTGTGGAAATTAGAGGTTATAGGGAGGTTTCCTACTGTCATTGCAACCTTTGCACATTTTTAACCACTGCTGTGGTTTAATGTTTTTCAGTCCTTGGGGGGCCCCCTACTAGCCTGGGGCCCCAATCAGCTGCCTGCCCTGCTGTTGACAAGCATCACCTCTGCAGTGAGGTTTAGCTTTTTTCTATTCTCAGTCTCATCTATATTAAATATTGTGGTATTGCAAATATAGAGTATTTATTGATTTTGTACTTTGATGCTGTAAGAAAAAACTTAAATTAAAATGTCTTAAGTTGGAAACTGACTTTAGCTGCTTAATAAAAAACAAAAGTTGGTTTTAAAATGAAACCAAAGAGACCAATAAGTCTGACAGTTAAACTAAAGTCTGTGAGTCATTTTTTGCAGTGTGTGACCACCCACAAACACACACACACACTCTCTCTCTCTCTCTCTCTCTCTCTCTCTCTCTCTCTCTCTCTCTCAGCTGCTGTGTTTGGCTGCTGCTCGCTCAGCACCTCCTTCCCCGGCCACTGATTGGCTGCTGGAGGTTTGGCGGGCTTTGCTTCCCCTCGTGACTGCTGCTCCTGCCGATGCGCTCATCGAGGCAACACGTGGAACACAAAAGTTCAGCCGGGTTGGTTGCCCCGCAACTCATCCCCGAACACAACCTGTTCTGTAAACATGTCGGCTCGAGGCTGAAACAGGAGCTCAAACACACAGGACGGAGCTGAAGGAGAGAACAACACAGAAGATCTGAACATGTCCTTACATTAAAGTTTGTGTTCCTTAGAGCAGGTGTCTCATGGAAACATTTAATATATATGTTCATTAAATCCATCCTCAGTTTTATCACAAGAGTTGCATCACACAAACTATAACATTTTATACAAAATGAAGCTTTTGTGAAGAATTAGGTTCATAGTTCATTAAAGTTAATTTTGATTGTTGTCCTTATTTTATTTTACTTAAAGGACCAATCAGTGAGATGTGTAGTGAGTGAAATGATAAAGTGACCTTACTATATGATCAGACATTAAGGAAACATGCTATGTTGAAGTGCTGGCTTCTCTGACAACAATGCAGCAGCCAGTATGTCCTCCTTCTAACTTTAGATTCTGGTCCTGAATGCTCTGGATTTGTTTGGACCAGAGAAGGTAGGCGGTTTCCCCGCTCTGCTACAAATACAAGAGCGACTTAAACAGGAAGTCAGACAAGGGACCGCATAGAGCATCCGGTCACATAGAGCACTAAACACAAAGTAAAGCTTATAAAATATTTTCAAATCTGAATAAAATCAGAGCACTTTCATTTTCTTTCTACCTTTTGAACCCCCCAAACAACCGCATGACCTGTAGACTCCATTTCTAATCCTGCTTTGCCAAATCCCAATTATATAATTTAAGGTTTAAAGGAGGAGTGTGTGAAATAAGACAGCCTGCTTGTCCAGCTGTTGCTGCGTCATGATGTGGTGCGTTAATTTTAGAAGTAGGTCAGGTAAGATATCGTTTAGGTTACCGTTACTCGGTAACACATTTTGTGCTCATTTATAAATATCTTGACCTCGTAAAAGCCAATATCCCATGATGCCTTGCGTATCAAATATCACCGGCCTCATAGGTCTAAAGCTACCCTGAAGGGAGTGGTTAACTCATTCATTCACATGAATTACGTTTGGATCATTTACAGACAAGTTTACACAAATCATGGAGCTGTCACTCACACATTTTTGCAAAGATCACGATGCCTGAAAGTCTCAACAAACACTCTGAGGGGCTTTCTCCGAACATGGGGGGGGGGGGGGGGGGGACCAGGTGGGTTACATCACTATTCATTCTCAGCAGATCTTTTGAGAGGATCTGACCATGAAAGGCGTCTGCAGCAGGTAAGCTTATTGTTTGTTTGTTTTGTTTTTTATTTCTTTGCAGTAACTCTTAGCCTCATGAGATCTACTGTAGAACTTTCTATGGTACATATATTTCCATATTAGAGGAAACTTTTCTTCTGAATACTGAGACTTTAAATACATTAAAATTCAAGTCAGAAGCCATCACGAGTAGATGGACTACAACCACAATGGCGGACTCCCCAGTTCTGTTTTTGTGCGGCTCACTCCCACTCCCAAATTTTCTCTCTTTGAAGTTTTGGGTCACTTTGAGCAGCATCCAGCCCCTCATCATCTGACCGCACAAACCCACATGCGAAGAGTATGTGTGCATGTGTGTTGTTTCCAAGCGGCAACCTCTGCTGTTAGAAAAATTAAGCCGATGAGTGTCCACTAGAGGCTGGCTGCAGAAGCACAGGAAGTCACATACACACCCATTCTAAATAATCATGTTTTTACAGCAGAGATTAACATGTTTACAACCTGGTTCAAAAAAACAAATAGGTCTGATTAGCTCATGTCTCGATCGGCACACACTGTACGGGGGGTGAATGTTTTGATGACTCATCAGTTTTGATTTGATGAAGGATAAGAGTTATTCACAATAAGGCGTGTAGCTGACCTGATTGACAGGCGGGCGCGGTGTAACGGTTTGTCAGGAGGTTTAAAACCCGCCTCAGCTCCAGCTCTCAGCCTGTCGCTAGGTGAGCTGAAAGTTAGACTGAGACAGCATTTCCAACATGGAGACCGCCATTGATGGGACTCCAGCGCCCCCTGCAGGAACAGACGGGTGACGTCACTCAGGCTTCAAACATTCATATTTACAGTCTACAGTTGTTCCATTATAAAGTCACATCACCAACCACTAGTCTGGTCAAAATTTAGCAAAGAGAAGAGAAACGTCTTTGTCGACGGGGGGGGGGGGGGGGGGCAAAATCAACACAAAATGAATGTTCCTCAGAGGAGGAAGATAAGTGACCAACAGAAGTAACTAATCCATTCACACATTAAGTGTCTTGCACAAGGACACATCGGACATGAGCTAGGGATCGAACCCCCGACCTTCCTGTTGAAAGACGACCGACTCTACCAACAAGGAGGAAAATGTGGGACTACTTTCAGCAGCGGATTCATTTAAATGTGGTGCTCTAAAGAGAATTTTCAATCTTTGTGGTAATGAAGGAAAAATGTGTGCGGGGAGATATTACATATATTTTAAGCACTGGAAAAGCTAATTATCAATATCTCTCAATCTGATGTTCTTCAATCACAGGTGTTGGGAATTTTCTGTGTTCATTGGAAGTAAGGAAGAAAGCCACATGTTGAATCTTATTGGGTGATCTGTCATGTGCATTTTACAGTTGGGGATTTTGTACACACGTCTGCAGAGGCATTGGGTTCTCCTCGTCCGTTGGTTTTATTTACCCAAATTAGATATCAGAGAGGCAGCTGGCTCGTTCTGGTCTATAATCAGATCAGCAGCTGGACAGGATGAGCAGGACAATCATTCACTCTGTAGGGCCTTCGAGGAAACAGAAGAAGAAAAAAGGAACATATCGGAGTCAGATGAGCCCAGAGCAAACAGAGAGAGGTGAAACTTGGCAGGAAAGTGTAGCTTGGAATGACGTCTGTTTGCTGGACGGATCAGAGATTTTTGTTTTTGGTCAACGGATCAGAGCGGACTCAATGAGGGGGAGAGAGAGAGAGAGAAAGGGAGAGAGAGAGACAGAGAGACAGAGAGAGAGAGAGAGAGAGGGGGCAGTCTGTTTCTGGCACGGTTTCCAAACTGACTCACTCAGGCCCTCTAGTGGTAAGAAAACACACTGAAACATATTCATTAATCTCCCTCTTCCCTTTCTGCTTGTAACATGAGACTCATGTCTGTGTCCTACATGCCGACAAAGACATCAGAGAAAACACTTTTAACTTTCTCTCTTTAAAAAGTCAGACATGTGTTACTTTCACATACACAAAACTATACGTTTAAACAAATAAGTATGTACTTTTATCCACTTCATTATTATAGAAACGTAAATTCAGACAAAGTGATTTGATGCACTGCAAAAACTCAAATCTTAACAAATATTTCCGTCTTATTTCTAGTCACGAAAATATAAAATTATACTTCATATTAGTCATCTTAAAGGCAGGGTTGTTACTTTCCTCCAGATCCACTTTTTTCAGATTTTGGTTGAAATTGTCTTTAGGTCCTGACTGAAATTAATAACTCATGTTCTCTGAAAAAGGAACGAAGAAAATCCGTCATCTGTAGCAGTTGTAAACCTGTAAAAACTGATCAATGTCTGCCACGAGGTACCAATCTGATGAACCAATCAGGCGCCTCCCTGTCTACCTGCTCGCTCTCTACCTCTTGCGTGCTCTAGCCCGATGACAGAGTTGATACTGTGATACTTTATATTTGACGCCCATCTCAGAATAAACACAATGAAACTGTCTGATGGTTGTTTGCCTTCTTCCATTGTTCATGATGTTTGCTTCAATGTGAACTAAAGGAGGAGGTCACCTGAGTGAAAGCTTTTTGTGAGAATCTCAGGAAAGATTTTGGGGAAAGTACAAGTGTGTTGTGTACGACCAGCTCAGGATCAGCGGTGTGTCAGAGTGTGTTTAGTGTTGTCACCACGGCAACAAGAAACAACTTGTTTCCATCCGACTGAAAGGGTCGATACGCTCTATCAGCCCGAGCACAGCCAGCCAGGAGAGGACAGGTTTGGCGGGAAATGTCCGGTGTGTGTGTGTGTGTGTGTGTGTGTGTGTGTGTGTGGACGCACGTGTGTTGAGTATGAGCCTGCATGTTCGGAAAACACAGAGGCTGCCATTTTGTCCAGATAATGAAGAATAGGATCTGTTTTCTCTTTGTGTGTGTGTGTGTGTGCGTTCATGTGTTTTTCTGTGTGTGTGTGTGTGTGTGCGTTCATGTGTGTGTTTGTGTGTGTGTGTAATACAATTAGGGAATGATCTCATACAAAAAGGAAATACGATCAGCGAGCGTATGTCTTGTGTCACATGACACAAACATTTCAGGTCGTGGATCGGACAAACAATAGCTGTTTTCACACATGCACTCCTATAGATTTGGAGAGAGTTTCAGGAGGACTGCCGCTCAAAGAGGTTTGTTTTTCTCACCTGGCAAGAAACATTGGAAAAATCTAAAATGTGGAAAGTTGTGAGACAGATAGAACGGACGAGAATGAACGTAATTTACCTCTGAGTGTTAGTGGAGTCAGAGTAAAAAATTGGATAAATTTTAAATATTTTAAAAAGGACAAATTCCAGGGTGCAAGTGGTTTGTTGGTTAGTGCATGCACCCTATGTACAGAGGCTAAAGCCCTTGAGAGCGGTCGGCTCAGGTTCAAATCCGATCTTTGGCTCCTTTCCTGCATGTCATACCTCTCGCTCTCTCGCTCTCTCGCTCTCTCTGTCTCTCCCTGCTTTCTGATATATCAATCAATCTTTATTTGTATCGTGCCAATTCACAACTATCTGAAGACGCTTGACAAAAAGCAGGTAAAACACCTTACTTATTGTTATTATCTACAAAGACCCAACTTTAATCCAACATGAGCACTGAGCAACATTTAGCAAAGTTACGGTTGCAAGAAAAAAACGTCCGTTTAAGAGGCAGAATATTAACTATGACCATCAAACCAGAGTTACAGGGTCAGAGGTGCTGCTTGTCAACAGGCAAGGCAGGCAACAGTTTGGGGCCACAGACCAGTAGGGGGGCCCCTGAAGGATCACAAAACTTAAACCAAAGCAGTGACCCAAAATGTGCAAATTTTGCAATGACAGTAGGAAACCTCCGTAAGGGGGCCCCATCTGACAGCACTCACTCTCGTTGCCCAACATTGAAAAATGAAGAGGAATGATTTGTCTATAAGAGAGAGAAAAAATAACAGAAAGAAAAAGGAAGAGGAGTAAGTGTTGGGACACTGGCAGACATGATGAACGCTGGTCGGAGGGACCCCCCTTGATTCTTGCTTAGGGCGCCAAGAGACTCTAGAAGCGCTACTGTACAGGGTCAGACTGAAACAGTCTTTTGTTCACCAGTCAATACTCAAATTGAATGTGGAGTTAAAGATCAAAGCTCATTGGAGGCCTCTGAATATTAGTTTTGGTGTTTAAATGTTGAGTCAAAAGTTTGAATCTTTGTGTCTTGTCTTTAATTTCTATGTTGCAAACGGAGCCGCTGTGATGCGAGACAAAATTCAGACCATGTCGGACAATGACGTTCAATCAAATCAAATCAAAAGTCCTCCTGTTTTTGCTCCATGTGAGTTTTTAAACGGAGGAATAAAGGAGCAGTCTGTGTAAACAGAAACTACTCCAGACTGAGGAGAGTCTCCTGATGACGTTTGGGTCACACATGTTCAGTTTCCCACCAGTCCATCACCAGGCCCACCCGCTGAAATGGTTGGGCCAATTCCCAGGATATGACTTACACACATTCGATCAGTAGTGTTAGCGCTAGCCTCCTGGATAACATTAGCTACCTCGGGGCCGGCTATTATCTGTAATGTAAATATATAAGGTTTATATCACTTTAAGAAGAGGGAGTTGACATTTTGAAACTGGCTAAATTTTACAGCTTTAGGTGTAAAAAAAAATACTTGGTCATTGTTGTATAAAAATTAGGATGGACTTTGTTTTTTATGCTAACCTGGGACGCGCGCACTCCCCACCAGCGCCCCGGGTCGTCTCTCCTTTAAACATGAAACACTTCGACTGTGTTTTTACAACAACTTGCTGAGCCGAGACAGAAAGTATCTGCACGTCCTAACTCTCTCTAAGTGAGTATATAAAAATATGAAAGTGTTTTCTGGCGATATGTAAATGAGACGCTGTACAAACAGACGGCCGCTCTTTCTGTCACCACCTCTCCGTTATCTGTCGGAGTCGTGGAAGCTGTGGCCTTCTGCGTCCTTTATGTAGCCGCTGTTTGCTTTGAGATAACGGGCGAGTCGAGCACACAGCGTTTGGTCTTCGTTTTATCAGGACGACCTTTAGCGTGACTCACCGTGACTGAGTTCGCTCCTGCTGCTGTGATCAGATGTCACGACGGCTCCCGGGCTCAAAGTTTGTTTTCCTCGTGGAGCGTTTTATAGAGGAGATGCAGACGCTGTAAACAAACTGTGTCATGAAATATAAATATGTAACATTACACCCTTTATCTCCACATTACAAACTTTACCTGCTGGGAAAAATGAAACATGTCAGCACTACAAGGATTACAGGCTGGAGCCGATCCCAGCTGTCATTGGGGTAGAGGTCACACTCTGGACTGTTCAGCAGCCAATCACAGGGCTGACATATAGAGACAGACAACCAGCCACACTCACATTCACACCTACGGGCAATTTAGAGTCACCAGTTAACCTAACGAGCATGTCTTTGGACTGTGGGAGGAAGCCGGAGTACCCGGAGAGAACCCACACATGCACGGGGAGAACATGCAAACTCCACACAGAGAGGCTCCTGTCAGACGGGGATTCAAACCAGGAACCTCCTCGCTGTGAGGCAACAGCACTAACCACTGCACCACCATGCAGCCCCATCACACAGTATTGATTATTATTTAATTGTAGGCTACATACTTTATTAATCCCTGTGTGCAAATTCTGGTTTTTACACTGTTATTAAGAGACATGCTCCTCACACACGTCGGCCTGAATCACACACACACATGCACAAACAGGACGTGTGGACATGCGTTAGTGGAGAGACGTCAGAGCTGTTAGGACGCCTCGGCAGTACTCAGGAAGTGACCTGACACTGCTCCAGCAACGAGACGAACTTTCATACTTCTGCATCAGGGACTTGACCCAGTGACCCCCCTGTTCCCAACCCAAGACCTTACAGACGAGGCTACGTATTGTTTTAAAATGTAGTTTTGAATGTTTATCTGTGAGCAAAGAGGACGAGCCAAAGAGAAACTAGTGGAATCCTCTTTAATCCGGTTCACACACACACCTCTCTCTGTACCTGAAAGTGATTTATCATTCTGAGGTAAACAGCTAAATATAGATCAATGACATTTCTCACTTGTGTGTGTATTTGTGTGTTCTCAAAGACACTCAAGTGTGGGATGACCAATCCGGTAATGACGATGTGGTGACATCATAAGGATGAGGAAGCAAAGGAAAAGTCTCGATGACGTCATGCTGTAGAGACTCCGTGTGTCAGACATGTTTTATGTCCTTCATCCAAACGATGTGCATCAGTGGCTCATCAGACATTCAATCACAGACATCACAAATAAAACCAAATCTGACAAACACCCCTTGAGCACTCCCTAATCATCATCTTCCTCCTCATCAATGTCGTCATCGTCATAATCACAGTCTTCATCCTCCTCATCATCATCATCAGTATCCACGTTTGGTAAAATCTCGATTGGGCATTCACCTCCGTTGCCAATGTATGGAAACATCTTCTCAGTGCAGGTGTGTGTGAAGGTGTGTATGTGTGTGTCAGTTCTGAGATCAGTGAAGGACAGTTCTCCTCTGTTACAGTCCAGGTCCACTCTGATCTGATGAAGCTTCTTCTTCACTGAGAGAACAATTGGTCGGGCTGACGGGGAGATGGCTTGACAGTCACCATAATAGAATTCTATTGCCCATCGTTTAGACTTCATTTTGCTTTTCCTCTCGACAGACTTTGCTGCTACTCCCAGGGACCAGCTTCTACTGTCCCCAACCTCGACACTCCAGCTGTGAGTCCCGGACTCAAAGGCTTGAGAGCCCAGGACGATGGGTAGGCATTCAAATCTCTCTGGGTTGTTTGGACGTTTTCGTTCGTCTGCACGTTTCACACCGGTCAGATCTTTAGACAGGAGGAGTTCTGGATGAGCAGTGTTTGGATCCAGAATCACAGGAGTGTAGGAGACAAACTCTTTCATCTTGTTCCAGATGTTGAAGCTCAGGTTGCCCAGGTGTTTGGCCTCGTCGATCAGAGCTCCTGAGACCTGCTGTGGATCCTCCAGCAGGGTGCGCTGCTGGACTCTGTTCACTGCAGCCTTGTAGTTTTTCAGGAATGAGACGTCATCAGCTCTCAGCTCGTCTTCTGTGACTCTGATTGTGTCTGACAGAGCTGCTATCTCTCTGTTCAGAGCCTCGATCTTCATCTTAACTCGCTGACTCTTCAGCTCCTTTTCTAGCATCAGAGAAATGATCCTGACGTCCTCTTCCTCTTGTAGAAACTGGTGAATTTTCTTAAAATGCTCCTTAATCTGCCACTTTAAGCGTCTGGCCTGGACTTTAATGTGTTCTCCTGTTTGTTCACAATTATCTTTAACTTGTTCAAAAATCTCCAGTTTATCCTGTAAAGGCCTCATATATTCCTGAATCTTCCCTTTGTGTGCTTTTGCAGCTTCATCGACAGGTTTGAATCTGTGTCCAGTGTGTGTTTCTGAATGCAAACAGATGACACACACGGGCTGCTGATGGTCCAGACAGAAGAGTTTGAGTTTCTCAGAGTGCAGACTGCAGAGATCCTCGGAGTCTGCTCTCTGGTGCCTCGTCATGTCAAAGGTCTCACACAGGTTTTTCAAAGCCAGGTTACGAGGCGGATCACTTCTCGATGATCTTCTCTTACAAACCGGACACTCCTGTAGATCGCTCCCTCTCCACCAGTCCTGCAGACAAGGTTTACAGAAGCTGTGGCTGCACGTCAGAACAACAGGATCTGTGAAAATGTCGTAGCAGATCGAACAGGTGAGGTCCTCCTCTGGCATGGAAGCCATCTTCACTTTAAAACGCAGAAAAAAACGATCTCGACAGAACGTAAAAACCTCTCTCCTCTGAACAGATCTCTGCAGATTACTTATTTCCCTCAAACTTTGTAGGTGTTAGTTGTCTGGTATCAGTGCACTGCTGCCGTCTTTTCTCAACAGTAGTCCAAAGGTTAATCTTATCGTCTCTCTCCTGTTGTATAACAAGTCATAAAAGGGGCGGACTTTTGGGCGTCTGATTTACCAGATTCCATCAGCCAAACAAGACCTTTGCTCTGCCAACAATCCAGCCTGTGAGGGACCGAGCTGGTGAGCCCTGAGGAGTCTGATGAGGGCAGGTATCTAGGCCCCCTCCTCTTTCAGACCTCTCATCTTCTTCTCAGGGTTTGCATCCCAGTCAGCTGAGGTTCAAGCAGTGAAATAGTGTGAAGCTCAAAATACATTTTGTGCCTCTTACAGTCTGTGCTCGTGCTCCGATCACAGGGAATAAAAGTCACCACCCCCTCCCCACTCACTCGATCGGAATTCTCCTGATTATACCCTGCTGCGTTCTCACTCTCACTTTCTGCAGAGACAATACTAGTGAGCCGGGTAAAGTCAGAGTGAAAAATGTGGCTGACACATGCAGCTCACCCTCGAAAACTTCTGGAGTCTTTTGAGAGTTTCTCTGGAGTTTTTTGGGAGTGTGAAAGAAATTTATGTGGTAGCATGTGCTTATGGTTCTGTGTGTAATAACCAATAGGACCTGTACCTTGTGTGTGTGTGTGTGTGTGTGTTCTAATAAAGACGCTCAGCTGTGGGGTGACCAATCAGGTACTGACGACGTGGTGACATCACAAGGATGAAACCGGAGACTGACTGTAGACTCATTTGAGAAAAGTTTACTGAACTGTAACAAAGAAGATTCACATTTGATTTTTCCACCAGTGAAATAATTCTCCTCTGGCGCGGTCGTGTGCGCCCTCTGCTGACGCTGAGAGGAACTGCAGCTGGTGCAACACTGGTGCAACACACACCCGACACACACATTTGTGCAGAGTCACTGTGATGTGAGCGCTGAGTCACCGGCCGCTAAGACCGAGGGATCGTTTATCTCCTACGGTATGTGGGTCAGTCTGACTTCCCGCTCGGAGGGCATCTGTGTGCGCGCGCGCGCCTGTGTGTGTGTGTGTGCGTGTTTATGTAACGATGACTAAGCATCTGAGATGTGGACCGACCCACCTGTCTCACTCTCTCTCTCTGTTCAAAGTAAATCTGACTCTGCAGACCTGAATGATCTCAGCACAACAACATCAGATTTACCGGAGGACTCTGTGTGTGTGTGTGTGTGTGTGTGTGTGTGTGTGTGTGTGTGTGTGTGTGTGTGTGTGTGTGTGTGTGTGTGTGTGTAATCCAAGTCTCTCGCCCTCCACCTGTTGCCCCTCAGGTGACTCACGTACACAGCAGGTGATGAAAAGAAAGGAAAGAAAGAGAGAGAGAGAAAGGGGAGGCTGAATAATGAAGAGTGTTATTTCGAGGATCAAAAGGAGAGATGAGTCACTCCTTTTGACTCTGTTGATATTAGATCGGTTCACTGCGACCTTAAAGCAACAATATGCAACTCCTCCACCTATGAACAGTTTCAAAGGTCGATTCAATTGCACAATAACACAATAACACAATAACAGGGAGAATGGCGTCTCTCTCATGTCCACAGAGCGCTCTGATTCTGTTTACAGCACTTTGAAACTTTGGCAGCGGGCAGAGGTCATCTTCCGAGGCTTTAAAATGTGTGTATGCACAAAAAAATCTTGTTTTAAATTGCAAAAATCAGATGAGTATAAAATCAAAAGCAATGTTAAGACGGGGATAGTAGATGAGGTTGTTTTGTTTTACAGACTCAGATCAGTGTGTTGGGCTGTGGCTAATTCCTGGAAGCAGAAAATACTGAACTAGAAAAAGTAGAAAGAGTGTTCTGTTTAACGGAGCGCTAATCCGTGATCCACCCCAAAATCCAAACTCTACTATGAGGGTCAGAGAGTTCATACATGTGTGTGTGTTTGGTGTGTGTGTGTGTGTGTGTGTGTGTGTGTGTCTGCGGGCAGCAGCATGTGTTGCTCACATGGGGAATAACTCAGAGACGACGCTGAGCTGACAACACATGATAACAGAGAGATCAAATCATAGCTCACAGAGAGGCTTTCATTGAGAACATTCATAATGACGCCTGGAGAGTTTAGTGTTCGTGTGTGTGTGTGTCTGTGTGTGTGTGTGCGCTCCAACCTCGGCTAAATTGCACCCTGAGGATTGTGGGTAATCACTGAGGATGTTTAACCCCAGAATGTGAGTCAGGGGAACAGAGAGGCTTCTGTCCTATAAGGTGAAGAAGTTCAGTTTTTCTAGTAAAAACATTTAGACAAAACTGTTAATGAATGTATCAACAGAGCGCGGTGTGCAGATCATTTAATAAGATAAATACTTTTTCTTAGTTGTTTCTTCAGTTTGGGGTTTGTCTAAACACCCAAAGTGAGTGATGTTATATTGCTTTAAAGGAAGAAATGTGCAACATGTCATACGTAAATATATCAGAAATCCAGTCTAACCTGTGTAAATGTGTCTCTGAGTCCTGACTGTCTACAATGAGTGAGAAGCTCGAGTCCCGCTGGCTGTGTTGTTGTCAGAGCCGTGTTTACATGGACGGGACGACCGGCTCCTCCCCTTGTGTATAAAAGCTGTTTTAGTCAAGGACTAGAGAGAAGAACATACTCACTGATTATTTGGATGTTAGTAAGAGTTTTTAGATCACGTCGTTCTGTGTCAATTTACATGCATGCTAACACAACAATGCAGGACACAGGCGATTACAGCTTGAGCCAAGAACAACGCTAAAGTCCTTCCTGCGAACTCGAGTGGAGGGGGGTTGGAGGTGTGTCTCTCTGTATTTCCGTCTGTAACTTCGTGTTTTTGCTGCTGCCTGTCTTGGCCAGGTCTCCCTTGAAAAAGAGGTTTTTAATCTCAATGGGACCAACCTGGTTAAATAAAAAGAAAAAGTATGGAGGAGGCGTGGCCAAACAGCAGTTTGTTTCGGTTTCATGCTGGTGCTCAAGGGCGACATCTACTGGGTCAAAAAGTCACACACTCTTCCTTCAAGACTTGTAATGAAATGCCCAAAAAATATATAAGTAATGTATTCATATTTTATATGTGGAGGAATATATAAGTGACATATTCAGATTTTGTACATGAAGAAAGTTGGTAATGGATCTGCGTATTAAAACAGGTTGAATGGCGTTCATTGATGTTTGTGTCTACATTAAAAACAAAGCTGGATTGATGGCCTGACGTGCTGGAGGCGTCTCAACAAAGACGGTACTCATGAGTGTTGGTCTGTGATACGTATGACTGTTGGACAAATTATGGGGCGGGATATCCCCTTCACCCCTGCGTCTGTTTATCTTGGGTGACCCCTCCGCTTTAAGTTACTTGACTCCTCCCCTTGTAGACTGGAGCCAGACTGTCCTCATGGTAGAGAGGAAGCCTCTTGTTAAGGAATGGCCAGCTGGCTGCTCGTCCTGGAACGATTATCATACAGGCTGCTGGATAGGACAGAGGAGTGAAGGCCCTGACACACCAAGCAGACGGAAAAGAATTAGTGGAGCTGAAGGCCGACTGTGGCGTCGCCTCACGTCTTGGCCAACAAGTTGCACATGAACACACCACAAACACTACAGCCGACGGCCAACCACCACGTACGTTCTGCTCATGCATGAGAGGAAATAACTCTCCATGCCAGCAGGGGGCGGTAGTCCGTTGTTATGCTACGAGAAGACCATTTTCACACCGCTATCGCTCACCACTCGTATTATAGGTACTACTAATGGAGAATAATGTCTGATAAAAAGTTGAAAATGGCGCTGGCGTTGTCGGCCCTTGGTCTTTTAGTGGAAAAAGAAAAGAGGCGGAGGAGACAAATAAGGAGAAACCGCACTATGATGGGTGAAAGCATGGATACTACAGCGGCATGCTCAAGGGGCTTTACTGAACCTGTGTCGAGAGCTGGAGAGAAATGAACTAAATATGGAAAACAGGTATCATTTTCATACCTGTTTTATTTTTTTAATTCACCCCCGTACAGTGTGTGCCAGTGATGATAACAACTAATCAAACCTATTTAATTTTTTTCCCCAGGTTGCAAACATGTTTATTTATGCTGTAAAAACAGGCTTTTTTTGAATGTGGTGTGTATGTGACTTCGGTGTTCCTGGAGCCAGCCTCTAGTGGACACTCAAAGAACTGCAGGATTTTGTACTTCCTCATTGGCTTCATTTTTCAAGAGCGGAGGTTGCCACTTGATGCACACAGAATCATTTCAAGTGATTGCAAGAAATTTAATCGTGGGCAAGCAACATTTTCTCATGAGCACAGAAACATTATCGTGTGCGCATGCGACACCCTCTCGAGCTCCTGGGACAGTTTTCCGTGGGCAATTTTAATTTGTATTCTTCCCATATCTTCGTAAGGACTCCTCTGCATTTTGATGTGCATGTTACAATTTCACTTTCGCTTAGAATTGTTATTCAAGAGAACATTTTTAATTCAATATCCTGCAGAAAAAACCTTAAAAAAAGATGAGATATGAACAGTTCAGGTGTGTAGTGATGACAGGACACAAAAAGAAGAGAGCACCAGCAGAGTGGATGAATCAGTTGTCATTATTATTATTGATCCCACAGCGAACAGCAAGAGAAGAACAACAAAACATTTCTACATTCGGCTGCTTCAAGTCGGCCCTACGTCTGCTGAGTGTTTTGTTCGCTACTCGGCGGTCAGACGACCAATCAGATTTCAGCTCCTCAAACATCAGGAAGCTCACCGGGTCTCCTTTAAAGCTTTTCTACAAAAAAACGACGAGTGACGACTGGCGGCTGCGGCGTCCGGTCCCATCACATCGTCTGATTGATAGATCAACAAAAATACAATCAGGATATGTATACATACATTTTTATAGATAGATTTAGATCTCTCCCAGGAAAAGAAGCACTAATATATACACACACAGCTGCTGCGGGGCTCATTGGGTCCGATCAATCAGCCACTAATCAATCAATCAAATATTCAACGGAGCATCAGAAGCTGAGCAGAAGACAACATTTCTTTGTCTACAGTCGACAATATCAACACGAGTCAGGAAAATAAAATAAAATATTCTCTAAAAACAGAGCAGAAGCTGAACAGAGACTGAACCGCATTTCCCAGCATGCAGCTGCTGCTCACAGTCTGGGCCGTAGCCAGGGTTTGAGTAACATGGGGGGTCCTGAGCGTAGCCTCAAACACACATCGGGGAAATGTTTAAAGAACCAGGAGCCAAACCGTGTTCAAATATTTGATCATTTTACAAAAACTGAAATCTTTTCTAAAGTTTGAGGTTTGAAATTCAGGAGAAAAAAACGGTAAATTACTGCGACTTTAAAGTTTGGTTCCTGGCATTAAATGTCCCATCAGAAAATATACGGTTAAAAACAATGAATCAGAATGAGACTTTCAAATGTAAAGCTGGAACAAGACGGGAAAGTATTTTAGACTTCTAGAATATTTTTGGAGTTTAAACTTTTTTTGGCGCACAAAAAAAGATGAGACATTTGATTGTCTCTGCAGTTATATAAAAAAAAAAAACACATAAAACGAGCACACATATTTGCACGAAGCCTCCGCCCATGGGCAATATCGAACAAGTCGACGTATCCTTTTGGTCTCCAACATGAAGCTAATGGCCAGCAGGGGGCAACTCTGTAGAAGTCTATGAGAAAATAAGCTCATTCTCTATCAATCTGAAGTTTTAATAAATATTGTCCTCTAGTTTTGAGTCTTCTTAAAGACAGCTTGATGTTTATTTCTTAAACTTTGAACCCATTCAGAGTCGAATGGACAATAAAGGAGGTGATACTTTACGGAAGTCTTATTGCATCTCGTCAACTGGAATAGAGAGAGTAACAGAAGTCTCCACTCATGTCTAAATATGGTCACTTCTGGCTCCAAAAAAAAAAATCAAGATGGCAGCAAGCGAGAAGCCAAACTTTTAATTGTTGTTTACAAACTAACCGATGACATCTTCTTATCCACGCCCACTTCTTATGCATCGTCTAATACATCGGGAAATATCTGCAAAAATATCGGCTATCATGCATCCCTAAAAATTATCCTTCTTTGCAGCTCTGGTTAACTTTCCTTCTTCTTATTTTAACCTCGAAGTTTCCAGAAACTTCGAGGTTAAAATAAGAGAAGGACCTGTTTCTCAAAAATAGCTTCGGCCCTGCGTTCCACCATCGTACAAAGTTGTCGCTCGAGAGGCAACTTTTAGAGGCAACGCTACATTTACCAAATGTGTGTCTGTTCACATTCTTATTTAGACTCACAGGACGTTAGATGATTGTGTTTGGTAAGGGGAAAAGAGCGAGGTTAAGTATTAACTTATAACCATCTGTGATCTGATTGTTGTCACGTTTCTGCAGATGTGAACAAAGCCAAAACAAAATGAAAAACGAGATCACAGAGGAAATCCAACAGAAGAGAAGTTGAACCAACTAACAGATCTAAGTATTTTACAACTTTTGGGGAGCATCCGAAGTAGAACCAGCTACTGGAGCTCGAGCCCGAACTCTGCAGATAAATAAAGTTCAAGCAGCTAATTTATGAAACAAAACAAAAAAAAACCCTCATCTGCAGAAATGTTTGTGGTTCAAACGCTTAAAGTTCAAAGTTCAGTCCTTCTTTGGTGAGCGGAGCTAAATTTAAAAAAAGTTCAACTCAAGAATCTGGTTTCTTTATTTAACAAAGCAGATCCTGTTGCTATGGAAACAGAAACACACAGAAGAGTTATTTTTTTCCTTTCAAGGGAGACAGCAGAGTTTTGGGACAGCAAAGGCGTAAGCACAGCCATTTTGGAGGAGCGATTGAAAGACTGATTGAAAACTTTCACCGCAGGCTGACAGCTCGACTACCGTACTGCAGCTAATAGGAGAGAAAACTCCACAAAGAGAAAACAAAGTGTACATAGAGAGCAACAGAGCTGCACACAAACTGAACGTTTTAGACTTTGCTGAAATCCTCACAGCAGGACGACAGTTTAACCTTTTTTCCCTCCAAAATCAGACTGCGTCTTATACACCGGTGAGACTTATATTTCAGGCCATACGGTATGTTAACTCAGGGAAACAGTTCCAGTTAGATTCGCTAATTGAACTATTAGCATGTTTATGTTTCTAACGACTAGAGAAGCTAAACAATGAAAACATGTTCAGAACATGTTCAGAACAGATCTCGGACTTTTCAAACGTGTTTGCATAAAATATATGAATTGGTCTTATCAGCCTCAGAAATGTTTGATGACTCAGGCTCTAGGAAATAAATTATTGAGATTAAAAAATATATTTTCTTAGGTTGCAGTCGCAGAGTCGTCATATTTGTGTGGTGTGTACTTTTAAAAAATCCCACAAATCCTCACACGCCTGAACGCCTCCTGCAGGTTTGACCAGCCCCCCTTTATCACAGTCACAGTCTTTGTGATTCTGCGTCTCAGCCCGCTTTGTTCTCAGCGATAGTGCGATTCATCGTTGACAACATGTTGCCTCTAAAAGATGCAAACAGTCTTCATCTCCTCTCTCAGCTGATTATGAAAACACAGCGAGCCGAACATTCACACTCAGTAACATTTGAAACATTTTTGCGCAAAAAGCAGCCGGCACCATTTGGCATCCCAGAGGAGAGGACATGTCAGGAAATCACATGAGAGAGAATCAAAATCTTCAGTTCAGGTATCAAAGAAAAAATGTCATAAAGCAAAAATATTTACCCCCCCCCCCAAAGCTGCTCCCAAAGTTGTTTGTTCTAACATTTATACAATCTACGACTGAGTCAACATTTATATCCAGTAAATTCAAAGTGTCCATTTATTTTTGACTCTCTGAGACGACCCGCAGCCAGCAAACACACCACATGGTTCAACCATGCGACAGAGTGGATCTACTGCACTGGATTACTTCTAAACCCCACCCGTCGGGGAGTCTAGACGAAGGTAAATCAAACACGCCCGGGATTGAAGAGGATCTGAGACACTAAAAAAAGTGTCCTGTGTGTCGAATAAATGATCTCTTAACTAAAACAGTTCTAGGAAGCCTGGGTCAGACGGGAAACTTTATGCGCAAGCGAAAAGAAAACATGAACAAAAAAAAGGCAAAAAGATGGTCGCTGCAGAAACTAGAAATGAGACGATGCAGTCTGAAAACGTTTCAAACAATCTCTAAACGGAAGCAGAAGTTTAGAAATAAAAATAAGACACAGGTCGAGTTCCAGCGATAATCTGTCAATAGTTCGTCTATAACAGAAAGTCATTACAGAGTCCAGCAGGAAGCAGGACAAAAAAAAGAGAAGAAAAGAATTCAGCCTCATTTGTGATTGGTCGGCGGGGGCAGGAGGGGGGCTGAGCGATCGTTAGTGAGGGTCCTTTTCAGCCGCACTCCTCTGATCTTGCTCAGCATGTCTCCTCCTCCTCCTCCTCCTCCTCCTCCATCTTGGATCACCTGCTCCGGCTCGTGGCTGGAGGGTGGAGGGAGCTGGGGCTGGTAGTGAGCGCTGTGGTGGCCCAGACCGGGGGGCTCTCCCTGGGAGACGGGGGCGGGGAAGTCCACCTGGTACTGCTGCTGGAAGACCTTCTGTTTCTGCTGCTGGTTCAGCTGCTCCTGCTGCTGCTGATACGGGTCCTGTTGGTAATGCAGATGTTGCAATGGTTGCTGCTGTTGTTGAACTTGTTGCTGATGTTGATATTGCTGCTGCTGCGGTTGCTGCTGAATCTGAATTTGCTCCTGGATCTGACCACGTTGTTGTTGATGATTTAATTGTTGTTTGATTTGTTGCTGCTGGTACTGCGCCTGTAGTTGCTGTTGCTGCTGTTGCTGTAGTTGCTGTTGCTGCTGGTACTTCTCCTGTAGTTGCTGTTGCTGTAGTTGCTGCTGTTGTTGTTGCTGCTGGTACTGCGCCTGTAGTTGCTGCTGGTACTGTGCCTGTTGTTGCTGGTACTGTCTCTGTTGCTGCTGCTTGGCGTTAATGCCCTCTGGTGGCAGGGAGGGTACAGTGGGCACTGGCACCGGGATGGGCATCTGGCCTGGGACCAGCTGGTAGTACGGTGAGGGGGGCGGTAAAGCACTGAGGCTCTGTGTGGAGGTGCAGAGTTTACTGTAACCTAAACCTCCGGCTCCTCCAGCAGGGGGCGCTATGAAGACGTGTTCATCACTGCCTCCGTTCCCTCCGAGAGCTTTGAGGGGAACCTGCGGCGTGGAGATGGGGATGGGAACTCCTCCGCTGATCGTCCCTCTGCGGTACGCCGGTTTGGACGACGG
Source organism: Labrus mixtus (assembly GCF_963584025.1). Classification (NCBI taxonomy): domain Eukaryota; kingdom Metazoa; phylum Chordata; class Actinopteri; order Labriformes; family Labridae; genus Labrus; species Labrus mixtus. Next base: position 22,683,231 of record NC_083618.1, on the reverse strand, counting down.
CTTGCGCCTGATGGTCGCCGTGTGCGACGGCAGCTGGCGAACGGACCCGCCCATCTTCTCCGGCTCGGCCAATAGGCTGACGGTGGAGGCGGGGCGCTTCGACTGAGCAAACTTCCTGTACTGGAAGCTGAGGTCAGAGTTCCTGGGGATGGTGGAGGATTTGTCGAAGTCTGATTGGCTGTTTCCGTGGGAGAGGTGATGTAAGGAGATGGAGTCGACGTCTCCGTGCAGAGAGATGGACTCGTAGTCGACTGGAAGGAGAGAGAGAGAGAGAGAGAGAGAGAGGAATAAGATTTGCATTCAGCCGGATTATCTTGATGACATTTAATTCATTTAAAGTTTGAATCTCCTCGTCTGACAGCAGGGACACAGAAACATCACTGACTCATGGACGTTACACAACATGATCGACTGAAGGTACATATGATGATGTAGTGCTTTGTGATTGGCTGTTTGTCGGAGAGTTCACAGATGGATCTATGGAGATGTTGTTTCCGTCTCCTGCCCAGGGACTACAGATGTAAATTAGCTTATAGCTAACTCTGGTACAGCTAATTGGCTGTACACTGTCCCTGTCAAAATAAGCAAATAAATAAAAAAAAATAAAAAAAATAAATCTATGGAGAATTTTTACCAGGAAATACAAGAGCGGTGTAATTGAGTGAAACATGCTACAGGAGGCTTACTGTCTCTTACCAGTAGGGGGCGTCATTACAAACATTCAATTCAGACAGGGACTTTTATCAACCGTGTGATGTTTAAGGTTAGTTTGTACGCTGTGTTTTTGAGTTCTTCCTCTTTCATGAGGAGACTCTCTGACAGCCAATCACAACGTGCGACATCATCATACAGGCGCGGGCGAAGGAGAAGCTGATCTGACCACCCGGGCACATCTGGTACCTACACCGGGACAGATAATCTCCCTCTTTGAGGTGCACGTGCACAAGGTTATTTCAGATGATATTAGGACCTGAGTGTCCTGAAGTTATTCATAAAATGTCAGGAGGCCAATGTGTGTGTAAAACAGACAGACGGACGGGCAGGCAGACATGTAGACAGGCAGACAAGCGGATGGACAAAGAGAGACCTACCATAGATTGGAGGATCTCTCCTCACAGCTGGAAGAGAAGGGAGGAAGTTTAGCCGAGAAAACACACAAACAGACTACTGAAATCCACAGCAGAAAAGCAGAGAGAGAGAGGAGAGAGTTCACCAGTAACACAAAGAAACACAGAAGAAACCAGAGAAGAAGTAAGAGAGCAGACAGGTGAATAAAGTCAGTTTAATCCAGACAGAAACCAGAAGGAACAGCTGAGAGAGTGAGTCATAATACAGATGTTTGACTCGTGTTTAAGCTCCCTGCTGGAGGGTGTGTTTGTTTCTCATCTCTCTCTTTTTTAGACTTGTTTCTGTTGATTCTGAAGTCTTGCAGCAGCATGAAAACCAGCGATGCTTTGATATTTACAGACTTGATATTTGGAGAATAATTGTGTTGGTTTTGTGTGTATTTGTGTGTGTGTGTGTGTGTGTGTGTGTATATTCTTACTGTGTGTGTGTATGGTGTCCTCGGAGCAGGATGGGGTGGTGGTTTGAGTGCTGTAGCCGCTGGAGCAGTGCAGAGAGTCCCTGCTGCTCCTCGGGGCGTCCGAATTCAACGCACCCAGCGTCAACGCCAGCTGATCCCGGGCAGAGCAAGACTAAGAGAGAGAGAGAAATGAAGAGAGGAGGAGAGAGAGGTATGGAAGACGGTGAGGTTTTACATCCAAAGCATGGCAGTTTTTGGTGCTCTAGTGGCCTAGTGGTTAGTTCACGCGCCCCATGTACAGAGGCGGGCAGCCCTAACTCGATTCCGACATGTGGCTTCTTTCTGTGTGTGTGTGTGTGTGTGTGTGTGTGTGTGTGTGTGTGTGTGTGTGTGTGTGTGTGTGTGTGTGTGTGTGTGTGTGTGTGTGTGTGTTACCTTCCCAGACGCAGAGAGGGCTCGGGCTCTCTCTCCATGGTGTGTGTATGCATTGTGTGGGGGGGCTAATAAGCCGTTCTCCGCTGCTCCGCTCCCCCCAGCAGCGAGCTGATTGGTGGAGCCGACCGCATCCTGTCAGATACAAAACAACCAGAATCCAATTAACAGACATGTAAACAACAGAGTAAACAACAACATGTTTACAAAAAAAAACCAAACACAAAACAGGATCCGGTTCGGTCCCATCACACATGAAGCGTTGGTGCAGCATTGTAGTCAGCAGCTTCAGGAGATTATGACACATTTATCCAGAAATAAGGAACAACAATCATCACATCTACAACCAGACGCCATCAACAGAAATATCAACACCCGTGGAAGTTACAGCAGATTTAAATGAGATACGTCGAGGTGTTACAGTGGGATGAGGTGCGGTTGAGTCTGCAGCGCAGGAGAAGGTGATGACATGCAGAGGGGAGGTCAAACGTACTGAGACTGTAGATTAAGACTGAGTGAGAAGAGAAACGCTAAACTGGGACACATTTCCTGGTTCCAGCTCCTTAAAGGGATACTTCACCCATTTGCATTAAGCTTTATATCATTAGAAACCTGGTAGTATTTTTGAATGGTCGTGCATCCCGCCCTCATTTTCCCCTGAGATGAGAAATCTTTGTATTTTTAAGTCTGAAAAGGAGCTTCCGATGACGCAAAAATCGTCATTTTGCGTCATTGGAAGCTGTTGCCGCCGCTGGCCGCCGGGAAATTCCAAGATACCAATTCTTTCTGGAAGAAATCTCAGAATCAGTTGAGGAAACGGCCTTACGTGTAAAGTAAATATGTCTGTAAACCTGACCTTAGTGGGAGTGGCCTGCGGTGCTGTGCATTCTGGGATTTGGTGTCTTTCATCCACATGAGCCAAAATGACACTTTCTGCCTTTTCTCGGCCAAGAAGGCACCAACTTCAAAATTGATTTCACATTTCTACTACATATATGACCCAATGTAAATACAGATTCATGTTTCAACCGGTGAAGTATCCCTTTAATCATCGGGGTTATATGCTCTGCTCTGCTACTTTTATGAGGCACTACTTCAGGGGGCTTTACAGTAATCAAGGTAAACAGGAGACAGTGAGCTTCTCCACTCAGAAGGCCCGTTCTCCGACTTGTAAAGCACAGGACATTAAAGTGGGACATATGTACCGCCTCGACCTCACCTGCTCAAGGGATGACTAGCTTCCTGAGTGAAGTGAGATAAATCTACTTGTGATCGATCGTAATTGATCCTTTTGTCGTCTCTAAAGGACTCTTGGAATTTGGACGGACTGACAACAAAAATAAGAATGATCAGAAGTGAAAGAAGGCCCTAAAGTCTTGATCCAGATACAGACTGAGGACCACACAGTGCGTCAGACGAGTCAGAGACACAGAGGACATATTGAGAGGAGATGATGCTGAAAGAGCAGGAAACAACCAGGACCAGGATGTAAACACAACACCTCATCACTGCACAGAAACAAACATGTACAGAAGTCTGATGTAAAAGGAGGAGGATTTAAAATGACTTCTTGAATGACTTCATGGGATGAAAGCCGAGTTTGAGATTTATGAGGTTTATCTGGAGTGGATGAAACCCGAGACGTAAACATGAGGGATAAACGTTCAGGAGCTACGAGGAGCGATGTGAAATGGAGTCGGTCACATATGAACCGATGGAGGACAAAACGCTCACACCACGATAAAAACACAGGACTGAACTCGGGGTTGGGTTGGGTGGGATGTAAAAATAGTTTTTTTCTCACGGTGATCAAGTCCCTGCGGCTAACACGGCGACTCAACGCAGGCCGGGGCCCGTGGCCAGCGGCGTAACCATAGCGACCACGGCTGCCCTGACGGCCGAGGCGAGAGGGGGAGTTCCCCTCGCTGAGGGACCGCCCGGTTTCGTCGCAGCCAATCAGCAGATAGGGGGAGGAGCAGCGCTACACACAGGAAGAGGTGAGAGCGGTGTGTGTGGTCCTCGTCACTTCTTTTTTTTTTTGAAGGTCCTTAAAGCTAACAGTGTCATTTTAAAGGTTGAGGGTCTGCAGGAGTGTCTCATGTGTGGGGCTGTGGAGGTGTTATATTTGAGTGAAATGTTCTTTTAATATGTAAAACATGCTAACATAGAATTATACTGGATTAAAAGGTGGTGATTTCAGGTGAGTTTGTGAGTCTCATTAATACACTCTGATGGGTACAACTAATAATAAAAGCCATGTGCACTCACTTCCTGATTTAATCTGAGTTGGATGAACAATGTTTACAAATGTAAATGTTATTTGGTGCTAAATCTAAAGTTTGATGTGGCTTCTGAATATATTTGGACTTGTGTCATTTCAATTTCATGCAGATTTTAGATTTCTTGCAAAATCATCACATTTGAAACAGTCAAAAACACACTAATCATATAAATGTATCAAACAGATGATGTGATGACTATCAGAAAAGTGAAAGTCATTCTGCTGAGGGGAAAACGTCCATAAGACACTTTCTGACAGATTGATTACTTTCCTCAGTAAAAAGTCTGTTTTTTATGTGAAAAAAAGACAGAAACTGTTCTGTCTTTGGGCGTCTTTGGGCGTGTGTGTGTGTGTGTGTGTGTGTGTGTGTGTGTGTGTGTGTGTGTGTGTGTGTGTGTGTGTGTGTGTGTGAGAGAGAGTGTGTGTTACCTGGATGTGAACTCCGTCGACAGCACAGCTGATGGAGTCCAAAGAGGGAACGTGTCTCACTGACTGGTAGTTACTACACAAACACACAGAACGTACATTGAACACTCCAATTAACAAATAAAACAGCTGTACCTGAATGCACCAGCTTTGTGTTCAAACGTAGCCTCGTTTGAACACAACTTCTAACTCACGACAGAGTTCTCGCTCTGACATATAAGGTGCCGCACCAGCTGAGATCGTTCAAACGTAGGCAGCAGTTATACCTTATAGCTCCTAGAAGGTGTAAAGTCCTCCGTGAAATACGGTTGTCATGGTGATGGTTTGGAAAGGTGGGATATGACCGACTCTACCACTGAACCACAGCTGCTGTGATGAAGGCTGAATTTTAAAAATGCCTTTGAATGATTTGCTGCGAAGTGAAAACATCTTATCTGCGACAATATTTTGGCTAGTTTGGACGTAACGCTCTACCAGTTAGGGTGACCCATACGTCTCCATGGTAACCAAACGACACAACTGAAGTTAGGACTAATTAGATATTGTATTGATTGTATTATGCTGCTGGAAGTTTAGTATATAGTAAACCTGCAGTGACATAAATGTGTGTGTGTGTGTGTGTGTGCGCGTGTGCGTGTGCTACCTGCTGATGCTGCTCTTCCTGGACATAGTGTTACTAGGAGACGCTGGAGGTGTCTGATAGGTGTAGTTGAAGTCAGAACCTTTCAGGTCCAAAATCACCTGACAGACAAAAATAAAAAAAAGTGGTGACTTTACGGTCACTTCAAGTTCCTGGCTGCAGCACTCATTTTCAACAAATCCCATGGAAGAAAAATACGTTTTGACAACATCCTTTCATCCTCCTGCATCGGAGTTAAAGAGGAGCTACCTGCTCGCTGGCTGCTGGGAGTTTGTTGGGCTCGGCTGTCAGGTTGGTCAGATCTTCCAGAATCGTCTGCAGGTGTGTCACCTCGCCCAGCATGTTGATCTCATGGTCCTAAAAACACACACACACACACACACACACACACACACACACACACACACACACACACACACACACACACACACACACACACACACACACACACACACACACACACTTAAAGATAAATGTCTTGTTGTTGAACACGTGGAATAGAAAAGTCAGACAGGCTATCACATCCATCACACACACACACACTGTACTGACCAGCACGGGCTTCAGCATGCTGACGAAGCCGCAGTATCGAGCTCGTTCTTCTATCAGAGCTCGGCACACGGCACGTTTCTCCGTCTCCTCCAGGACGGCGTAACGCACATTTACGTCCTGCAGCGCGCTGTCCAGCTGACCCCGAGCCTCGTCCTTCCCTGCACACAAACACACACAGAACACTGATGAAGATCCGGGTTGGTGCTCACTCAGCTCCTCAGAGGACTACAGCGGATTTCCGCTCTTAAATCAAAAATAAAAGCCTACTTATTTCAGGTGAGACGAGACAACATACTGAAGGATAGAGCTATTTGTTTACAGAACGACATGAGGTCAATGTGCAGAACCTGTGCAGTAGGAGGCCTACCTGCTCAACATTATTAAAACACAAGGGACTGTTTGAAAACGTGAGAAAGGGCTATAATATTTCCTCTTCAAAGAAAATGAACGTTTAAAATAAAGCCCCGACACCCTGAGAACACTCAATATCTTAAAGTCTTACAGAGAGAATAGACTTTTCTTTAACATCTCAGAGGAGTAAACAACACTCACTCAAGTTGTAATACAATTATCCTACCAGCAGAGGGCGACACAACCCTACACAGCTGATGTAATGGCACCAGGAGAAGACAAATACACACAGCGTCAGATGTTTCTCTCACACATGCAGTGATCACAGCCTTTTTACCCTGTTTGAGTCAAACACATGTGAACATGTAACGTTTTTTAAGGTTTCTTTTTGGGCTTCTTGTGCCGTTTTTTTTTCATAGAGATACTGAAGAGAGAGAGTGGGGCCGTCCGCCTACAGTCTCTCTCTTTCAAAAGATCTCCCAGGTGAAAACAGGCTGAAGACCTGTGATGTGGACGGACGCAGACTGAGCTGAAGTGTAGCTGTGTGTGTTTGACTGCGGGTCTGGTTCTGGTTGTGGTCTGGTGGGTTCAGACCTGCAGGTCGAGACGGACTGAGAGGCCGAGCAGGTCTGACCTGCGGGACCACCCAGCTGTGGAAACATGTCGTGCACCGAGAGTAAAAAAAGGAGCGTGTAGGGAGGAGTGAAAAGGTGAAATACAAAGAGAGTTATTATTACTACGTTTTCAGCCTCGTGAAAAATGGTGATGCACAACCCCACATAAGCAGTAAAGGCTGTTAGCCATCAGAGCTAATCGAGCTAGTCAACTTCTAGTGCCTCATTAGAGGATGTATGTTTCTTTTTTCCCATCACTGTTTCCCACTTTCACTTGAACGCAGCATTATTGTTTGGGCTGAAAATAGACAACAACCCTGATTTAAACGCGCTTTTGTTCACCTGACTGTTGTTCAGTTGTTATTCATCAAATGCTGAGATATGTTTTGAGCAAATATGAAAAAAAAAGTTTTTATAGCTGGGAAAGAAGAGAGAGAGGGAAAGAAACAGAGACAGACAGAAAATGTCATGGAAAATAGAGAGAGGGGTTTCCACAGGCACACACACACACACACACACAGTGCAGACTGTGTCATAAATCTCTACCTATACACAATCCCTTCTCAGGTGTGTGTGTGTGTGTAGGAGCATGGAGAGTACAGAGGGTTATTTTCACGCTTCTAAAAGAAGCTCAGTGTCAGCGTTAGTCTGTCTGATGTCTGGCCTCTGTGGAAACACACACACACACACACACACACACACACACACACACACACACACACACACACACACACACACACACACACACACACACACACACACACACACACACACACACACACACACACACACACACACACACACACACACACACACACACACACACACACACACACACACACACACACACACACACACACACACACACACACACACACACACACACACACACACACACACACACACACACACACACACACACACACACACACACACACACACACACACACACACACACACACACACACACACACACACACAGGCTGTGTGTTGTCAGACTGTTTCTACAAGACTCTGGCACGCCACCCACAAAAACACAAAGAGCAGGACTGGACACTCGGCTGTGTGCAGAGTGGACTCATTCAGTCCGTTTAAAGGTGAAACACAGTTCAGGCGGAGCTGATTCTCACCAGCTGAGAAATGTTCTGTAAAAACAACGTGTGTGTGTGTGTGTGTGTGTGTGTGTGTGTGTGTGTGTGTGTGTGTGTGTGTGTGTGTGTGTGTGTGTGTGTGTGTGTGTGTGTGTGTGTAGTGTTTCCAAAAGGGTTTGAAGGTTCCTTTATCGTCGCTCTGTGACTTGGAGAAGGAGATCATGGGTCTTTTTCTGCAGACTCTGATGTGTCTGACTTTGCTGTAAATATTCTAAAAAGTCTGAGAAGCTAACACACATGGAGCCCCACATTTTATCCCCATTCTGATTTAAGTCAATCAATGCAACGTAACCTGACCACAACAAGTGAGAAGGGGGGCTTCTCTCGTTGCCGTGGCTTTCACATCCCACACCACATCATCTGTCAAACAAGCAACATAGGCAGGGGGCGCTGCATTAAAACACTGAGCAGAAATTAAAATTGAAGACCCATTTGATTTCCGTGGGACTAACTCTAATCACCACCTGTGGGTCCAGACGACTCACCACATTAATCACCTATCACCTATAGTCGGGACCTTTAAGGATCCTTCTGATGCACTTTTTCACTTTGTTTTTAACCATCATGACTCACACCTCCAAACAGCTGATCTCTCGTTTACATCGTCTTAATGTAACCTGCTGCTTTTAATGGCTCATTCATCCAGCTGTCTAGACCGTCTGAGTCACACAGTGATGATGTCATCAATGTCAGACAGGTGATGGGGTAGTTAACACGATCAACAAGTTTACGTGGAGCTTTCTGCAGCAGGTCGAGACACAGAGCAGCTGTGTGCATAAAGGGCCTGCAGATTGAAATGTCAGCATGTGATGAACTCGACCTCCTTTAACCCCACGACTCCTCTCTCTCTGTCCTCTTATCTCCTCTCCTCCTCTGTCCACTTCTCTCCTCTCCTCCCCTCCTCCTCTCTGTCCTCTTTTCTTCTCTCCTCCTATCTCCATCTCTGACTTCTCTTCTGTTTTGCTTTTCCCTCGTTTTATTCCCAGCTTCTCTTCGTCCTCTTTTAACCTCTCTCATCTTTTAACCTCCTCCATGCTTCTCGTGTTGTCTGCTCTTCTTCTCCTCCTCTTCCTTTGTTATCCGTTCCTTCTTCTTTCTCTTTTTTTAGAACCATGACACCATCTTTTTCCCCCTCCAACACCTCCCCCTCTTCTTCTCTTCTTTAACTCAACCTTTTGAGAATGAGTTAAGTACATCATCCATCATCTCTTCTTCCATTTCAAACGTCTTTCTATTCCTCTTTCCAGTTTTTCATCTCCTTTTTATGTCTCTGTCATTATAAACATGGGAGTTCTTGTTTCCCTCCTCCTCTCTTGATGTTTCTAACCACAGTGACCGCTGCCAAGTCATGGAGAGGATGACTTCAACTCCTCCCTCCATAGTTGTCTTGTCCTACACCTCTTCCTCTTCTCTATGCAGCCTTCTGGAGGAACCGGTCGGTAGCTAACTTTGTTTTTTCAGGAGGAAATATTTATTCAGAGAATCCAGTGTGTCCGATCGTTTAAACAAAAAACAAGCAAATAATGAGAAAAGATATTTAGTGAAAACCTCCTGATGAGCTGAGCTCGGATTCTTGTTGTGTCATTAATCTGTCTCTGTCTTTCTAAGAAGCTGGAGATTCCCAATCTGAAGTGGCCACACACACCGCATAATGACAGAGTCTGCGCGCACACACACGCACATACACACACACACACAGATTCATATGAAACCATTAGTGACGCCCCAGATGTTTATCTTGTCTTTCATTGAAACAGTAAACTGCAGATGTTTCTGTCCAATATGAGGAGACTGAACTGAGGTGAACTCAGTCTCTTATGTTTGATCTAAATGTGGTACTAAACCTGAGTTTGTGAATTTTTGCGAATTTGAAAACAGAAAATCAGTTGTTAAAAATAGAGCATTAAAAATAGTGTTATGTAACTTTGATGAAACAGACTAGGTGTTTGATTAACTCGGTCACATTGAATCAAACAATTTATGTAATAAAGAGATTCATTATGATCTGACAAGAGCTGAACAAAGAGTCGACGGCAAAGAGAGAAAATGACTTGTGTTTGGAGAAGTTTTCTTTAACCCACAACAGCTATGACCGTTTATTCTCCGTCTGTCCTTACTGATTATAGGACACACACACACACACACACACACACACACACACACACACACACACACACACACACACACACACACACACACACACACACACACACACACACACACACACACACACACACACACACACACACACACACACACACACACACACACACACACACACACACACACACACACACACACACACACACACACACACACACACACACACACACACACACACACACACACACACACACACACACACACACACACACACACACACACACACACACACACACACACACACACACACACACACACACACACACACACACACACACACACACACAAACACTTCTGTAGAGCAGGATAATTACCATGTGAGGTCTTGATTGGTGAGTGTGCAGAAACAGTTTTGGTTCACTGTGAGGGGAAATGGTGTGTGTATGTGTTCGCGTGTGTGTGTGTCATTACGTGGTGACAACATGTGAAGCTGAGGCTCTGTCTCTTTAAGCGTGGCGGTCCTGCAGTCCTCAAAAACATCTACAGATACTCATCAGTTCTTCCATTGTCTTGTTTAGTTTTTTAGATATTTAAACATTTTTTGGAATTTTCTCCTGAAAATAATCCTTCATTCTTACTATGATATATTTGAAATCCGGTTAGACAAACTTAAATCGAAGTGAAATTTAAAAAAAAGCTGTTCTATGATCAAACCTTTAAAGTCAGTTTTAAATATATATATAGATCATGTTTCATCACGGTGAGGGGGGTAGGTATTTATTGAATCAACTTAGTTAAAATGTGTTATTTATCCAGATGTTTTAGATGCAAAGTGACTTTTTACAAATATTTAGATTATTTCTAATGAAGTTGTTTAAGGTTTTAGGAGTTGTGATAAAAAATTGACCTGAGTGAGGAAAGAAAGAAAAAAGACCCACAGAAGAAAAACGTGTTCAGAGATGTTAAAGCCACATCAGAAATCACTCTGTGTACCATAGGCGTGTCTGAGACCGTGTGTGTGTGTGTGTGTGTGTGTGTGTGTGTGTGTGTGTGTGTGTGTGTGTGTGTGTGTGTGTGTGTGTGTTGAGACTATTTCTGTGTCTGTGGATTTGCACAGAAGAGAAGGGAGGACAGGGAGGACATTTGTGTAAGGGCCTCGAGGTTACATTTTGATTGTGGTGTGTGTGTGTGTGTGTGTTTACACATGTATAAATGTGTGTTTGTGCTCGTGTTTGGGCGTTTCTGTTCTATTTCTACCGTTTAAGTCGATCTGCCGTCTCTCTTGGCGAGCCTTCGGTCTTTTTGATTATGGGATAGGGAGGCTAGGTGAAACCATGGCAACCACAGGGTGTGTCACTCTGATAGCAGAGATAGGTGCGGCCCAGGTGAGTAGCTGGCAGTCTGCCTAGGTTACAACAGAGCGAGATCTGCACTGATAGTCTTTGTAAACTAAAGAGTCACAAACAAGATGAAAAAGGAGTGATGTTTTCTGTTCTCCATTCTTTAGCTCAGATTGTGATTACGCTGAACTACACGTAGCATTGATATAAAGACAAATATTCTCATTATAGCGTCATATAGCGGTCTCAGGGCCAGATTTACTAAAGGTCTGCGTGTCTTAAAACGTGTGCAAACTTGATACCACCAGCAAAAAGAAGTGCTATCTGATCTACTAACGGCCCGCAGTGAGGATTGCGTCTTTCAAATGAGCAAAACAACACGCACCCCTCCGGTGCGCTCCTCTCCATAGTGCGCTCGTCACCTCCCTCTACAGCCCGCTGATGCTACTCTGTAGGACACTTGTATTGGGGGACCTCACCACTGTTTGTACCCCCGTCTTCGATACCTCTTTCCAGGGCATTTTATGTCCGATCAGACACAGCGCTGGTCAGCTGTCTGGTGCGCAACAACGGCCCGAGTGTAGAGCGCCCGGTCCACAGAGGACACAGTGCGCACCTCCTGCGCAATGTATGACACTTCATTCTTAAGATTAAGGGATGAAAAGAGAGGCCCTGTTTAATGCCGAGGTTTTGTTATAACCAAAATTTTCTTTGTAATATTCAGATTTATATCCTATAACTCGAAAGTATTGTGCGTTTATTTGCCTCTCCCACTAATACATATTTTGCGCTTGCAGTCATCCTGCTTTCTGTCCAAACTCTCCGTGATGTAAACCAGTAGAACACGCAAAAGCCTAACTTAAATAGTTCCGCCTCCACAAGGTTTGCACCTGGTGTCATTCACGCAAATTTTCTTAGTAGATCACCCGCAAAACGCCCACCAACCAAACTGCAAACAATGCAAACTTTTGGAGTGAACACGCAATTTAGTACTCTTTAATTGGGAGCTTAGTAAATCTGGCCCTCAGTTGCTTTGTCACTTCTTACCTCAGGAGACCAGAGAAGAAATAGAAAGATTATTCATCACTGATCGGGCAGAGATAGCTTAGTTTCAAACCAACAATAAAAGAAATAAGACTTCAAACCAAAACTGAGTAAAGTGTGTGTCAGTGACGTCGTCAGAGAAACACGTTTCAGAGGGATTACTTTTTGCCTCTGGGTGTCGGGAGACTGACGGAGCGTAACACAACACAGCAGCTCAGATCTGAAATCTCCGCACAGTGAGGATGGGATCAAACAGCCTCTGCATGTTTACTATGAAGGATTATCTCACTCTGTAGAAGATGGTTTTAACGCTAAGAAGGTGTCTTCACCTGGAGAAGAAAACAAGCTTCAGCTTCTGTAAAAACACTCACACACTGCTCTTCTTTGATTGCACGATAATATCACTTAAATGACACTTTTGGTTCAGTGTTTACGTTTCAGTGCTGATTTAAACCTGATGGATGTGAGATGGATTTGCTGCTTGAGCCCCACAGATGTTCTTCTTACCTTTCTTCACCTTCTTCTGCAGTTTGATTGTGTCTGAGGATTTCTTCTTGATGTCCGCTCTGGCCCTTTTGTACTCTACACAACAGAAATGAGACGTCAGTGAGGGATGGTTTGTTTCTAGTCATTAATGTGTGTATGTGTGTGTGTGTGTGTGTGTGTGTGTGTGTGTGTGTGTGTTTGCATGTTGGCATACCTTTGGCGTGGTCTTTGTCCAGCTGACTGGCCACTTTTTTCCACTCCTCCATCTTTAACTCGAGCGGTGTGATGAGACTTTCTGAGAGAGCTCTGAGAGAAAAACAGATTCAAAACTTTTAACGTGTCACTTCTATCTGAACCAGTTTCTCTTCCCCGCTTCCATCGCTGCAACACCTGTTGGTTTGACCTGATAACTGCTCTCATATCTGGCAAATCGAGGGGCTTCCAAAACGGACCGTGTGGGGGTGTCTTAAAACCGCCTACCTTCTCTGGTCCAAACAAATCCAGAGCATTCAGGACCAGAATCTAAAGTTAGAAGGAGGACATACTGGCTGCTGCATTGTTGTCAGAGAAGCACTTCAACATAGCATGTTTCCTTAATGTCTGATCATATAGTAAGCTCACTTTATCATTTCATTAGGTGAATATATTACAGATTGTTCCTTTAAGACTAAACACATTGGTATAAATTCAACTCAACTTCAACAGTGTGCTGCTATTTTTGGTAATAAAAGACCGAAAATTGGCCAGTATTACGTGTCTAGGAATTATTTTTGTTGCCGTGGTAACCAAAAAAGGTATTGATATCCACTGATTTTAACTTGAATGGTTTCTAAGTTTGTTGGCATCTTGTCAGTCCTACATTAAACTGGTATTCATCAAACAGCTCCTTAAATGGAAGGAGACGTTTCAGGTTCAAGTTCTTTGTAGGTTCATCAATGCAACTTAACACATCATCATTTTGTCTCATTATTCTAAACTTTAGAGTAATCGTAACTGTAATAAAAACCTGAATCATCCATGACTAACACACACTGTTTAACCTGAGAGCTGTGCATAGTGTGTGTGTGTGTGTGTGTCAGTTTCTCAAATGACTACACACAGTAATGACAGAAAAACAGTTCTGATGTTTCAGCGATGACAGTTACAGACACACTGGGGTTAAATTAGGACATCTGCGCTGAAGAAAATACACACACACACACAGTCACAGGTACAAGCATTTGTCAGTTTAGATTAATTAGACTGTCTAGTTCCCACACAAGCAGATACTATAAAAAGGTGCCATCGTCATCATTCACACCTTCACCTGTCATCCCAACATAGTAAATAACACATGCAGTGCTCATCTGTGTGTGTGTGTGTGTGTGTGTGTTTTACTTACGTGGTGAACAGTTTGAGTTTGGACTCGATGCTGCGATGTCTCATACACATCCTGGTTAGCGCTGAGCCGATCTCCTTGGTGGCACCTGAAACAACAACACAATAGATGATGAGTTTTATTTTGATAGAAACTGAGATGGACGGATTCCAAATCATCTTTCACTCTCTTCTGCACGGGGAAACGCCAACAATGAACAAGCCGCCATATTTAAAAATGTACATGCGCTAACAAGGCCGTTGGTAAGAGGGCAGACACAGATACATGCTAATCAGTGCTAACTTTAATGAACAAACACTAGAAGTCGCTCCCCTAAATAAATGCTCTGATATTTGCATAAAAATATATACCGGTTCAACAGGTTCTACAGTGTGAGTTTAGAATCCTGTTACCGTGACTAACCTGGTCTGCAGTATGTCATTCTTTATATGCTTCTCTTTTTGTCGTTGATCATTGATCTCGTTCTCATTATTTCTTCTTCTTTCTATTATTATTCTCATTACTTTTATTTTTCTCTCAAAAGCCTCCCGTGGACAAGAGGTGAGAAATAACACGTGTGCTGAAACTTTCAAACAATTCATCTGGTTCGTCCAAGTTAAATACATGATACGTCTGTCTGTCCACAATCAGCATGTTACAGGAGCTCAACCAGAGTGTGTGTGTGTGTGTGTGTGTGTGCTGTCATTGCTTCACATTTCCGTATTAAGGAAAATCCATCTGATTAAGATCTTATGACGAGTGTAGTAATGTGTGTTAAACCCATGGGTCTGTGTGTGTGTTTGTGTGTGTGTGTCCTTTTGTCAATTAATTATGTAAGAAAGAGCCCGCCTCCTTTCACAATCGGCCTCGGTTAATTGGATGGGACAGCGTTGGGTTTCAAACACACACGCGATGTTGCGACAGTCGTCGTCTCATACAAAGAGATCCATTTTCTAACACCACTTGATGAGCCCATGAAAACACACACACACACACACACACACACACAGTTACACAGTGTGTTACACTTTGTATAATCAGAATCTGACACTAAATCAAACATTCATCTTCTCTCTGTCTTGCACTCAGTCACACAGCTGTGTGTCATTTCTACAGAGCTTCTTAAAGTATGACTGCAGGAATAAAAAGTGCATTTCAAAATAAAACATTAGAATTTCTTTTTTATATTTCTGAATGAAGTTGGACTACATCGTTGAGATCATTTATTCAGTTTGGTGAGACATTCAGGAGGAAACGTAAATGTTGACACAGGCAGAGAAGAGAAGGGAAAGAGCTGCATCACTGCTACACTGAGTCCTCTGTCATCTCCCCACACACACACACACACACACACATTAACCCACTCACGCAGAGCCAAGCCCTACATAATGGTTTCTTTGTGGGAGTCGGTCAATGTGGACACAACACTTCCTGTTAAACTGCAGCCTCTGTCTCATACAAACACACACACACACTTGTATTTTACAGGCTCAGAAAATGTTTTCAGAAAAACCTGCAGATTTAACTCTAAATAATAAAAAAAAAAAAAAAACATGTTTTATTATTAAAGATCGTGAAGATAAAGAGCAGAGTCTCTTAACTTTTTAGTAGTACTGGGATTATTTTACTGAGGTAGGAGACGAGACAAAGACTGCAACTACAAGTTCATTAATCATAGATAAATCAACAACAAAAAAATGAATGGGCAACTTTTTTTGTTAAAGGAGCATGTAGCATTTAAAATGGGTACTGCAGTCTAAATTCTAAACATCAGAGATCTCTCTCCCCACGCCCCCTCCTCTCTAGAGTCCATGCTCACGCAGGTTGCCATGTGGTGGACACTGAAGCTTCAGTGTTTAGCCAGCTCTGCATCGGTCTGTAAACCTTTCTGCGTTCTAACCTCTCTCCATTTTTCAAAAGCATCTCCAATATTGATCCTAGTTTGAGCACGTTTCTGCTCGAGGAGCTTATTTGACATCACATGATTTTGACCATCATACTTATTAAGGATGGGGACGGCTCTGAAAATCTGGGCTGACAACAAAACTGATGTTTAAAATAACAGTTTAGCTGATTGCCCATTCAGATACAGATGTTTTCCCCATGGCTTCTTTGTGTCTGTGTTTCAAATGAGCTACATTATTTGACAGATTTAGTTAAACGTAGCCCCTCCTCTTCAGATGTGACTGGAACATGTCTGCATGTCGCTGATCTTCCTCAGAGATGTTGTAAGACTCCCACGCTGCCGACATTTTCTTTCACAACTGAAAACAAATCAGAGACGTCCGCTGCCCAATAAAAACCATCTCCTCTGGATCAGCAGGGAGGAAAACCAGCTTTCCACATCAGATAAACATCGACTACATCAGTGCATTCTACATTATTTCCCAATGGGCAGATCTTTGTCAACAGGGCCGTCATTGGCTGATTCTGATGTTCAACTGAAACATGGGTGCATACACTTCATCAGTCATGTCCATCCTGTGACAGAAACACAGTGACACAGCAGACTCACAGAGAACACTCTGAGCCGTGTGGCTTCACACCGACTCATTACTGGTTATTTGAGTATCGAAATCAGAGAGCTGCACAGAGAGGAAGCAGGAAGGCGGGTACACGCACACACGCACGCACACACACACAGTACCGCTGAGTCACAGCTCGGTTATGTAAAATTAAAAAAAAGAACAATCAGAGTGAAAGATCAATGACTGTGTTCATCCTCCTGGAAGTGATGTCAGAGCGAAACCTGGAGTGACTGACTGTACTCACTCTGAAGTGTTGATTACCGCACTCCCACCTCCCTCACCCCCTCCCTCCACTCCTCCTCCACCCCCACCTTCTCCAATATGTGTTTAAGTAGCAGCACTTCTACTCCTTATTCCTTTAATGCCACATAAAATCATCCTTCCTCCTCTTTCCGTACTCGGTCCCTCTATCTCTCCTCATCACCCTCTATTCATCCTTCTGCCTCCCCTCCATCTTTTCCTCCTTCCTTTCCTCATCCATTCAGCCTCACACAAAAAAAACAGTCATTATTGACTAAAGGGACAACAGCAGAAACGTGGCAGGGGAGGCTGAACACACACACACACACACACACACACACACACAGGTATGAGGTGTGGGTATAAATGTTAGAGGTGTGGCGGCGAGGTGGTGAGGTGAGTTTGGTTTATTTGCTTTTCCCTCCCTGTGACTGAGCTCAGAGAACATTACAGTCTGAAACGCTGAGACAGACGTTTTCTCAACACCGTGTTGAGAAACAAACGAGATGTGTAACGCTCGGTCTCTATTTAGACTTTTCTCTGACAGTAGAGTTCATAGTATAGATATGAGGCCTGTGACTGTTTGTAGTCGTCCTGAACCGTCACAGAGCAGACGTCACAGTGTTTGGTGCATGCAGTCATACGACCAAAAACAACAGAGTGGAGTAAAGGCAGTCACACATGGCAGCATTCACACCCCGAGGTGACGGAAAATGCTCCAAACTGTTTACAAACCGCTATCAAACAACTAACGCAGAAGAAGAGGAAGCAGACACAACTAAACACATGAAGAAGAAGAAGAAGACGAGTAATGTACCGGATGACACGACAGCGCCAGAGGACCCGTCTGCTTCTTTAAGAGCGCACTCACACTAGGCGATCCGAAATGTTGGGTTCCTAAGCACGCTTCACCCCTAAAGTCCAGTTCCTTTGACCAGTGTGAGTGTTCCGGTCTGTCCTTTATGTCCCAACATGCTCCCCGTACCTGATTTTTAGATCGTTGATAGACTGTTCTGAATCTCTGAACTGTCATCTTCTATCATTCTGGTGTCTCAACACAAACGACTGCTTTAAAGTGAAATATCAATATGTCTGCACTCGGGCTGTCAGTTAACGACTTTATCACCATGACATACAGGTCCAAAGTTAACACCTGTAGTTAAGCCACCACAGTGTCTTCCTGCAGCCGACACATCTGCGTCTTTGAATGTCTCATTTCACTTTTAAACTCGCAGACGGCTGACGAGTCCAAAGTAACATCCACCTTATGACATCACACCGTTAACCGGTATTTTACTTTACTTTTTGATCCCTAACAAGTTCCCTTTTCTGTGGCTAAGGTAAGGCGTGGTTTGGATCTACAGGACGTTCCTTATTTTCTTTCAAGATAAAAGCAGGTTTGTATCTAAACAGGAAGTACCCTTAGCTTGAGACAAATATAAGGTTTAGCAAAAACTGTTTTGAAATGCAAAAGAATGGAATTTCAATCATGCAATAAAAAATGTGATTATTAAAAATTTACTTTTAAAATTCAGTGATTCATCGTGGTTAAAAATTTGACAGCCTTACATAAATATGTTCATCAGTTTCAATGAAGAAAACGTTATAAATTCAGTATGACAGCAGCCTGCCCAACCCTGTTCAAACTTGTAAATATTCATTAAGCAACACATGAGTTATAGTGTGTGTGTGTGTGTGTGCGCGTGCCCGTCGTAGCCGGCTACTGAACACCGTGGGCGTCTGCGGCGTTTGTGTTCAGGCATGTCTAATGGAGCTCAGAGTCGAGCGAGGATGACTTGAGAGAGAAATGTAAACCGACAAGATGAGACAGACTCGCTGTGGGAGTCTCTTTTTTTGTTGTTTGGTTCTGGTGTTTATGTGCTGCTGAGTCATCGCTTTAAAGCTAAAGAAATGATCGGTTTGACTTCATCAGAACATGACATGAGGTGTGTAGAAACTCCTGAACGTACACGACGTGGACTCCTGAAACGTTAGCACGCTGTGATTGAGGAACATCTTGCTCCAGAGTATCAAACAGGAACAAACATCAGTCACATTCAGTGTTACTGAACAGTGTGTATCCATTAATCAAATCCTGTATGTGTGTTTATCAAGATGCACACATTGTGAAAGTCAGGGCTGGTGTTCATTAACAGGTCCATTACTGATCTTCAACTGAAACATCTGTGCGGCCCTCTGTGTATCTATTCATCCCACAGTTCTCTCTGCCGGACCTTTTCCTTGGTATGACCATTTGAAGCATATTTCTCTTTAATCATCAGAGGGAATAATTTGATCAAGAACCGAAACATCAGATTTTCATGCACTCAAGACGTTATGATTTCTTGTTGCGAGTCTCTGTGTGTCTACTTCTTCAGAAAACTAAATATGTTAAGAAAACCTGGAGGGATTGTTCTTTTAATTTGGACTCGATGAATGAATACATTTCTTGATGAAAGGTTAAAGGTCAAAGTCACTGTGATCCATAAACCTATAATTAATTTAGTCTATAAGCTTTTACTGTCTCTGCCTATTTGTCATTTACATTTTCATTAATGGCCTTCCAGATTTCTATCTGAAAACAAATAACCTGTGGAGAGTAATTAAAGAGAGTTTGGCAAAAACCTTCAAAATAAGACGTCATGGACTAAATGTCAGCTGAGATGTTGCTGACAGACTGATTGGTGCTTAAAGCTAAACATTTAAAATCATATTCAAGCAGAGTTTGCTTCTCCTCCAATCTCTTTGTCTCTGTTGGTTTCAAGAAGAGAAGTCCTTTATCCTTGCTGGGACTGTATGTTTAAAGATCGCACATGAAAAACTGGTGAAGGCATCTGTTTTTAAATTTGAGTTCACCAGGAGAAAAATAGACTTCAGAGCAGATCATGCAACTATTGTAGAAAATGATGTTAATGATAAGAAATGTGAACGATTCTAATCTGAAATCTGTCGTAAACTTCGGTGGAAAAGAGATGATTGAAATAAGAAAACTGCTGCAGTCATTTTGGGGCGGCTGTGGCTCAGTGGTAGAGTCGGTCGTCTCTTAACCGGAAGGTCGGCGGTTAGATCCCCGGCTCCTGCAGCCTTATGTGGAAGTGGCAAGACACTTAACCCCAATGTGCTCCCGCTGCTTTGTTGGAGGCGTATGAATGTGTATGAATTGTTAATTCTGATGGTCTCTTTACTCAGCAGCCTCTACCATCAGTGTGTGAATGTGTAGGTGTGACCTGTGGTGTAAAATAGCTTTGAGCAGTCAGAAGACTAGAAAATAAATATACAAGCTCAAGTCCATTTATCATTTTCATTTCCCTCCATTTTCCTAATACACAACAGCAGAGACACGGAGAGAGAGAAGTGTTCAGCCCTCTCTCAAACACAGATTTTTCCGCTTCACTCGCCTCCTCACAGCTCATAATGTGGCCTTTCAGAGAGGTCTGCAAGTGTAACTGTGTGTGTGTGCGACGCAAGTGTGTGTGTGTGAATATTAACGCCTGTTGATTTCTGTGCTCTCAAGTTGTTCCACAAAGACTCTTTTCTGTCCGTCTGCAGACAAACTTCTAACAGTCTCATCAAACTAACGTCAGGTTTTTATGAAACTTTTTGTTTGTTGTATTTAAGAAAACATAAAATGAAATTAGTGTGCAGGTTATATTTAAAGCTGAAATGATTAAACTGAATCATTGTAACGGTTTATTTGTTGGTTCTTGGTGAGACCAGGTGAGATTTGTTTAGCTGCTGGACGACTTTTCTACAAAAGACTCGTATGAAGTAGACATGACATGAGACAGTAAGGGTACACACACACACACACACACACACACACACACACACACACACACACACACACACACACACACACACACACACACACACACACACACACACACACACACACACACACACACACACACACACACACACACACACACACACACACACACACACACACACACACACACACACACACACACACACACACACACACACACACACACACACACACACACACACACACACACACACACACACACACACACACACACACACACACACACACACACACACACACACACACACACACACACACACACACACACACACACACACACACACACACACACACACACACACACACACACACACACACACACACACACACACACACACACACACACACACACACACACACACACACACACACACACACACACACACACACACACACAAGCCGTCCAGACTGCGCCAAGCACATTTGACCCCCAAAGTCCAGCTCGTTAGACTAGTGTAAGTGGAAGAGGTTTTCTTATGTGCACCAACACAAGCACCTGACGCAACGTGGACATGCCATGAAATTGATCGCTGCCTTGCATTATAATAATAATAATAATAATAGACTTTATTTGGACATCACAGATACATTGGACGAACCAGATGCATTGTTTAAGTGTCTGAATCTGACTTAAAGGACTCCAAGTTAGCCTCAAAGTGAGTTAAGGTGCAGAGTCAGGTTCATTGTGCTGGCTCTGAGATCGGGATGTGATCAAGTATGTACATGATAACTGTGATCAGGCACGGTTGGCCCCTTGTGAGTGCAGGCCATCGGGGGACTGGGGAGGGGGGACAATCGTGCTCCAGCACGGGTCAGGGCAACAGGGCCGAGTGTGAGTTCGCCCTGAATTGTTTTTAAACGTTGCTGTTTTCTCCTTGTGAGCCACCTCTCTACGTAGAAGGTTTCAGATCAACATCGGGTCTCTGAGCTCAGTATGCAGACCAAGCAGCTGGGCCATCAACCAGTTTGTATTTCTTCTGACAGATCCCGGGCCACTGATGAACTCCCATCTCTAACGGTAAAGATGTTAATCGTTCCTAATTAACATCTTTTCCTTCCATTGCTGATCATCATGAAAAGAAACCCCAGTCTGCAGCAGAAACAGCCCCCAGCTCACTCTCTGTACCCCCCTCCCCTCCACACCCACACACACACACACCCCTCCCCACCCTCTCTCTATTTGTATTGATCCAGGTATGGATTAACTGACAAACTGATCGATCAGTCAGTTGACTCGGCAATCTAAAAACACACACACACGCACAGCTGACCTTAGGAAACCTCCGTTACAGTCTGTCAGCATGCAGTAGGTGGTCTTGTGATCTGTGTGTGTGTGTGTGTGTGTGTGTTTGTGTGTGTGCATGCATTTAAAACCCCATGATGCCAAAGACGTCAGCTTTTCCCCTGTTGCCGGGGGAACCAGTCATGTGGACGAACACCAGAGAAGAGACGAGAGGAACCTGCCTCAAAAATCAGCTGATTGTGACAAATTTTACGTCAAGTTTTTTTTGTTTTTCCTCGAACTGTCACTTCATCGTCGCTCCGACACGTTAGCGCTGACGTCTGCAGACCTGAGTCATCTGTTTTTCGAGTGTTTTGAGTGTGATCTAGAAAAGCAGAATATGGACTCAAGTGTACATTGTTAAGAGCTTAAGTTGTGCTTCTTTAATCTGAAGGCTCAACATATGAACAGAAGTGTGAGTGATGTGCAAACAAAGGAGGAAGACGGAGAGGACGAGGCAGAGGTAGAAACACAGGGAGAGAACGAGGGATGAGAACACAGTCTTCATCTACGACTTGCTCTAAGATAAAACAAAGAGGAAACTTTTGAGTTAAACTTCATGTAGAGAAAGAAGTAGAGAATGAATGAATCACATATATACTGTATTTGTGATATGAGAAGGATTGCTCCACAGGTGGATTTACTGCAGAACCATTTTTTTTTACTGTGGTTCATTTATTGTAATCAAAGGGTTATTTTGAAAGTCCTAAATACATTTCCTTTATCAATATACACTTCATGATGGTTTATTGATTATTAGAGTAAGAGCTTTGACATTATGTGTGAAAAAAACACCTGTGACCTCAGATGTGATTCTGTCTGATAAACAATCTTTAAAACACTCCTCTTCACCACAGAAAGACGAGAACATGAGCATTACCGTGACAACCAACAACAAAACCCAACAGACCGGTTCACACACACACACACAAACAAACACAGGTGTTAAGAGGATCTGAAATGGTGAAAAAAACAATAAGTGTTTTTCCATGTTGACATGACCTGTCAACATAAAATGAGTTCTGCAGTATGTGTGAGTGTGAGAGAGTGTGTGTGTGTGTGTGTGTGTGTGTGTGTGTGTATGTGAGAGAGAGAGAGAGAGAGAGAGAGAGTCAGCTGTTCCTCTCGTCTCTCACACACTCAGCAGCTGACGGGCTGAAGGAGCTGAGAACAAGAGGACAGACGAGATGACAAAAGATACGAGAGAGAGCGAGAGAGAGAGAGAGAACTAAAGAAAGTAACACTGCTCAGTGTGTGAGTCAAACGTAAAGCCTCTGGTTTGGAAGACAAGCCTTTGATTTGCTGGGACATGAAACAGAATAGTGAAAGAAGATTTGAGGATCCTTTAAAGTTCATACCAGCCGGCAGCAGAGACTCTCATCCTCGTAACGATCAAAGCTGCAAAGATCACTTTGAGCAGACTGACTGACACCTGCTCAGTTTGCTCTGGAAGTAAAGACTCCACCAGCGACATGACCCTCCTGTCCACTTTGAAAAGAAATGCCCGTAAAGAGATGGGAAATGTCTGAAATTATCCAAAACCTACAGTTAATTTTGGGTTGTTTTTTTTCTAAAAAAAAAAATATATATATAAATGACAAAGAACTGACTAAAACTAGTTTTGCTTTTATTTGATCAATTAATGTGACAAAAGCAATCTGACGTTCCCTTCAAGGATGAATAAAGTATCCGGAATTTCTCTTTTGGGGTCAAGGTGCGAGCTGTACACTTGTCTTTAAAAGTTCACTACATAGTGAACTACGGGAGCCCGAGGGGAGCAGCAGAGTAAACTAAAGAGACAATCTTCTTTTTTGAAAATCCTCCTAGAAACACAAATCTGATTTATGGATGAAATGGATTCATTTCCCGTCCGTAGGCATGACGAGTATTCACTCAAATCTAATATTTTACAAACATCTCCTGCTCTCTCTCTCTCTCTCTCTCTGATTTGGACCAGCAGAAACAGAAATGTGCGCTCTCTAAACTCTTTTGTTATCACTTTACATCCACAGAGGGGAGACAGCTGTTAACACACACTGCACGTCGGTCAACATGACGTCTGTAAAGATAGCATTAGCTTTTCACTGAGCTAACTGCTAACAGATGGCAACAGCCTGCGTTAGCTGCGGGGGTCAAACAAGGTCAAACTGGGCACAGGTTCAAAGAGAGGCAGAGCCGACAGAAGTCAACCTGTTTTTAACCTGAACGCACGTTTCTCCAAGAAAGATGAGCTGCGAGAGAGCTGCTTTTAGACCTAATGAGATGACCAAAGATAAAGAGACCAGACCAGGACAGAGGACGTAAGGCCAGCTGTTGTCTACTCTGAGTTCTTCTACTTAACTCAAAGCCACAGGTACCTGAGCAGGAGAGATCTGCCAGGTGTGAAATATCTCTTTGCAGACGGCCTGGTGTCTACTGTTCATCTTTCGGGGAGAAAAGTTGGACGAGGCTGCGATGCGATGACAAAAACAACTCACATCGGCACATCGGTGTGTGACAACAATATCTTAACAAATGAAGTTACATCATGAACAGTACAGCCACGGAGCTTTATGTAAGGGCTTTCTATTAATCCAGCTGTTTCTTTCGCATTGTTAACTCACTACGAGCACCAAACAGAGGACGCCTGCCTGTGTGGATGAGATTAATGATTTCACTTCTCAATGTGGGTGCACAACGTTAGAATAGAATAGAATTACTTACTTACTATTGATCCCAAACTGGGAAATTGTGGTGTTACAGCAGCATGTCATCAGAGCAAATTAAACAATATAAGAATAGACACATAGTAAATAAGCACTTAAAATATAAAAAAAATAATAAGAAGAGATTTATACATTAAGGATTTAACTTAACATTCTTACTGGTTAAAAAAATGAAAAATGAAATACAACATTTATTCAGGCTTGTCAACTGAATGTAAAAATAATTGCTGGATGTAAGAGATGTAAGTTTGCAAAAACAGTTATTGTCAGTTCAACAGTGCACGCTCCAGTCCTACAATAAATGTATCCCGTCGTACATCGTGGTCATTTCTTTCTCTCCTGCTGTTGAACTATACATCTCACCATGTGAGATGCACGATGGTGCCTTATGATAACATGATGATGGTTTGCAGAGGAGGAAATGTGCTGCATGTGATTTTATGTGCTGCCTGAGGCGACCTCCTTCTTATGACCCTCTGCCACTTTAAGGACTGTGCTGTAGTTAACCTGCAACCCGTGCTGTTAGGGGTTTTGAAACTGCATACATGGACATTAAAAGTCAATGCGCATCATTTATATTAAATGTCTCTGCATGTGTGTTTTATTCTTTTTTTTTTATAAACAAACATGAGCGCTGAGACATGACAGAGCAGGTCTGCAGAGACTTTAACAGAGAGGAGCGGCCATGATTCACCTCCCACACACACACACACACCCCCACATGCCGCTGAATTTCCTCAGAATACCAACTGACTTCTGAGTTACATAATCATAGCAGCAGCAGCAGCAGCAGCTGACGGGCTTAGCGGAGATCGAATACACGGAGAGAGCAGCTCTGAAAACCCGGGTAGTCCCTGTCCATGTCCGGTATGTATTTATAGAGCCTGCAGCCTGAATCACCGGGAGTCAGTACTGATACTAAACTCTCAGGAGAGGAGACGGTCTGTTCATGTTTGAAGTGAGCCTGAGAGTAAATATAGACAAATAGGTGAGGGAGAAGATGATTGGCTGGCAGAGAATCCTGATTTCAACCTGCTCATTCCCTTTAGGATGAAGCTGAACGCAGAGAATGAGCTTGTAGGCCTTGTATGTGAGAGTGTGTTGGACCATAACGATGCTCATGTAGCTGAATCTGAGGACGTCCTGGAACAGTGGAAGCTGTTACAACAAATAACGTTTAACGGAGATTTGTCTGGCAATGCAAGCTGGTTCACTGCGATAGGTTCGGCTGTGACATTTCTTTTTCCTTTTTTTTAAACCTGTCCCATCATGAGTCCGACATGTTTCAGGGGTGCAAGGTCAAATCACAGACAAATGTTTTTTTCAATGGACTGTGGGTATAGTGATTGTCATGACACAGAAGGGGGAATACTTTGATATACTATGGAGTGCTTATGTGCGAATGTGAGAAACCCGACCCTAGTTTAAACCAGACAGCTGCACATGAGGTCTCACTGTGTCACCACTGAGAGAGGACGAGTGAGGAGAGAAAGAGCAAAAAAAAAAGAAGAAAAGAAAGCAGACGAGTGACTCGAAAGGTGAAAAAAACAGAGGAGGTGAAGAAAGAAGGAGAAGAGAAATGAAGGGAATCTGGTCTGCTAATTTTCCTGGCCACACATCCTCCAGCAGCACATCTTGAATGGTGTCTACAATATTCACCACCACACACACAAAAACACACACACACACACACACAAAAACACACAGCCAGGTCCAGGAGGAGTTAATGGAGATAATTAGTTCCCTCATGATCTCACAATTTATAACAGAATAGAGACGCAGTGAAAGATCGGACTGCAATACGGAAGGAAAGAACAGAGAGAGCATTTCCCTCAGCTCTTTTACATGATGACACACACACAGACACAGACACAGACACACACACACACACACACACACACACACACCAATAAGCAAATCTCAGCATTATTTTCCATCTGTATGTACGTACATCTTGTTCCATGTTCCGTGTGTGCGTGTGTGCGTGTGCTTACCTCTGGTCCCGGTCGCCATGTCTGCCACCTTCTGAAAAGCATCGAGGAAGGCTCCAGTCACCATGATGGTCGTCCTGATTCAAAGAAGACATAAAGACACATCTATTAACTGAGTCCATGTTTAAAAAGCTTCAGGGTTCAATTCAACACCTGAGTCTGAAAATGTCTCATCCAGACGTCCCAGAGAACCTTCATGTTTTAGAAACATTTGAGTGCAGTCTGCCTTTAATGAGTCGTGCAGTCATAGTTATCAATCTCATTGTCATGGCAACCGTATCTGCACTGAACAAAACACCAGAGAGACAGAAGACGGCACATCAGTTATGATCAACTCTAATTCATTCAACTCAATCTAATTCTCTGACTTCCCTCCTGCAGGACGGGCGGCGGCTGATCCTGTGACTGATGTGACGTGTTTACTTATTACTGATCAGTAAACACAAACAAACTAAATAATAATATCTTCTCCGGTTCAGACAAAAAAAGACCTAAAGACAACATGGTCAATGTGAGCGGTGCAACTGGAGACCTTCTGACTCACACACATCAATGGACCTATTGTCAGTGTGTGTGTGTGTGTGTGTGTGTGTGTGTGTGTGTGTGTGTGTGTGTGTGTGTGTGTGTGTGTCCTATTATCAGTCAGGTTTATGTTTCTATAGCTCCACACACACATACACAGATAACCCAAACACACACAATCATTACCCTGAAAACTAAAGAGATCAGATGACACCGCAGTCAATACTGTGCGTGTGTGTGTGTGTGTGTCTCTGACCTTAGTGGAAATTAATTCATATTGAACCACACACACACACACACAGACACACATATCTAATCAGAGTCAGTGTTTGCAGTTTGTGAAAATGTTCAAAACTTTGATCCTTTATGTCACCACGTGTTTTGAAATGATTTATTCTCCGTTAGTTAAATGATTGTTAAAGTCTATTGTAATCTATTGATGTCTTAATTAGTCTATATATTGTCTTATTGAGAGGAATGAACCATCATAAATTCCAAGCTAACCCCAGTACACTATCTAAAGCACAAACACATTGGCACCATTTCTTACTGACAGATGGCGCACTGTTGATATTTAAAGTCAGACATATTTCACTTGTCAGTAGACTCATCTACAGATCATTTGTTAGTAATTTCCTGTAAGTCCTGTTCTTCTCTGACGGACAGCAGCTCCGCGACACAAACATATTCCGAACGCTTCAAACATCTTTAAGCTAATGTAGGTTATCTTTGGTGGAGATCTGGATTAAATGAAGCCGGGACGTTTGGACTCAACTATCACAGACATTACTGAATTTAAAAAAAAGTATTTCTGATTCTAATATCTTCATGTTTAACATTTGATAGGACACTTTGATTTTTTAAAGTGGTTCAACTGTAGAGTTAAAAGTGTGTATCAAAGCGTTTTGTTTGCTAATTATCCACAGCAGGTGTGTGTGTATATGTGTGTGTGTGTGTGTCTGTGTGTGTGGCTGACTGACTGGCAGGGATAATGGGCTGTAACTGGCTGTAGGAGGCAGAATGATGCTTATCAAAGTAAACTGGTCTAATGGGATACAAAAACCATGATGCTGTTATTACACCGAGCCGACTGCAGGGTCAGTGTGTGTGTGTGTGTGTGTGTGTGTGTGTGTGTGTGTGTGTGTGTGTGTGTGTGTGTGTGTGTGTGTGTGTGTGTGTGTGTGTGTGTGTGTTTTACCTGAGCTGTGATTGTAGTTTGGCCCCTTTGCTCACAAAGTCCTCCCATGTGGGATAACTGGCCTGCAGCAAACAGAGAAAGAAACAAAGCAGCGATATCAAACCTCTGACAGCATCCAAACAGTTAAACTGAACACTTCAACAAAAAACACATCTGGTGCCAATAATCCTTAAAGAGCTTAAGCACCTTAATGAGGGAGACGCAGCTTTTACTGCAGCATGAGATTTAAACCCGTCAGGTATTTCTCTGCACAGCGTGGGAATATTCAGACACAGAGCGGACAAAGAAGGAGGGCTAGAAATGTTTCATGCATGTTTAAAAAACTACAACTCTGATTAGTGCTCTTTTTTTGTCATATAATGAATAAAGATGCAGGTATTTCTCAGTTCTAGGTTCTAATTTGCAGTTTTAAAAAGTCCTCTTTTTTTGGATATTGTGCACGACAAAGCTGCATTAGAGTCGTGACATTTCCCCTCCGGTGTGGTGTGAGCAGGATGCAGAGCTCAGTGTAGATAAACCCAACGTTGAGACGAGCTCAGTGAAAAATGTGCAGTTTCATGCAGGAATGGATCCCAGTTTCACGGCGGCACTGTGAGCCTGCCTGTGTTTATCAGTGTTTCCTTCTGTTTCTACATGTTTATGTTCAGCCTGAGAGCCGCAGCATCTGTCCGCATGTCAAACACAGAGAAGCCCCAAAAAATAGCTTGAGTCCGTCAGCTGCCGGCTGCTTTTCCACGTATCAGAGTGGCTGCTGTTTGAAGACGCGCTGAGATCTCTAACGCTGGACGTCTTCTTACATTCATGGACATTAAAGAGTTCACACATTCAGACTGTTGGAAAAAAGACATGTTGACAAGTAACGCTGATCTTTAAACCCACACTCTAATCTTTTGCTGAACCTTTAGCACGACCTGGATTTAAAAAACATTCAATATATGAGATTCCTCGTTGGATGACTTCACCCTCCTTTCCTTTTCTACACACTCCCCTCTTTTGCTTTTCTTTACCAAACTCTTTTTACTTTTTGTCCTAACTTTATGTTCTTGAATTGTGGGCTGCTGTGGCTCAGTGGTAGAGTCGGTCGTCTCTCAACTGGAAGGTCGGGGGTTCAATCCCCAGCTCATGCAGCCATGTCTGCATGTCTGATGTGTCATTGGGCAAAACATTTTTTTTTTGACTAGTACTAATTTTCTCTTTCCCTATGGGTGCTGGAGGGGCTTAGCTTTCTAAGATTCAAATGGGGGGGGGGGGGGGCTCAGAGGAAATAAGGTTGGGAACCACTAGCTTAAAGGTTCATACGTACTTCCTCTGCTGATAATGGAAAAATTTTGCTATAATCATGAGGTGTAAACTGTAAAAACTAGAATGAAATCGCAAGTTCCTCCTTATTTTAACACGCTGGGACAAAGGCCGCAAGCTAGCTGCTGCAACGTTTGTGTTTGACGCGGCTCCATTGTTCACAGATCACTGACGGAGCAACACATGACATGAACGACTGTAAACTCTGCAGAGAGTCTCAAAAAACAGAACTGTGATGTTAGTGCATGGTCGGGGAGGCGTAATGAGGGGATGAAGTGAAAAGGGCTCATGATTGATTCTCCAATTTAGCTGGGATTTCAGTATTTTGTCTGAAATTTGAGCAACATCTTAATTAAAACAAAAACCAAAGACTCTGCCTTCTCATTCATCCGTCATAAAGAATACTTTGTGGAAAGAGTTTACATTTGTACAAAAAGACAGAAAGATGTCTTGTTTCCAGTGACTTAGAGGCATGTTGTTGTTGAGAAACGTCCTTCAGGAGGTCAAATCTGCCCCTGTGTCTGCAGCAGCTGATTGATTATGTAATCTAAGTCTGGTTACTGCTGCAGGCTCTGACCTCGAGTTACATCGGAGAGGAACAGCTGCTGCTTCAGTCTTCTGGTGATTCAATTTTGGGAAAAAAAAGGCAGGAAAGCCCTGCTGGAACAGAGAGCAACTCTCTCCCTCTTTATTTTCCTGAACTCAGTCACACGTCCGTCCTCTGTCACTGCTGCTCCACCGGAGGGCGGATAAGACGGATTTAACCCCTAACACCGCCACATTAGCCTCTTAGCTCAACACCGCTAAAGCCGTTAGCCCAGCCCCTGGTTTCACAGCTAGCCAGGCGTGCACACAGCGTGGGGCTGATAGGTTTACTCACTGCAGGGATTTAGCACGTCTCCACGCGTGATGAAATACTGCAGGTGACCGGCCGAATGCCTCCGCTGAACGACTAACAGTGAGCCTGGGATCGAAGACAGGCACTGATGTATTAGACTGCACTCCAGAAAATTATTCATCACTGCAGGAACAAATAGATTTAGGCAAGGGATTTCCCCCCAATATTGAGTAGTTTACTGTTTTCAACTATCAAAAATTGCAGGAGCTGGGAATCGAACCTGAGCCACAGCGACACAGAAGAAGCATGGAAGTGTTTTTGGCGTCTCTATAGTTACAGATATTTAGTGACAGTAAATTCAAGGCAGTAGGTCACAGCTTGATCATTTCAGAGTGTTTGGAACTGAAGGCATTCATATTCTAATTTAATCTTTCCAAAAACTCATCTTATGCAAGAGGTTTTTCCCCGTATTAATCTTTCAGAATATCCCAACGTGGAAAATAGTCTCATGCATAAATCTGCCTGCACTCGTAGGGAATCAAATTTCTTGTTCCTTCTGTTCTCTCCCTCTGACATTTTATTACGTTTCTGTAAATGCTTGTCTACTTACTCTTTCTACGTTCACAGCTGCATTAGTGCAGAGCATCACTTGAGTTTGACCTGAAATCTGTAGACTCATGGATTGGGGAGTCATGTTTGCTGTTGGTGGATTAAAAAAAAAGACAGGACTAGATTTGGAGAGGAGAGGAGGTAGAATACTTTGCATATGCAGAATGCATGTCAAAGACTATTTTTGTAGTACTTTCTATTCCTTATGTGGCCAGAAAAAAAAAGCAGAAGCACTAATACTCAAAACAAAAAAACATGCAATGCTAATCTGCTGTGCAGGACAATTTTACAAGAATGCATTGAGGACATTTTTGTTTATGTGACTAGGTTGACAGTTTTAGCTTGTTGCAGACTTGTGTGTCTTTTATAATCATTAAAACAAGGAGTGTGAGCAGGATATTATCCGATGAATTCACCTCGAGCGAGTATTCAGCAGGTAGGCCATCCTGTCATCCAATGAGGATTCAAAAATTATTACACAACCTATCACAGTAAAGAGGCAGCCACAGAATCGACATGACATGAAGCCTAGCATGAAGTTGCCAATAGAAAGGAGCATATAAGGCACATTGTTTTTCTACCCATGGGTGGTATGCTGCTTCTGTTTGAGTGTGTATGTTAACATAAGAACGTACTACTGTTATATTCCATGTACTGAAAATGTACGGAACAGTGACCCTAAGAAAGCAGTTACAAACCATGCAGTGGATTGTGTAATTTTCTCCCACCCTTCCGTTCACATAAATCATCAGAGCAGTGTTGCTCTGACTCTCACTTCCTCACTGTGATGTCCGTTATCTAAGAAAAGAATCGAGGCGGTCACTGAAGGTCACCATGAACAACCGTGATAAACTACAAAGCACGCTGCTACAACTCGTCTCCTCCCTTGTGTTTCAGTCTGCGCTGCTCTCTGAGGCTCTTCTTGTTCCCTCCACTTCTCGCCTGAACCTTAAATTCTGTCAGGATCTGTTGTGGCTGCAGGAATGTGACACTCGCTCGCAGACTAAATATTCCAGGAAAGCAGAGCTGACACCACCAGACTGAGTACCAGGGTCTGCTGTGGTCTGATACACACAGTCTTTAAAGCTGCGGCTGCTAATTTGGGGTCGTGGGAGCCACAAAGGTCACTGCTGGTGTCCAGAGGGCTTCCTTGAGACAGCTGCAGAGAAAACAGCCGCGCACTCTCAGAAGAAGAAATGGACCAGACAAACATAATGAAGACATGTTGGTCTGAAGGAAACATTTATGTCTTTTTGCTTGATTTTTCTGGAATGGTTCAGAATTGGGCACAATTTATTCAAAATCATCAGCAGGTAAATTTGGTAATTAGGTTTTCCTAGTGTGGCTAACGTTAGCAGCGCTAGCATCTCCAGCCTTCAGTCCTCCCTGTGGGTTAACGTCCACATGCCCATGCTATATATGCGGTTACACATTGTTCCAGTCGATATGTGACACAGCCTCCATACTAATTCATCTCAATTTTCTAGATCAAAATACTGCTCCTGCTACAAGACGCTATCTGTTCACTGTGCTTGTTTACATCCAGGTAGTGGAGCGAGGAGAGCAGGCTCATTAATCGGAGCAATAAACCGTCTATGGCTACAGCTAGAGGCAGATGACTGTGTTGTAGTTTGAGCACAACATTTGACCGACATCGAGGGTTAAAATATTAAGAATTTGTTCAACCAACTAGTAATTCTGGTGCCGACGTTTAACCTTTATGACGTTTAACCGTTTAGTTGAGAAAACCCTCGCATCTCTAAAGAAAACATAAGAAATTACTTCTAGCTAGCATCTTTAAAAAACTCTTGATCGGAGCACTCTGAGAGACGTTTTTAAGACCTCTAACAGCCTCAGCTACGACTATGACTCAGCGATATGTTTAAATGTTTTATGTAGTGCTTAACAGGTTGTTTAATTAGACAACTTAACCATAATAATTGACGATACATTTGGATTGTTAAAGAATAATCTACATCAGTATGGAAATAGAAGTAGCCAACATTTATCAAAAGAAAAAAAAAACATCTTTTTGGCCGAGGATATTTCTTAAACTAATGTCATGCCTCATAGTTTGAGGGTGTTTCATGAACTCGGCATCGAGCTTTAACTCCTCTCAGATGAGTGGAAACAGTCTTCATGCTCCAGCAGCACTGACACACTGAACTCTATTCACAAAGCTCTCCATGTATAGTAGACATACAGAGCTGTCATCCTATCTGCTTAGTCAACCAGACAGCATGACCAGGTATACTGTTACCTTTCCCTGTGTGTGTGTGTGTGTGTGTGTGTGTGTGTGTGTGTGTGTGTGTGTGTGTGTGTGTGTGTGTGTGTGTGTGTGTGTGTGTGTGTGTGTGTGTGTGTGTGTAGTCACCTGTCTGCAGCGTCTAATCCTACCATTATAATCCAGACTTGCTCTACTGACCGACGGAGAGAAAAGAGTCGGACTGAGCGCTGAGGGGGTTAGCGTGACATCTCAGAAGAATACAGATCTGTTGACCGTCCTCGAGTCCCGGACGACTAGAGAGACCTTATTTAGTCATTAAGTCATCGAGTCAGTCCGCCGCTGAGCTGCTAATGCCTTTATCTAATAGTTAGGACAGAAAGGGCTGCAAACTGGGAGTCAGGTAACTAGAACTAGAAACCTGACTGTATTCAATATCATGTGCTGTGTACATATCCCAGTTTCTAATTTCAAGCATCCTGCCTCTTTCTTCCACTTCCTCAGCTCATCCCGTCTCAGCAGATTCCTGTTCACTGAAGGGTCTGGTTCTGCTCGTCGGTTTCTGCCTGTTAAAAGGGACGTCTTTTTTCTTTAAACTATTGACAAGTGCTTCACTCATGGTGTGTTAATGTTGGCTTTGGGTTCAAAACTGATTATAATGTTTGATTTTTCTCCAATGAATTTCTTTTTGGTCCTTTATTTTGATAGGACAGCTAATAGAACAGGATATCAGGGAGCGAGAGAGTTGGGAATGACATGAAGGAAAGGAGTCACACAGGTCACACTCGAGTCCGGGGCCCACACATTTGGTGGCCTAACCACTAGGCCACCAAATGTGAAGTAAAGGTGATATGAAAGAAAAGAGGCGGGTTAAAGTGAATATTTAAAGGACACCCTGAACAGTGTCCTTCTTAACCAGCTGGAAAAGACCTTGAATCTGAGCTCAGAAACTCAGCCTGCATTACTGCTGTGTGTTGGTATGTTCAGTATGAACATCATCAAGCTAACTGACAAAGAGCTGGTCAGCCTCAGAGTTATTCTGCAGGTTGAACCGTTTTAAAAGCAGCTTTATGTATCAGCAGAGAGACGTTCAGGTTATTTCAGGGTCTTTAATGGTGTGCTGAAACTTGAGAGATGGAGGATTTGTATTTTTACAAGTGAAAATCCTCAGCAGTATTTGGTGAAACCTTTGCATGTGCAGCCGTGCATGCAGCTGACAGCTGACAGAACTGCTGCTTGAGTTTGGTATCAGGAAGATAATCAGGTAACTTTAGATAGATGTGTGTGTATGATAAAGGAGAGCAGAGATAAAAGATTCTTCACTGGAAACGCATTCAAAACACAAAAGAAGAACCGGCTTTTGGATAGAATCTGGGAAACATTTAGAGACTAAAAGCCGGGGCCTACAACTGTTTTACGTTCAGAGGGAAATGTGTTGAAAGGAAGACGTAAGGGGCGGCAGTAGCTCAGTCTGTGGGGACTTGGGTTGGGAATCGGAGGGTCGCCGGTTCAAGTCCCGGCACGGATTTAGTCCAGAAATTGGTCTGGTAGCTGGAGAGGGGCCAGTCCACTTCCTGAGCACTGTCGAGGTGCCCTTGAGCAAGACACCGAACCCCAAAACTGCTCTGGAGCGCTCGCTGGGGGCAGCCCAGCCCAGATTTCTACATTAATGCACGTCCATAGGATCCTGTTTGTGCATGTTTGTGTAGCATGTTCATTAAACAGAATGGAAAAATATGAATTTCCCCTCACAGGATTAATTGGGATAAATTATTATTAAGCATTGATTTTCATGCGATTTGGGTGTAACGTGTTTCAGCCAGTTCCAGTCTTTCATTAGAGGCTCGTCAAATCGACCAATTCATTCGCTCGTTTCAAGCTGCACCGAGCTATTTTTAGCTGTTTGGATGTGTGTGTGTGTGTGTGTGTGCGCGTGTGTGTGTGAGCTCCTCTAACAACCTCAGCTACCATCAGTAAACTATGACTCTGCATAAATCTGCACAAGCTCTAATGTAGAATCATTACTACAGAAATCCCCGGCCAGCTTCACTCTGAGGCGGCTGACAGGTGATGAGAATAAACTCTGGTTCAAATACTGCTCAGCTAAGATGAAAAAAAATAAATCTTTTTCTTCATCCTTCAGTAAATCACTGTTCTGAAAAGACATGTTTCAGGTGGAGGTGGACCCTTTAGGTTCAACTAGTTCCACTTAACATTTAGCCTTGCACTGTTTGCAGACGGGGGAAATATTCCGCTGCGTGATTTACAGGAATATCGTAAATCAAAGATTGTCACGGGGCAGAGAAGGTATTTGTTGAAAGAATGTGACGGTAAAAATTCCTCCAAAACCAGTTTGAGAGTGAAACCTGACAACACAAGGTTACTACAAAGCTTTCCCTGTTGTTAAGCCGTCCTTTTATTGAGAGAGAACAAAATAAAGATGCTCTGATGCGGGTTGCATCCGCTTTGCATGAGTTCAAACAAAGCATAGTTTGGACTTCTAAACCACCACAGACTTCATGCTATGCTAACATTTGGGATGTTGCACCAGCTGTCCCCCGTTGGCCTGCACTCACACTGCTCCATGGCTGCACATGCACAGAGATCGTAGCGGTCTCGCACAGACAGTCTATGGCCGTCGATGATCACAGGGATTAAACGTCACCACCCCCTCCCACTCGCTCGATGTTTATTCATCCGATAATATCCTGCTCACACTCTCACACTCCTTGTTTTAATGATTAGAAAAGGCATCATTTGTCCACGTTGTGTTCCTGTGCATGAACAACAGTACCATACCGAAGCCCTAAATAAACTCTTCCAACCGCGCCGAGTAAGTGTACCATGCGTGAGCACAGTTTAGAGCACTCCCTCTAGTCAAACAAACTGGACTTTTGGGGTCTAACATGGTGGGATTGTCTCCACAGAGAGTGAGGGGGACGAGAGGCTGAGACTGTTCAAACAGCAGACTGATGGTTTGTTTAACGACCTGTTTGAGTAACTCTGGTTCACTCAGACAGAGAGGGGGGAAAGTAGAAAAGGGTGTGTCAACATCAGGTTAATGGTTTGTTCAAGTCTTCTGTGTTCAGCACAGTCGACTGCTCGGCCCTTTATTCATGAAACAATGAGTTTTTTTATGAACAGAGACAAACACAGAGAGAGGAGAATATGCGATTTATGATGATTCCTCTTATCGCCGTTACATAACTCACAATCTTTTCTTTCTTTCATATCAACAGCTGGTCGATCACTCCCATCAGCTTTGTTTCCTTTGAGTGTGATGTTGGGATTGATTGTATGACTCACGCTAATAAAGTTGTGTATAGAATGCAGATAGTCACATCTTTACACAGACGACAGGCCTGATGGAGGTTTTTTACAGGCTGACTTAAAATCAGTGTCTTTCCTCAAGCATCACTCTGATGAACGCATAACTCACTCACAGTGTGTCAGGAACTATTCATGTGCAATAATCCAATAAAACCCAAGGACACAAACACCCACTGCGTCTGCAACTTTACTTTCTGTTAGTCATGTGCCAAACCTTCTACCTGGTGCATGCTTAGGAAGCATCTTTGCACTCTACATTGCACTTTATTTACATTTTAAATCAGCCTTTAGATGGTAGTTTTGTGTGTTTTGGTGTCCATTGTGTATGCTCATCTCTGTGCATTGAGAGGAATGTTAAACCAGAGAAGTATGTGCACACAAATTTCGTCCAATCAAACGGATTCTGAAAACCTGAACCCAGCAGAGACGCCGAGGAGTAAATAAACGAAGATTTAGGAGCTCAATCTACGTTTTTCTTTCTGTCTAGCAGCTCTCTCCTGCCAGGCCGGTCAATGATGACCACATGTTAGCGCCACACTAACAGAATCATGTCTGACTGTCTGTCTATCCATCAGCAGGCAGACGGGTTAGCAGCAGAACGACAGACATGAAACACCACCGGCAAATTCCTCACAGCGCCTCAAACCACACTGACTGCACCATCTCTGGTCCGTATTGATCGATGTATATTCTGCTGCAGTGTCTGATTTTTTATTCAGTTTACTTTGTTTGTTCACTAACTTCCCCCCTCTTGTATTGTATGTGATCATTATTTCATCATATAGTGAATATGTGAAGAATGAGTCCTGCTGATTCTAACCTGCAGTCCTGTCGTTTTGTCTATCTCCCTTCCAGTGTTAATCTCGTCAACGAAATAAAAGACGAAAATATTTGTTGACAAAGGTCTTTTTAAATCAGTCAACTATGACGAGACTCCGCTATTTGGCAATTTAATAAATAATATTACTTCATCTAATTGACGAAAATGTGACTAAACGAAAACTACATTACAAGTGACGATTATCACATACCCCCTCAGCTGTTCTAAAATCATTGTAAACCATACGTCATCAAAGGTGTGTGTGTGGCGAGTGCAACAATGTGCAGCCTGGAGCCTCTGGCCTGCAGGTCCATGAAGCCCCGCCCCCTGCAGTTTCTGATAATCAAAATAAAAGCTTGCGTCTGATTTCGTCAACTAAAATGATGTGCAATTTTAGTCAGTGACTAATTGACTAAATTAAATCAATAACAAATGACTAAATTAGAAAATGGTGTGAAGATTAACACTGCTCCCTTCCTCCTCTCTAACATTTGTGTTGCTGTGAGAGTAAGTGTGGAGAGGAGGAAGCAAACGGCAGCTGATGTCCATGTGACTTTTGACTATTTCTGCTTCTTTGCATATCATTTGTGTTTTTCTCTCTCTCTCTCTCTCTCTGTTTGTCTCTTCTTGATAACTTACTGAGCTTTTTTTTTAAATTCTTATAAGACATCTGAGTGAAAAGGCCCGCTCAGTGCTGAAGCTGTGATGCTTCTTCCGTGTGTGTGTGTGTGTGTGTGTTTGAGTCCACACCTTCTATTGAACCGCAGTCACCCGGAACACCTCATTACCTCTATCTCTCTACCTGTCGACTCATGTTCATCCTTCCCTCCTCCTTCACTACAAACCTTACCCGCATACTTCAAAGTCTCTCTGGCTGCATCTCATCAAATGAGCCGGTTTCCTCCACAGTCAAGAAACTGAACATGTCAGAATGGATTTGTTTGATCGAACGCGTACTTTAAATAAGTTTAGACAAGCAGCCATCTTTAACTGAATTTGAAGGGCACAACCGGCGTTAGGTCCAACTTTTAGTATCCCATAATCCACATAGAGCCAGAATGCTGGTATAGGCAGCATCTTCTCTGCTAGTTTCTTAACTACGATTAAAACGTCTCATCAGGGTCTACTGGCCAGTAGGAATAACTGGAGGCGTGGCTTATATTACTGATAGTTGGAGTTTGTAGCTAAGGTCCGCTTTAGTGTCGGCTCTTCGTCTGTTTCTAGATTGATCCAAATTGAGGCAGAGTGGGCATTTCCAACATGGCAACCTTCCTCGCTCTGAGCTTTCCCAACTTTCAGCGAGGTGATCTGGCATTATTGTTATTATTCACTGGACTTTATTGCTTTACAAATAATGACTGATTACGTCGAGAATACGTCCATGTTTTATCCAGTCTATTGACTCATCTTGGATCCAGCCTTCAAAGGAACTGCAGTTTCTGGAACTTTTCCACATCAACATCATTTCTAAACTCCAAAGGTCGCCTCTTGTGAATTTATTGTTGCTTCGTCCAACTTCTAATACAAAGTCCATGATGTGTCTCCTTTCCTCTGAAATCACTGTCTTCCCCCTGCATCCTCACCCTCTCATCTTCTTCCTTCTGTCTCACATTTCCTCTCATCCTCCTCTTTTATAAATGATCCTTCCTTCCCTACTATGCAGCAGCTAACACCTAGAAATGACACAAACTGTACATGTGTGTGTGACAATGTGTGTACCTCTAAATGGTGTGTTTGTTGGCAAGTCTTGCAACAAAAGTGTGATCATTCAGTATTTGTTCAGTGTGTGTGTGTGTGTGTCCACGCCCTGCTTCACCTGAGGCTGCTATTTTCCTGTCAGCATTGAGACCTTTCTGAAAACCAACCGCTCCCAACACACACTTTTATATAACTATCAGGAACTATAAAATACCATATCAGTGATGTGACTAAGCCTCGATGACATCACGTGACGTTAAGGCCTGTCATTATAGGGTGTGTTTTTTATGTGTGTGTGTGTGTGTGTGTTTGATTTAATTGTGCAATCATCCCTCAGGTCTGTATTTCCTGTACACAAACTCACAAACACACACAGTTATACATAGCACAGATTATAAATGGCAGTGTGTAGCTATAACCATTGTTTACTACGCACACGTGTGTGTGTGTCCGTGTGTGTGATCGTGTGGAAATTGAACACGGCTGTATCTCGCTGTTGAAAGCTCTTTGCTATTCCACACACACACGCTGCTGCCAGCACATTCTCAGTTCACCTTCAGCACAGAGTGCAGGATGAGGAACACGTGCGCACGCACACACACACAATTTTCACTTAATACACTCCAGAGGATTGAGGTCAGGTTGACTGTTGTTTTGGTGGAATTTTCCTTTAAAGATGTCTTAACAAAGAGAATAAATCTAATTCTAAGACACTAATTCAATCCTGGTGGGTAAAAATTACATCAGGGGGAGATGAGGGACGGGTAGAAAAAAAAAATGAACGTAGAGAAAAAAGAAGAGGAAGGGAAGAAGGTGGATAGGGAGAATGAAAAAATGAACGAAGTGGTTGTGGAGAGAGGTGAAGGCGCTAACTGAGCGTGTGCAGATGGAGAGGTGACAGGAGCAGAGATGGTCGATGGCTCATAATGTCACCCTGATATAGCCTAGACAGAAATCAATAAGCTGTCTGCGACTCGCCAATACAACTTGAAGGTCCCGTGACGACGCTGCTTCAGATCACTGCTTCACCTCCGATCGCTCACGTGTGTTTTCTAACAAACG
Organism: Labrus mixtus; assembly: GCF_963584025.1. Lineage (NCBI taxonomy): Eukaryota > Metazoa > Chordata > Actinopteri > Labriformes > Labridae > Labrus > Labrus mixtus. The sequence continues at coordinate 22,642,754 of NC_083618.1, read as the reverse complement.
GGACAGCAGGTGGTGACAGGCTGCAATAAGCCAGATGATAACGCTGAAAATTAACAGCTAATGGGGATGAATCAGAAGTTTTATCTTTTCCTAGGGGGGCATGCCAGAACCCTGAATATTCAAATGTGAAAATGAATAGGCTTTAACTATGAACACACAACTATGTTCTGTTGGCTGTGGCTCACTGGTAGAGTTGGTGGTCTCAAGTACGGGAAGGTTTGGGATTCGATCCCCAGCTCCTGCAGCCACATGTCCGACATATCCTTGGGCAAGACAAGTTGCTCCCGCTGCTTCATCGGCGGCGTACAGATGCGTATGAATTGTTACTCCTGATGGTCACTTCACACAGCAGCCTCTACCATCAGTGTGTGAATGTGGAGGTGTGACCTGCAGTGTAAAAGAGCTTCGAGTAGTCAGAAGACTAGAAAAGAAATATACAAGCTTTTTACCATTCACCACTCTGATGTGGACTTTACAGACATGAGGGATCTATGCTGTTATGTCGGTAAGTTCAGCTTTTGAGAGGCAAGACAGGAAGCTATACTCTGAGTCTACCTTTAAACACCAACAGGAGATAAAACACTTAGTCCATCTTGATATTCACCTTGTAGCACAACATTCGTCGCAACTTCTTTGATTCTGCGTCTCTGGGTCGCGTCATTTAACAAAGTTGAGTCAGTTCAGTATATAGCCTTAAGTACAAGGCTGATTGTCTTTCTTCATTACATGTCACAATAGTATACATGTTTCTGATTTAGTTTAAAATGCCGCTAAGTTCAATCTCAAAATGACACGTGATCTTGAAGAAGTCAGTGTGCCTTCATGTCTGCAGTGTGATCAGAGTGTGAGCTCTTCACAGGCCTGTTATGATGCCCCGAGGAGAGATTTATCTGAGCGCCAACTCTCTACTTAATTAGACATGACTGTGTGTGTGTATGTGTGTGTATGTGTCTGTGTGCGTGGCAGATGGCAGGAGTGCCCCCATTGGTTTTGTGCCATGTTGGTAAAGTACCAGGATATGATACCACCAGCTCTGAATCACACACACGCGATCCGCCCTGACCGTCCCTCTCCTCGGTTATCTGACAGCAGAAGTGACTCATGTGTTCAAACCACAGGATGTCTAAAAGCCCTGTCACGTTTCATCCTAAAGGTTTGAAACTTCAGGCACAAACTCAACTCATTTCCCTTAAAATCCCGCATCAGATGCAGATCAAACCGCAGCGCTCTCAGCACTGTGTGCTTCCTGTCCGTTTGAATCCGAGCTGAGATCAAACCAGAACACTTCCAGGCTGACGTCTGTCGTCTTAACATCATCAAGAATCAGCGCAGATAAAAAGAAACAACATCCTCTCTTACATAATCAATCCGTGCTTCAAAATGCTCAATCATCGTCTGTGGTTTGATAGTCTCAAAGTCTTTACAAAATGAAAGATAATGTGTGCAGTACACGACCTGAGTTCACCAGCTTCCTAAAGACGAACAGGCCTCGACAATATAAGAGAAATATGCTAATAACACGAGGTGCAATAAATAAAGAATCATAAAGTCACAAATCACAAAGAGTGAAGGGTTGTCACCAGCTTTTATACTTTGATATGATACTACTAAAAATAAATGATGTTGATAACAGTTTTGAAACCATGGTTTCGTTTGTCCTCCATTTAAAAACTCTTCCTTAGTATCACCCTGGTCAAAGTCTGTTTTCATTAAGAACATCTCTTCAGAGGACAGCACTTGGAGATTTATCATCACTAACAGCAATTACAGAATCACACTGATGGGGTGGTGTCACTGTATAGTAATTGGTAAAGATGGGACAGGTCTGATCTAATATCTGCATCAGGTCTGATATTGGTGTAATTCACGTATTGGATATCGGACTGACGGCACAGATCCACATCACATATCAAGAAAGATGGTCTGGCACTTAAAACGTTCTCAGCTCGCACAGTCTCACGTCGAAGCGAACGGACTGAACTGTAAGAAGGGTTCACAAATCATCTCCATGACGACGTTCAGACGAGATGGAACTCTTCTATGTGATCAATTAAGTACAAAATACCGCTTCCTGTTTGTGAAGCCAGCACACAGCGTTGTGTAGCCTTACCCAGAATACCAACAACAATAAAACTATTAATCCTGACTACCAAAAGATCAGAATCAGAACCATATCAGTACATTTCTATCAGAATCAGGTCAGACCTGGTAAAAGTGGATGGTGCATCTCTGTGAATCAGTCTGCTGCTGCCAAAGAAGAAGAAAAGGGTGAAACGTGTTTGGTGGATATCAGAGTTGTTTTTTTATACAGCCTTGAGCGTGGACTTCAGTTGAGACATTTGGGACACGTCTCTAATTCTCAGCTAACTGAATTCCCCCAGCCGATGGGTTTGTCTGGTTGAACATAGGTGTGGAGGGATGGTTCATCTGAGACAGCTTGTCAGCGTTTGTGTCTGTTTACCACAGTCTGCAGAGGAACATTCAAACACTTCACTGGACTTTAGAGTTATGCAAAGGAGCAACAAGAAGCACAACGACAACCAAACATCTGGTCATGAAGATTAAACGTGTGTGTGCACGCGGTATGAAAGGCACCACCTCCGCCCCATCTTCATGGCAACAAAAGTCTGAGCTCCAGATTTCACAGCTACATTATTTGTGTTGATTTACACGGTGTTCCCCCCCCCCCCCCCCCCCCCCGCTGTCACTTCCTCTGCTCCGTGTAACTTTTTGCATCTTCATGACCCACCAGAGGGACTCGTGCAACATCACTCTGAGCCCACCTGAGAATCTAAACAGACCACCGCAGCTCTATCTCTCTTTCTGATCTCTGGCAGCTTTTAGTTAGGAATATGACCACATAACTTTTATTTTAAAGCTTTGGCACTTTACGACACTATTGATCACTAAGATAACATTTTTATTGGTTCATGACACGTGGTGTAAAAGTATTGATTATTGTCTATCTGCTTTTCTTCATGTAAACTCCTGGATCTCTCTTGAATCCAACCCTGAGTCCGCTCCCCATTAACCTGCAGGTAGCTGAAAGGTAACACAAGCTTTATTTATCTGCATGAAAAAGTGAAAGCATGAATATTGTATCCAGGAGGTCTTCATCCAATGGGGAGATCAGTATTTTGAACTCTTTGCAAACGCCTGGGACGGAGTGACTTAACATCAGAAAACATGGACACTGCGGACCAGGGGAAGCGGTTGACTTTGCCTTTCGCAGTGTTTAAGAAGTTTGGATTCGTCTGCCCAGAATGTCTGTGAATGCTCAGCGATCTTCAGCAGTCGATTCTCAGCCACAGTCTTATCTGTCAGCTGTCTGTTTACAGGACTCGGGGTCAGCTCTCTTAACCCTCATCATGTGATCAATGACATCCGACTCGTGCTCCTCTGGGCTGCTGATTTTCTGCAGCTGTACGGAGCTGACACTTTGATTCTGTACGTACAGAAGACGGTGAGCTTGTTCATATCAGTCACAGATGGTTTAACCGTTAGACCACCCTCTTTTTTATGCATGAATTATTTAGATTCTTGTGGTTTTGGTTCCTCTTATTAGACGACTGAAACTGCTCAATTTTTAGCAAGGTGATTTCCAATAATGTGAACGCCTTTGTTTTTGTTTTTTTACATTGGGGACATTTATAAGATCTAACTTTGCATAAAAATCATAGCAGAGCCGTTTGTTTTTAAAGGCTTTGTGTGATTAATTGTCAAGTTCAATTCTCCCTTTTTGGACATCTCTTATGAACAGGGGGCTGCTGAATTGGTACATGTCTCAAAAAGGTCCCATCTAAGTGACTCTATAAGCTTCTCTTTCTTGACTTAGCTCGTTCCCCATGACAAACCACTGATTCCAGTGTAAGAGGGGTACAACTCCCGTCACACAACAACCCCCTCCTGCCTATTCCTGACAAAGACGAGAGTTGTTTAGGGCCAAATAGAAAATAGAAGCTGCTAACGATGAACATCTGAGAGCAGTGAAACAGACAGACAGGCAGCAAAGGGCAGCCTGCTTAACAAACATCAAAGAGCGCACACTACACACACACACACTCACAGCTGGTAAAATCCACCCCCATCCAGCCCTGCTCCTCTCCCTCTCTCTCTCTCTCTGATGGCCCACTTCCAGTTTTAACCTCTGCTCATTCATTACCCAATCAACATGAGCAGCACTCACGTCCACTCATTCTAAATCCAGGCAGAAATAATCCACATGTCAAGCCGTGCTAAGTGTCTCAAGCTAACTCACAAAGCTTCATTTTAAATGTAGCCACGTTTTTTTTTTTAAACTTCGTTGTAGCGCTGAATGAGAAAGTGAGGGGTCGTGACAGACATGAAGAACAGACTCAGTTTGTCATAAACTGATCTGCACTCCTGAACATTTCTAGAGAATTTCAGGAGGACCGGCCCTGAAATCCTCCTGATCTGGTTGTTCACACATGCACCTCACAGTGGGAGACTATCCCTGTGAGACAGGAGGGGGGACGGGCGGGGTCTCCTGAGGTGAGGCATGAACGGGAAAAGAACAAACAAAGGCGAAGCAGAAGAGTCCGCTATACGACGCTATAATGAGAATTTTTACTTTCATCAACGCTAAGTGTTGTTTGACAAGCGGAGAAGAATAGAAAACGTAACGCAGCAGTTTGATTACGTGCACAGAGATCGTAGAGGTCACGTGCAGACAACATTTGGTCGGTGTATAGAAACGACTCTCCCCCTCCTATTGGCTCCAGGTGAATTCTCCTGATAATATCCTGCTGAGTTCTCACATCAGCTCACTTGGACTTGCTGCGAAAAAAATACTAGAGGTCTGGAAGTCTGAGTGAAAGATCCGGCTGTTTGCGTTCACACATCACCTCCTTCTGCAACTATCAGTTGTTTTTCAGGATATTTCTGCAAGTGTGAAAGCACTAATGGTTTGCAGAGAAGCCTCAGATTTAGCCCTGTATACATTCATGACTTCATTTAAGAATTAAATACTCATTAACAGTTTATACAGCCCAAACTGTTCCAATGTCATCAGTCGGCTAAATACCAAAAGAGATTTTTCTGTAAAAAGTATGGAGCATGCAGCACCTTAAGGTCAGCTGGTCCAACAGCTCACCAGCACCATGAAGAACACAGTCTAATTATCTCTGTATATTACTAGGGGTGGGAATCAGCAGAGGCCCTGACTAAAATGTGGGGGCGCTGGTGGCGCAGTGGTTAGTGCGTGCGCCCCATGTATGGAGGCCATGGTCATCCAAGCGGGCGGCCCAGGTTTGAATCCGGCCTGTGGCTCCCTTTCCGCATGTCATTCCCCACTCTCTCTCTCTCTCAGATTTCCATCTCTATCCACTGTCCTATCTCTCCATTAAAAAGGCACAAAAACCCCAAAATAAATCTTAAAAAAACAAAAAAAAATGAAATGTGTTGTTTTCATTTCTAGCGAAGCTTCGATTTCAGTTCCAAATATTCAATAAATAACATCAACATAGTTCATCAGATGCGCACTCTTACATTAGAAAAATACCCCAGCTTTAATATTTGAGCATATTAACAGTAAAAATAAATAATCGTTCAATAATCGTAATCGAGGTAAAATGTTCAAGTAATCGTGATATTGATTTGAGCTCATATCGCCCCGGCCTTATTGTGCTGTATCCATACACACACCATACAGATGTAAATGTACTTTTATTTCTTTAAAAAAACATTAAAACCACATTCTCTTTACATTTCTTTATTGTGACTATATCGTTTTGTAAATCATCTGTATGTGTTTGAACATTATCAGCTTGTAATTTTAACTTAAACACAAACTGTTTTTGTGTGTAGACACTTTATATAAAACTGTGATCCCGCACAGCTCTGTCACTCTTACATTGAATCTGTGTCACTCCTTCATTTTGTGTTTTATTTTGAGTTTAGCTTTAGAAATGCAATCGTTGGCTTCCCGTGCTTATGAAGCCTTTTGAATTGAGCTGATACTGCATGAAGAAATGATTCCAAAATGGGCCGAATAAGAAGATATCCTGAATATGCATCGCAGAGACTGCAGCGTTTCAATGCAAATGCAGCAGGTTAGGTGCAAACAGCGCAAACAATAAAGCTATTAAATCAATGACATGACAAAGGACATGATTAGGTAATCTAGGGGGAATAGAATGGTTCATTTAGTTGTATTTTCTTACCTTCATGTCGTTCATGATGAGCTGGAAGAGCCCTCCCAAGGCGCTGCATTCCTTCTCTATACCCGCATCCATTTTTCCACAAGCTCGGAAAAAATCCTCCTGAACTTCCCAAACTTTTTTTTTTACGTCCAGCAACAAAACTTCCCGACAAGTTCTGAAATACTCCAAGGTGGCCCTTTTTTCTATTGATTTTATAAAGGGAGAGAGAGTTACAACACCCCGAGGGCAAAGTTCACCTTTAAAAAAAAAAAAAAAAAGAGCCAAAAAAACAGAAGAAGAAGAAAAAAAAATCACACAGGAGTTAAAAAAAAAAAAAATCCAGGTCGACAATTTGAGGCTTTTAGTCAGCCGATACTACCAGCCGGCCAACTTGATACACCTCCGAAAAAACACCACATCATGCCTGAATCATAGAGCAGACTGTCTGGAAAATGTCTGAGAGGGTTTTTTTTTTAAAGTTGAGCCCCGGCCGGTAGAGGGAAAACACAGCTAACCGCAGCTAGCTTACTCCGCTAGCAACCTGTGACTGTGTGTGTGTGTGTGTGTGTGTGTGTGTGTGTGTGTGTTTGCTCCCCAAACGACAACACACACACTCCGCGATCAATCAGGTCGACTAAAAAGATCGATACCGTTCTTATCCGAGGTCAGGCTCCAGATAAATCCCCCACTAGTTTGGTTTTCCGGAGACGAACACGTCTGATTTCACGTTGTTTTCTCCCGAGTTTGGACGACCGAGCCGCCGCTTTCCTCCGGTTACTCCACCAACAGCCAACGGGAGTCCTAACCTGAAGTGAATGATGCTGCGTTCACGTACTCATCGGACGGTTAGATTTCCCCATGTTGGGATGTCGTTCTTCCGACTTCAACGTGTTTACGAGCTTCAAGTGAAAAAAATACAAATAAAGCTACAAAAAAATATATATTTTATTTAACTAGAACTAAAAAAAGTCGCTCTACGTGAAGAGAAACACATACTCAGAAAGTAACGTAATACACCTAATTTAAAATACAATAAAAAGGTATATGCAATGCATGAATTAAGATTATTTGACGTTTAAATTAGCAGTTTATTTTGGTTTGTTATTGTTCTGCGTCGTATGTTAAAGTCAGTCAAGTTGTGCACCAACTATCCCGGACCTTCTGAGTTGTCATTTAATCTTAAAATGCTATTAAAGATATTTTTCCAAATAGGAGGATGATTTTTCCGATTATTCCAGTGTCACGCGAATGCTGAGTGAATGTAAACCTGAGCGCCGCAAAAAGCCAGACCCAGTGACAAGCCTCACATCCGGCCAGATGTTTCAAAATAAAGCGTTACATCAAACTATCAGAAAGTGTATTTCTTCTGATGTATTTGTAAGCAATGTAGAGGTGAGCAGCTAGTTAATATAAGATACATATTTACATGTGTGTTGTATTTTTATTTATTTACATTCCGCCAGTATGCTTAAGTTAAATGATCTTTTACAATTACAGTATGTTGCCATGTCCTGTAAAGATTATAGATATGTGTATTTACTTTATACAGTAATCCCTCACTTTAACAGCAACAATGGAATTACTGAAGGCAGGTTTATGTGACGTTGTTAACTTGACGAGTCACCTCTCTGTTGTCTTACTGCAATGCAGGCAGAGTTAATAAATGGCTTACAACCAACATGAGCAGCTCCAGAGACGAATGAAGAATAATAACACTGAGGTCACATAAGCAATGTGGAGGTGACCAGAAATTTAATAAGATACATATTTACACATCAGACACAAAAAACAAGCTTCAGGAAAGAGAACAAATGTAGTATACATACAGGCAGCTACATCATAGTTGCATTCAGACGAATCAAGTTATGTATTCATGATACGCATTCAGTATCATTGCTTGAAACCCTTTATTTCCATGGGTGCAGATGGCCTAATTGTCGCGCCCATGTACAGCGGCTCTAGTCCTCCAAGCTGGCAGCCCAGGTTCTTTGTAATACTGAGGAACACTTTTTTTGCAGTAGTGATAACATATTAAACTTTATTGTGTAAACAATCAACCAACTTACTAAATTAAGAGAACAATTAACCAAAACTACATTAAACCTGTCACTATAACTTCAGCTACACCTGACATGTCAGACTACATTCACTGACACCTTCAGGCCAGGCTTCAATTCCTAAAATGAAAAATGAGACAACATTGAAATCTGTGTTTACTCATTTCTGGAGATTCATTTTCAAATATCTGCAGGTTTACATAAATCCAAAAAAATATCCAAAGAATCTGAGAGTATGATCAAGACCTGTTTTACATTAATCACAGCTGTGACATAAAGAAAGAAAATACAAAACACGTGGTCTGTGCATGTTGTTTATTTTACAGCAGGATTAACTGTGCACATTTAAATAATATTACTTTTTAATGAGATTGAATATTAATAAGTTCTAATATAATTCAGCAATGAGGTGTATGTATACGCTCATATAGTTAGCATCATAAACTCATCAACCAATGCTACATTATTGTCTTTTTCTTTTGCTGTATTTCAGCTTCACTTCAGTGCACCATAAGACTTCCGGTTGACGCTAAATTCCGCAAGCTTGACGCTGCTGCGTGTCAGTGGATGGTGGAGGTGGGTTGTGTTGCGGAGACGGGGCAGTCGGGCGGGGCGGAGCTACAGAAAGAGGACGGCTTGATTCCAAGAGAAGAAAACATAGTGAACTAAACTTTAATGAAAAGTGACAAAAGTGAAGAGAACACACACTCACATGAACGGGATATAACCAAACTTAAATAAATGAAACTTAAACAAATCTATCAGATATGGAGATTAATTACTTTTGTAGATCTATCCATGCACTTTGCTGCCTGTCCAGGTTGAGCTGTGAGGAGCCGATGACCCACTGGTCTGTCTTCAGCCACTGCTGCAGGTCTTTCCTGTCTGCTGGGTGGGGGGGTGGGGTGGGGGGGCTGCTGGAGTACCAGACTGTGCAACAGGAAGTCAGGATGCTCTCCATGGTGCATCAATAAAAGCTCATTAAAAGTTCCCCCGACTGTTTATTGAGTCTGAGGGTGTAGGAGCCATGAAGTGCAAACACAAATTGTTCCAGCAGGTGTCGCTTTTAGGTTAAGGTGAAACTCTAGGTGACACTTTTTGCCCAAGTCTCTTCTTATTTTCGGTTTTATTTTGAAGGTCTATAATGTGTCACTATTGCCATTGTACTGTAACTTTTTTTCATCCTCATTTTATCGTAAACTATTCATATCTTTAGTGTTTTCTTGATATATTTCAACCTGTAATTAAAAAAAAAACACCCTGCAATTTACTCCTCTTTGCACATGTTTTTGTTTTATGTGTCTTATAAAATTGTTCCCTCTGATGTCAGCTGGTTGATTTTGGTCCAGCAGAAACGTTTTGCTTCTTTATTTTTTGTAAAAATTCACAAACTTGGAGCAGTGACATGAGCCAAATCTTACATATAGTATATGTTAAATATATCTCTTCTGTGTTTACACTCCTTAAACTGAACAAACACACAGGCGGCTCACACTCTCATCACTCTAATTACATAGCAACCAGCCCATAATAAACACACACATTTGCAATTTCTGTATGTGTGTGTGTAATTGTGTGTCACCGTGTGTTTCACTGATTCACCCGGCAACAGGCTGAGTCACATCTCCGACAGCCTTCCTCCCGGTCTCATCAGTGTTAGTGTGTGTGTATGTGTGTGTGTGTGTGTGTTTTGCTGAATCACAGGAGGTACCCAACCAACACAGGCCTGGTTTCCATGGAGACCAAAAGTGACCGTGCAGAATGTTATGGCAAAAATCAAACAAAATAAGAAAAACAAATCCTTAATTTTGTTCTATTTATAAACTGAGATGTGGTTCAGTCAGTGATTTAATTACAGATCGTCCATGTCAGTGGCATCATCATTATCACACACACACACACACACACACACACACACACACACACACACACACACACACACACACACGAAAAACAGCTCATAGCTCGTTACTGACAATGAAAATAGTGATCAATAAAAATCCTCAAACCCTGTTTACACTTCTCTTCTATGTCTTTATTTGTATATTTATTTTCTAGTCTTCTGACTACTACTGGCTTTTTCACCACAGGTCACACCTACACATTGATGGTAGAGGCTGCTGGGTAAAGAGTCCATCAGAAGTAATCCCACTCATACACATTCATACACCACTGACAAAGCAGTGGGAGCAACTTGCATGGGTTAAGTATCCTGCTCAAGGTTACATCTGACATATGGCTGCAGGAGCTGGGGATTGAACCCCCGACCTTTTAGTCGAGAGACGACCGACTCTACCAACTGAGCCACAGCTGCTAAAGTGTTTTCTATAATAAGAGGTTGTTGTAAATGAGTTTGTATTTCTTATGAATGCAGGACGGTTATTATGAGCCAAAAGTTTCTAAATGAAGTCAGGTCTGTTTACTTTTGGTGAACGGTGAGCATCATTTAAAAAAGCAAAGGACAAACGTTGAGTCTACATGTTGTGTTTCTAGAGACAACAGTGACACCTGCTGGCCAGAGGCAACAACTGCAGTGAGTTTATTAAGAAACACATTTCATACAAAGGCAATTCATGCTGACATAAAGATATATCAATAAAAAGAACATCAAATAAAGTAACATTTCATAAGATGATGTATGAAATAATAGTATTAGTGTTAGTGTTTTTAAAGACTTGAGAAGGAAAACATTTGACATCTGTAAGTGACCCAAGGAAATGTAAAGAAACACAAACATTTTGATCCTTGAATTATGTAAACGTCGGGTTGGGTGGAGGACGAAGTCTGAAGCTGTGATGGTCTTTCTATCAGAGCGACGTGTAACTGAACGTATGCACAGTATTAACCAAAGAGTGGTAAAGAAGTTATTTACATTAGAAAGAGTACAAAGCAGCTTCACTATGTGTACAAAGTTTGCATCTGATGCATGATATGTCATCAGCCCCGCCCTTTGACGTACACTTAATTTTCCTGTTTTGTTACTATGAGTGATTACTGATCACTATCCAACATACATGGGGAGCCCATTATTTCAGAGCTCGAATGGAGAAATAGGAGTTAACCATGTGTCATCAACATCATCATTTTTATCTTTGTCATCTTCAACTGAATCAGAATTTTCATCATCATCGTTTTCAGTATTGGAGGAGTTATTATCCTCATCCTCAGCTTCTTCTTCTTCTCCTTCTTCTCCTTCTCCTTCTTCTTCTTCTTCTTCTTCTCCTTCTTCTTCTTCTCCTTCTCCTTCTTCTTCTTCTTCTTCTTCTCCTTCTCCTTCTCCTTCTCCTTCTTCTCCTTCTCCTTCTTCTCCTTCTTCTTCTCCTTCATTCTCATAAGAACCTTCTGGTAATATCTTCAGTGGGAGGGCGTGCACAGAGGTAATCAGTGGATACATCTTCTCAGTGAAGGTGTGTGTGAAGGTGTGTAATTGTGTGTCGGTATCAGGATCAGAGAACGACAACCGGCCTTCATCAAAGTCCAGATTCACTCGGACCAGACGCAGTTTCTTCTGCACCGGGATGACAGCAGCAGGATTCAGTGGGGACATTATTAAGTATTTACAGTCAGCGTACGCTAATGTCCATGACCCAGATCTCATGTTTGTGCATCCTTTTCTTTGGAAAGACTCTGCTGCCACACCAACAATCCACCGAAGACAGTCTCCAACCTCAACCACCCAGATGTGACTCCCTGAGTCCAATCCCTCAGAGCCCATGACCAATGGATTCCCATCAAACCTCTCTGGATTATCTGGAAGCTTCTGTGCCTCTCCGTGTCTCACACTGGTCAGATCTTCAGACAGAACGAGTTTTGGATGAGCCGAGTTTGGATCCAGAATCACAGGAGTGTAGGAGAACCTCTCCTTCATCTTGTTCCAGATGTTGTGGGTCAGGTTACCCAGGTGTTTGGCCTCGTCGATCAGAGCTCCTGAGACCTGCTGTGGATCCTCCAGCAGGGTGCGCTGCTGGACTCTTTTCACTGCAGCCTTGTAGTTTTTCAGGAATGAGACGTCTGCAGCTCTCAGCTCGTTCTCTGTGACTCTGATTGTGTCTGACAGAGCTGCTATCTCTCTGTTCAGAGCCTCAATCTTCTCCTTCATCCTCTGACTCTTCTGTTTCTCTTCCTCCCTCAGAGCAGAGATCCTGACCTCCTCTTCTTCTTGTAGAAACTGGTGAAGCTTCTTAAACTGCTCCTTTATCCGCCACTCTGTGTTTCTGGCCTGGACTTTAATATGATCTGCTGTTTGATCAAATTTCATTTTAACTTGTAGGCTGAGCTTCAATTTATTCTGCAGAGTTTTCATAGATCTCTGGATATCCTCTCTGAGATCCTGTGCAGCTTCATCGATGGGTCTGAATTTGTGGTCGTTGTGTTCTTTAGAATCTCGACAGACGACACAAAAAGGCTCCTGATGGTCCAGACAGAAGAGTTTGAGTTTCTCAGAGTGCAGACTGCAGAGAACCTCTGATCGTCTGGATGCGTTTTGACCCTTCTCCAGTAAAAAGGCTTCACACAGGTTCCTTAATGCTAAATTAGATGGAGGAGGTTTTCTTCCAGATTCCCTCTTACAAAGCGGACACTCCCGGGTTTGTTTCCCTGCCCACCACTTCTTCAGACAGTCGTCACAGAAGCTGTGGCTGCATGGTAGGATGACTGGTTTTCTGTATATGTCATAACAAAAAGCACAGGAGAGATTCTTCTCTAACCGTGAGGACATTTTGTCCCCGACTAACGCTGGACTCACGAGGCAGAAAACAAGTTAGAACACTTACTACTCGACAAAGTTGTGTTCTTTTTGGAGTTTCCTTTGCCTTAAATTCCACATTCAGTCTTTGAAATATTTTTCTTCGATGTCCCTTCTTGTGTCCTTCTGTGGAAGTTGTTGTTCTGAGGTGTAAACAGCTGCCTCTCCTTCCGTGTGTAGATCAGGTGATCTGTTTTCAGTAACTCAGCTGGTCTTCCTCAAACCACTCCCTACACACCCAAATTTATGGAGCCAAGTCTGTCTAACGTCACCACCCACAGCTGAATGAAGAAGCATGCTCCTCTTTAAGGTGTTGGAGACGAGTACAGCAGCAAGCTTTGGGACGGGCTCCCCTCACAGAAACAACAAAAACTTAATATAATGATTTTATATCACTCAAATCATAAAGGGGGGCGTCAAATCCTAACCTCGCCTAGGGCACCAAAATGGCTGGCATCAGTCCTGAGCAGGGGTGGTGACGTTTATTTCCATGTCTTACAGGTACATTCCACAATTTCAACTGTTACAAAACGAAAGAAGCTGTGTATCTGTTCCCCGTTTCATGTATTTATGTATAGGCTACACACCAGAATAAAAAGGATGATCTCTTCTACACACCGCTCTTTCTTACAGACAGGAGGAAAAGGTCCTGAGACCAAAGACTACAAGTCCCTGTATTCCTCTGACTGCTGAGGTCAGACAGGATGAATGTGTTGCCGTGGTATCGACTCAGGTATTAATATTGATTAGTTTTCACTGTTTGTATTAAAATGTAAATTTGTGTCATGACAATCACATTTTATACATTTTCCTTTAAGTCTTGTGTTAAAAATGTGATGAAATTAATCGGTTATAATAACCTTATTTCATCTTTTTTTTGTTGCTTGTCCTTTTTTATTTGATGTATTAAGCATTTTTATTATGTTTGAATTCCCTTTTTATTTAATGTGCCTTCTGAATAAACTCACGCTGCAGTTGCTGCCTCTGTTGTTTAAATGGAAATAGAGCAAGAAGCTATAATAAACTATTTGGGATCAGACTTCCTGACTTTTGTTTAAATTTCTCTTTCTGCTATTCTAAATAATGAAATATTAAAGATGTATAATGTATTTATTTAAAACACAATTACATTTGACTGAACTCAGCCATGTAGGCTACACATCAGGCTGCATTGTTTGTGGGAATGCAGAAAAACACAGCTGTTTTGAAAGGCTGTATGCACAAGTGTTAACACAGCAACAGGTCAGCTTGGTGCCAGGAAACCCACTTCTTTGTCTGCTTGGAAAGGTCACTGTATCTCTGAATAAAAACACGAGGATGAGATCCACTTTAGTGCTAGCAAGGAAAGGCATAATGATGAAGTGGATATAAGGGCCCTCCTTCTATGTATGTGTTGAAATCTCAGAGGTTGAGACTCTGGATAAACTCAGAAACTATGTCAATGGAAGGACTTGGCTTTTCCAACACAAAAGGAGGAAGCCACTGGAACCTTCTGGAGTTCACAACGATTATAATCTGGATTTAAATAGATGATATGATGGACAATTGTGACACTTTTGGATTGGGAGCAATGGGCCTAATATCATACTTACTTATGTTATATCATTCCCTAACACGTGTTACTAAGTGAAGTCCCTTCAACACAATCCAAGCACATCTCACCCATACCCACGTACACATTCATATCCGTAAACATGGTCTCCACTCGGAGGGGGGGAGGCGACCTCCAATAACTTCATGATTTGAATTAGGTTACGTGATTTTACTTAACAAACTCAAAGTAGTTCACACGGAAACAACACACTTTATGACGTCACCATATTTTCTAAATATGAGCATTCTAAGTTTAACATTGGGAGAGAAATCGCTAAACATTGTGGAATATTATTCTTTACAAGCTGTAAATTAAGGCAAAAAGATATTAAACAGTCCACAAATAAATCACATCATAGATCAATGTTATATGAAAACATAGAAAGATAATATGCTTATGTTACCCTTTATATATGATAACATGCAATATGATTATAGTCTAAATATATCTTTAAAAGTCTTATGTGTCTAAGACGATAAACTGGTTTTACTTAACTTTAGTTCTGAGCGTATGAAAACATAAATTAAATCAAACTGTCACTTTTAACCTCACGAACATATATATGTAAAAGAGAAATTGAATGGACTTTAATTTAATGCACAAAATGAGATCTTTCAATTTGAGAAAACCATAAAGTCTCTTGTCAGTTTTATGATGCTTGGACGATCCTCAGACCTCAGCACGAGGCTCCTTCCCAGGATGCGAGTTATCTGTGGAAGTGTTCGTTGCTTATTCGGAGACGAAATGTCTGAGAAGTCAATCATAATTCACAGTCTAACGTAAACACAAGAGTCAAAGGAGATGTCCTGGCTCCTGGTCAGTGTTAACCTACAGGATGTTGTTGAGCTCTTAGCAGTTCTTTGATCCAGGGGTTAACTAAAAAAGGGGGAGTTACAAAATGTTTATGCTGAATGTGACCAAATGGTGAGACTTTAATGTGTTATACTTGATCACAATCTCTTAAAGGGGACATATTATGAAAAATCCACTTGTACAGTGTTTTTGAACATATATTTGGGTAACCTGAGTGTCTACCGAACCCCAAATTGTGGAATAAACCCATCCAGTCCTTTGTTTGTGGTCTGCATAAGTCTTACAACACAGAGAAAAATGCTCCGTTTCAAATGTGCTCTAAAATAAATATCCTCCCCTCCCCTGGTATCTCCACCCATGGACTCCACCCCCAGCCTAGAGCAAAACTTTTGCGCAGGTCCACCATTTTTATTCTTGCTACAGAGGAGTGATGTCTACGGGTAAAACTCAGGGGGGGCTCATTACATTTAAAGAGACACACACACCAAAACGGAGCGTTCTGAGAGAGCTGGTTTATACAGGGTCACAAACCTCCTCTGGTGCTTGATTCATGTTATATTTTGACCAAAGCACAGCACAGATGTTTCATTTAGACCACAGGAGACTGTTTGAAAAGGTGGAGAAGGGGGATAATATGTCCTCTTTAAAATCAACATTTGTGTGATATTGAAGTTTTACATGAACTAAGTTTAATCATGAAAATGTTTTATGTGTGACCTGATATTAACGATATCACAGCTGTCACATCCTCAAAGTACCTCAGAGGACGGATATTGATGCTGGATGAGTGTGTAGATTCACTGAGTGGTGACAGTGAGGGGTAGTCGTGTAGAAACTGGTTGTGATCTTCTGTGTGTGACAGCTTTTTCATCTCAGCGTCTTTGCATTTCTGCATTTTTCCCAACTCAGAGCAGAACTTAAATATTCACACATAATAACAGTTTAACACGTTATCCTGGATTAAAAAACAATGCATCAACGAGAGACTGGTGGCTCATGGTTACCGTGGAGACGGCTGAGGTTCCCGGACATCATAGCTGTCACCACCCTCAGGCCTGACGTGGTCCATATCAGGTGAGTCTAAGCAAGTAGTATGATATCAGGACCCTCTCCTTTGGAATCATCCACCAGTCAGGGTCAGGGTCAGACACATTCAGAATCAGAATCACTTTACTAATCCCAGGGGGAAATATTGTTGGTATACAGTCGCTCTTAAAGGCAGCGGTCAGAGTGGGGCAGGCTGTATTTGAGAGCAGAAAGAAGAGGGAGGGGTTATCAAGCTCTGCTTCGTTCCAGGAAGAGGAGCTGTTTGAGAGAGAGAGACTAGTTTACAACAGAGAACATTTCTCTTTTAAAAAACACTCATTTCAGATTTTAGAAGATGAACTCTTCTTTGAACTGGAGGGTTTGGAGAAGGCTTTCTTGTTTCTGAAATAAGTTCTTCTGCAGTCCTTAAAGTTCAGTCTGGTTAAATTAGGATCATTTTAATACAGTCTAATAAGTCTTTTTGAACATCATTTAGAGTAACAACTCTTCAACAAATTCAACATGAGTGCATTGTCACAGCTCTGAATCCCCACAGGACTTGAATGCACCAGATGATCAGGCTCTGCAGCTAACTTATAGACTGTGATGAAGGAATGAATCTGTAAAAAAAGGACAACTTAATACATGCTCATTTAGTTTAGTCACAATCATCCTACTTTAAAACTCACATTATGCATTAATCTCATGCTGTTTGGTTCCCTCCTCCAAGAATCGCCACCTTAACGTGATGGAGGAGTTTGCGTTACTCACAAGCCCCCGGTTGAGCGCCGGGCAAAAAAACGCTCAGGAAAGTAACGGCCACCGTTGAAAACAGTGTAGAACTACAGCACAGGCTTTTAATTTAACATCTTCTATAAACGACACATGTTTACATCACCTGACAACCGTAGCAAAACAAAGATATTAAGATAAACTTTAAGTTTGGGGCACTTGCGATACTTTAACAACATACGGGAAACTATTTATCGCTAGAAACAGCAAAGTCTGTTACAGTGTTACGGCTAAAAGAGTTACCATGTTAACTGGTGACTGTCAGCTGATTTCATTAAAACATATCTCATAAGTAATTTTGACATTACTTATGAGGAACAAAGAGACATTTGTTAGGACGCTTTCAGTCGCGTTTGTCTGAAAGTCATAAGTTAACATGGTCATTCTTTTAACCGTAACACCAGAACGTCACTTCAGTGATTTTGCTGATATTAAGAGGATAATCCCTCTCCTTACTCCACTGTATGGATGAAAGTCTACAAACATACAGGCAGCTTTATGTATTATTGATTGGTCTGGGTCGATAATGCTGCTGTTTGAGAGGTGAAGGGCAAGAAATTCCTCATCATTCAGGCATCAGTGAGTGCTAATTAGCTAAAATGAGCTAGTTAGCGTTAGCTGGCGATAGTATCAGGATAGTATCTGCACCTTTCAGACATTTGAAGCATTATTTTACTTATTAACTTATAGTTAATGTTCTAAAGGCTTTTATTGTCCAAAGTGATCTTATTGGTTAGCTTATTGAATCAAAAATCGTCATTTTGCATCACTGGAAGCTGTTGCGGTTAGCAGGGTGAAACTACAACGCTGGTTCCTCATATTTTCGACCACTGAAGCTACAGACCAATAACAGATCAGTGGATGGGAACTCACTCCCATAATCGAAACTTAACGTCCGCCATATTGCTTGGAAGCTATGCTAACAGGCTCTATGGAGAAAGCTGATAATGGCGAAAAAATATAAATATAGCGGCGAGACAGCTGCTGCCGACAGGCCGGTCTTGTGTTTTGGCTGCTGCGGCCACTGGCCACCGGGGCTATATTGCTATATTGCTGGCCGCCTCTGCATCAGTTGAGGAAATGGCCTCATGTGTTGAAGTAAATATGTCTGTAAATGTTTTTATTACTATATTTCTTCTGCTATATTGTATATTTTGGAGAAACTGTAACAATCGAATTTCCCTCTGGGATTAATAAAGTATTTCTGATTCTGAACTAGAGGACCTTAGTGGGAGTGGCCTGCGGTGCTGTGCATTCTGGGATTTGGTGTCTTTCATCCACATGAGCCAAAAAGACACTTTCTGCCTTTTCTCGGCCAAGAAGGCACCAACTTCAAAATTTATACTACTACTATCTACTACATATATGACCCAATGTCAATACAGATTCATGTTTCAACCGTTGAAGTATCCCTTTAAAAGACTAAAAGAAACTAAAGCCTGCTCCCATGCTCCCAGAGTGATAGAAAAAAGTGTCCTTTCTATTGTATTTTCAACCAATTTTCCTCCTTTTTCCTCTCCTTTTTTCCCCTCCATTTTTTAAACTCTTACGCAGGGGTGCCCAACCTTTTTTGAACCAAGATCTACTTTTAAAGTTGCCAGTCTGCCGAGATCTACCAGTCCACATAGTGAGCCTTTCCCGACAGCCTACAAACGCATTTAATACGCACACAACAAACAGAAAATAATTTCAGATATAATAAATGACAGTTCTGTGAGTTGTAAAAAAAAATACAATATCGACATACTTTTTTTTAAGCTCTTATTTTAGGGTACATTTTAATATTACGTTTGTATTTATATCACATGTTTTTAACCTTAATTTAGTTTACAACAAACAGCTTTAATCTGTGTGGAGATGTTCACAGACTACAGCAGGCTGCTGTGAGATGATGTTGCTTTTCGCTCTCTCTCTCTCCCCCGCTCTCTCGCTCGCTCTCTCATGCACGCAGCAATTTCATGAATAAATGAAAAATTAAATACAAACAGGTCGGAAGTATACTTGGGCTCCCCACACAGGTATCGTCTACGTGTGGGAAACACTGCAATGAGATGAAATTGAAATCACGTTTCTATTTTACAATTGTATTTTATATTGACTAAACATCTACTGAGAATCAGTCAGCGATCTACCTGTCGATCGCGATCGACTGTTTGGGCACCCCGTACGTATCAAATAACAATGCAATAGATAAGTTTACTAAAGTGGTCTATCACGGCTCCACCTCTCTGCTGACTCACATGAGCCATAAATCCGGAAGTGAGAAATACAGTTAGTCAGTTTAAAGACAGAAACAGGAAGCAGACGATGAGATTCAGAGCCATCTAATCTCAAACTTCTACTAAAGGAGGACAGAGAGCCTTCAACCTGCTACTCCTCGACACACCGAATTTGAGCTGTGTTTTTATTTTTTCAAAATCAAAATGACTCAAAAGTGAAAGTAAAATTCAGTCAGTTTTCTCTGCAAGAGGAAGGGACTCTGTGACTGATTAACTTTTGTGCTTTTTCATCACGTTGTATTTATTGTTTCACCGGGACAGAAAATGGCGTCCCTGTTCGAGGAGGATCTCTGCTGCTCGATCTGCCAGGACATCTTCAGAGATCCTGTCGTTGTCTCGTGCAGCCACAGCTTCTGTAAAGACTGCCTGAAGAACTGGTGGGAGACAAAACAGGTACAAGAGTGTCCGATCTGTAAGAAACGGTCCCCAAAGAAGATAAAACCACAGGTTAGTTTGGTGTTGAAGAACCTGTGTGAGGCCTTCTTACTAGAGAGAAATCAGAGAGCTTCAGCGGAGTCTGAGGACGTCTGTCTGAACTCTGAGAAGCTCTTCTGTCTGGACCATCAGCTGCCTGTGTGTGTCGTCAGCAGGGACAAAAACATACAAGACAACAAGAGGTTTATCCCCATCGACGAAGCTGCCAAGCATCGCAGAGAGGAGCTGCAGAAGTATCTGAAGCCTCTACTGGAGAAGCTGAAGGTCTTTGAGCGAGTTCAAATACACTGTGATCAAACAGCAGAACACTTAAAAGTCCAGGCCAGAAACACAGAGAGGCAGATCAAGGAGCAGTTTAAGAAGCTTCACCAGTTCCTACAAGAAGAAGAGGAATTCAGGATCTTTTCTCTGAAGGCAGAGGAGGGGTTGAAGAGACAGCGAGTTAAGGAGACGATTGAGTCTCTGAAAGGAGAGATAGCAGCTCTGTCAGACACAATCAGAGTCACGGAGGACGAGCTGAGAGCTGATGACGTCTCATTCCTGCAGAACTACAAGGCTGCAGTGAAAAGAGTCCAGGACCGCCCCCTGCTGGAGGATCCACAGCAGGTCTCAGGAGCTCTGATAGACGAGGCCAAACACCTGGGCAACCTGACCCACAACATCTGGAACAAGATGAAGGAGATGGTCCGCTACACTCCTGTGGTCCTGGATCCAAACTCGGCTCATCCAGAACTCCTCCTGTCTAAAGATCTGACCAGAGTGAGACACGGAGACAGACAGGAGCTTCCAGATAATCCAGAGAGGTTTGACTGTTATCGCATCGTCCTCGGCTCTGAGGGGTTTGACTCAGGATGTCACAGCTGGGACGTTGAAGTTGGAGATAATACTCACTGGGTCCTGGGTGTGGCAGCAGAGTCCATTCAAAGGAAGGGGGACTCAGACTCACTCTGTGGAGTGTTGGGAATGAGGCTCTTTAAAGGTGAATACACAGCCTGCTCTCTGCCCGGCCCGCACACCCACCTGTCCGTGAGGAAGCTCCAGAGGGTCAGAGTTCATCTGGACTTTGACAGAGGAAAGCTGTCGTTCTCTGATCCTAACACCAACACACACTTACACACCTTCTCACACACTTTCACTAAGAAGCTGTATCCACTCATATGCACTGGGAACACACTCCCACTGGAGATATTTCCAGTGCTCTGTGATGGAAATCAAGACGATCAAGTTGTTTTTCTGGATAATGGAAGTTACATTGTTGATAATGTTTACACTTATCAGCCTTTCATAAATACTCAGTGGTATTAGAGGGAGCCCTAAATAATCAGTAATAAACAACAAACTTCAAATACAGTCCAGTCGGTCGTCTCTCAACCAGAAGGTCAGGGGTTCGATCCCCAGCTCCTGCAGCCACATGTCAGATGTTTCCTTCATCTGTCTCTACCATCAGTGTGTGAATGTGTAGGTGTGACCTGAGGTGTAAAAGTGCTTTGAGTAGAAGACTAGAAAAGAAATATACAAGCTCAAGTCTATTTACCTAGACGAGTGGTTCTCAGCCTTGTTAGACTGTAAGAGCCACAATCAAAAAACCTCTTTCTTTCCTAAAATATGTGGGAAACACAGTGACATGACTAGCGAAGAATAAATTCTGCTGACAAGGTTTCCCTTTTTTAAATAATTACTTTGGATTTTCTTTTTCCAAGCAGGACCTAAAAGAGCCACAACTAGTCCCAAATGTGGCTCGAGAGCCGCGGGTTGAGAATCACTGACCTAGACCGTATATTTAAACCTAAAGGAAGATGTCATAACTTACCAAATGTATGATTTGAAGAAAAAGTGGTTCCTTTGATGCCTTTTATGATGAAATCATTTGATCAGATAAAACATGAAGAATTGGGAGAACCTTTTTCTTAAGGGTTTATTTTTAGGGCTTTTTATTCCTTTTATTGTGGAGATAGGATAGAGTCAGAAATAGGGGTCTACAGCCTCCGTACATGGGGTGCGTTCACTAACCACTAGGCTACAGGCGCCCAAGGGAGAATGTTTTATAGTCATATGAAATGGCAGCACAAGCATACATATAATAAACACAGGGTGCATGTATAAAAACTAATGATAATGATCAATACAGTGCAAATCCTGAAAATCTCTAATAGGAAAATATAAATTTTTTAAAGATTAGACTTTTGAAAGGATTCATGAAGATACTTATGTACAGGTAAAGACATGTTATACAGATATAACGCAGGCTTTCACAACCTTGGGGTCCCATGGAATTCAAATGGGGTCGCCTGAAATTTCTATTTATGGATCAATAAAAAATACATTGTACATTAAAATATATTGATCACAGGCTGCTGCGGGCCGTAGCCAATGCCCAAACAAGAAACGTAGGAGCCAAAATGCTTGTTTTATTGACCCTTGCAAGAAACCCAACACACCACTGCAAATTTGTATTTGAGTGTAATTCCGACACTGAACACTAGGTGGAGTCTTGACTCATGCTGTACATAAAGCCAAGGCTCCAGGTAACCGGATTCAGGTGCGTGTTTGGAAGCATATACAGAAA
Organism: Labrus mixtus; assembly: GCF_963584025.1. Lineage (NCBI taxonomy): Eukaryota > Metazoa > Chordata > Actinopteri > Labriformes > Labridae > Labrus > Labrus mixtus. Next base: position 22,620,287 of record NC_083618.1, on the reverse strand, counting down.
GGCCATCGCAGCCTCTCCTCCTCTGTCCACAATAATAAACACCAAAACGACTAAATTCATTTTACTGTACAGGATGTGTGGGGTCGGCAGAGTTTTGTGAAGTCAAAGTGAGAACAACATGACGAGAAGTGTTCGCTGGAAAATCGTCTTTTAATAGAAACCCATGAAGAAACGTGGAAAAACAGAGATTTGACAGTAAATACAGATGGAACAGATGTTCATATATATAATTCAAACCCGGTGATACAAAGATAGTGAGGTTCAAACAAAGAGTGCACATGATTGTTTTTACAGAATAAGAAGACATTGAAACGTTTCCTGTCTGCAGTGAACAAATACAAAATGAACACGTCCATGAGTGAAGAGATTAAAGGCACCGCTGGCTCTCTTTATGTCACAGCTTTTTTTTAATTACATGCATTCAGGCCAATTGTGATGTTTTTAAAATCAGATGAAAAATAAAGGCTTAATAAAGGTTTTTTTTTTTAAAGTGTGTGATGTTGGTTTTTATTTATTTCTTGACTTGAAAGCCAAAACAGATTTTGGTCGAATGAAAGCAGAATATTTCACAGCTTGTCACATCTCACCGCAGGTTCATGGTCATATAAAGTGTTGTAGTACTCCAGACCGGTCTCGATACCACTTTTTAAAGGTCTCAGTCTTTTCAAGGAGTCTAAAGCACTCTTTATCTCGGTCTCAGACTAGGTGGACTCCAGATATTTTTCCAAGTCATAACTTTGGTTAGAAGGAAAACTTTCTAAAAGAACCAATAATTTCAATTTGTAGTTTCCTCCAGTTACACCCCCCCCCCCCCCCCCCCTCCTATTTATGGTTTTGGTCTTGACTTGGTCCCTAAATGTCTCGGTCTTGCCTTGCCTTGGTCTAGGAGGACTCTGGTCTCAGGTAAGTCTTGGTCTTGGTCTCTTGCCCTGCCTTGGTCTTGGTCTTGTCTTGGACTTTGAGCACTCTGGTCTCAGGTAACTCTTGGTCTTGACTCTTTCTAGATTATAAATGTCTTGGTCTTGTCTCAGCCTTAGAGGACTCTGGTCTCAGGCATGTCTTGGTCTCAGTCTCCATCCCTACATGTCTCGGCCTCTGAGCACTCTGATCTCGGGTAACTCTTGGTCTTGACTCTTTCTAGATTATAAATGTCTTGGTCTTGTCTCAGCCTTAGAGGACTCTGGTCTCAGGCATGTCTTGGTCTCAGTCTCCATCCCTACATGTCTCGGCCTCTGAGCACTCTGATCTCGGGTAACTCTTGGTCTTGACTCTTTCTAGATCCCTAAATGTCTCAGTCTTGACTCAGTCTTGGAGAACTCTGGTCTCGGGTAACTCTTGGTCTTGACTCGGTCTCGATCCCTAAATGTCTCAGTCTTGACTCAGTCTTGGAGGTCTCGGGTAACTCTTGGTCTTGACTACTTCTAGATCCCTACATGACTTGGTCTTGACTCGGCCTTGGAGGACTCTGGTCTCAGTCATGTCTCGGTCTCTGTTTGTCTGGTCTCGACTACAACACTTTATAATCATGCATGGAGATTAAATGGAGACAAACTGTAAAATTTAACTGAATTTAACTGCAGAATAAATCTTGTGTGACTTCTCATCATAAACCAAAGTAAAAGAGATATTTCCTTGTTCTCCTGACTCATTAACAGAAGAGGAGATCACCGCCACTGGTTCATTGAGATGCAAGCAAAGGTTCATGTTGCCAACTTCATACATTACAAAGCCTTCTAATCCAACACGTTTAATCAGAGGAATTATAGAAAAAATATATGTCTCTCTGCTTCTTTCCTGTCAAGTATAAAACCATCATGTTGTGATCAAACATTTACAGATTGAAGGTAGGTACAGTTGCCAGTTACATGACTAAAAAAAAAAAAAATCATCTCTACATTAAAAGATAAAGCACCTTAGATTCACACAGAAGCAAACCACGGTATATACAAACGCAAACAGAGAACACAGGGACAAGAATCCCCTTGAAACACGAGCAGGAAGTGAGTAGTGTTGCAGTTTCACTGAGACAGTAGAATCAAGTTCGATCTACAGAAACCTGATCATGAAGTCCATCGTGTATCGAGTGAGACTGAGGCAATGTGTGACCTTTTGGCAGATTATTAAGAGCTAAAAGCAGGAAGTTATTGCCGTAACCTCGGCGCTCTGAGGGATAGAAAAACCGAACCAGAAGTACTCGCTTTACCAGGATCCATTTCTCATCCTTTACTTTCTCTTTACCTCCTTTTTAGTCCCACCTTCCTGTGTTTCTCTGCCTTCTCTTTAACGCTTCGTCCCACCCTTTTCAGATTCCTTTTCCTCTTATGCTGATTATGTTGTTCCTCATCCATAATAAATAGTTATGTAATCAGGTCATATTTATTTACAGCTTATTATTGTTTACTTTAGGATGTAAATAATACAAAGCGAGCTTCAGTTCAGCTGGTTGATTGTGTATGTGTGTGATACATTTTAAAATACTCTTGATACAGTATTTTTTAAATAAATCTTTTACTTGCTAGCCGTCCATCCTAATCTTAGGACAAACCAGTATCATCAGTAAATATTAGTGTAACAATGGCATCATAGACTGTATATACGAGAAGTAGAAGCGTCTTCATAATCTGCAAAGGGAAGCCAATGAAGGAGTTCTGAAAAGCTGCATTCTTTCAAATGGCCAGTAGGGGGAGTCTGGGTGAAAAATCAGTCCATGGTAAAATATCGACATATCGGATTAATTACCACGGTAAATGTTTTTGTAACGAGTTTATGGTTTGTGATAATTTTACCATTTAGAGTAAAACAGATGAGACTCTTGGGTAGGATCAAGAGCGTGGTTACCCTGTGACTGACTAGGCGCAACCATAGCAACCCAAAAATGTCTTTTCAAAAGTTTTTTTGGTGAGTGCATTTAGCAAGCCACATCTAGCAAGCCACATCTAGCATCCCTGATAATATCACAGCTAACTTGAATTACAAAATCGCTTAGCTTACCAAGCTAATACTAGCAAACGCTAAGAACGCGACGTTTGCTAACTACTTTCTCCCACCAAGCTCCAACCTTTCGTCCAAATATGGTAATTTCTGGCTCCAAGAAACCAGCACAGTAACGGCGAAAATGAACATTTGATGATGAACATTTGTATCACTAATGAGCGATTGCTTTGCAGAATGACAAATATGTTTACGGTCATAGTGAAAGATTATTGTCATTGCATTGTTTGACCACCAGAGGGCACTGTTTTTTTTGGGTTTTTTTTTTTACTGCATTTGTTCTCTTCAGTAAATGTTACGTGAATAGTTATTTAAGAGACTGGCATTGAAAGTTCTACATTACATGTTCAAGTTCAACACATATTCTGACCAATTTATCGATAGTTTCAAGTTCTGAAATAACTGATGTGGATATCGGTATCATTCAATGTCGACACTTAACTTTGATGTGGCCGGCCCAAACACACTAAATTGTTTCTCCATAGTGTCTTTAACTTCAGTGTATTGAAATCCCTCAAATGTACATTTATTTGAAGGACCTGTAAGTCTTTAGGATTTGAGCAGCACGACGGCCGGTCTACAGCAGCTCTTGCAAGTTATCAGATCCTTCCAAACCAGTGCAAGTCCAGTCGTCGTTTGTTGCCTGTTTCACTCATGAAACAACTTAGCAGCGCATTTTATTTTCCTACTCTGGGATTTCTGGAAACATGACCCGGGTCTCTTTTGTTTGCATCAGTTCCTGTTCTGTCTCGACCCGTTAGCTTGGATCCGATCAGTAAGGTCGCGTTGCTTCAGTCCATTCAACACTCATATTTCAGACGACCTGCTATGAGTCCAGAACACAAACCTCCGACTCTGTATGTGTGGTGACTCGTCTGTCCAACCATCTGTCTATCAACCTCTCTGTGGTCAAATCCCGGTCCTCTCTCTCGTCTCTCCCTTTGTCTCTTGGTGAGGTCGCTAGCGATAGCCAGCGCCCCTCCTTTCAGGAACCTGACAAAGTTCTCGCCAACCAATGGCCCCATTGCGTACATGCCCGGTCCGTCTGCTGCCACCACGCTGTTTGTGAACGGGTCAACCTCAATTGGGTTTCTCCGGCATGTGATCGTTTCCTCTGGGTAAATACCAAGAGGACGCCCATTGTCACCCAGAAAGGAAAGGTTGGGGTGGGCGCCAATCAGAACCAACGCCTTGGAGACTTGGACCACGGTTCGATGGCCAGAATCTGACTCCAGAACACACTTCTTATCAGGTCGGAACGCTACGACTTTGTAGCGCGGGAAGCTCAAATAACCCGGGTAAGAGGAAGGGGATGAGGACGAGGCGGGGGAGGTTGGAGGTGAGGAAGGGGTTGATGAGTTATGAAGGTTCTGGGCGTGGTTCTGAGGTGGCGTGCTCGGCTGGTACTGCTGCTGAGTCATCATCTGGTGAACCTGGAGGCCGAAGAACAGAAAGGGAGGTTAGTTTGAGTGTTCTACTTTTTCCACATCTGCACTCCTGAAAATATCTAGATCATTTCAGGAGGACTGCTCCGGATATTCTCCTGACCTGGCTGTTCACATATGCTCCTCACAGTGGGAGACTATCCCTGTCAGATTGGAGGGGGGGGGTGGGGGTGTGTCTCCTGAGGTGAGACGTGACGTAAAAAAAAAAACGTTCAAGTGGCGGGCGAAGCAACAGAGTCCGCTATACAACGCTATAATGGCAATATTTGCCTTTTTATCAATGCTATGTGTAGTTCAATTGAACAACGATATCAAGAAGAAGAAGAACATTTGTGAGATTTGTCTGATATTCTTTGAACATTTTAACTCAATGAAGCTCCAAACGACGGGGACCTGGTCTTCTATCAGGTCATCAAACGCCTCTCTCACCTTGTGGTACTCTGGGTAGAGGAGTTTTGGGAGCTGGTTGAAGATGAGGCCGGGGTCGTTGACCGAGCGTCTGAAGGCGTGGTAGACGGGCGTGTTGAGATGGTGTGCTGCCAAGACTGCATCAGCTGCTGTTAGCCCCGCCCCCACAACTAGCACCGGGTCTGAGGATTGGTCGAGCTCCCCGCGAGAGATGGTCGCCTCCAGCTCCCAGAACGAGTGGCAGACGTAGGGCAGGGACTCGCCCTCGACGCCGAGCCTGGCCGGGATGTCGTGGGTCCCCGTCGCCAACACCACATTGTGGGCCAACAGCGAGAAAGGCACTTCCTCTGACACGGAGGAGCCGTCTAACGGGAGGTGAAGAGAATGCAGATTTAAGTCACTTCCGCATTGGCAAAGAGGCCATATCATGTTATCAGGAGTGTATGTGTTAACCCTACCTCCCAGCTCTTCCCCCTCTCTGCGCTGAAGGCCTGTCACCCTCCAGCAGGGCGGCGACCCGTCATGGCTGCCCGGCTGCCTGGTTACCGAGGTGACCGTGGTTCCACAGGCAAAGCTCTGCTCCAGGGACATCTGGGAAACGTAGTGTTGGTAGTAGGAGGCGATCTCTGCTGGTGTGGCACGGTCATTACGTACATTTCTGTAATTAAAATAAACAGCAAATTAACTTTTAATACAAAATACATAAAAAGACATGATGACATTGAAGGATATATTAGAGACATTATCAGGGCTAACAAATCATTGAACAGATTTTGTACAGTAAACATGGTATTGTTTTTGTACATTTCAATATTTTGAAGAAGTCCTGAATAGGAAGTATTAAAGGCGTGTTAAACAATCTGAGAGGAGAGTAAAGCATGATCGCACATCCTCCTCTGCGTCTCCTTTTTCTTTATGTAGTAATTAAAGGAAGATGTGTAACTTTTAGATCCAGTAGATGTCGCCCTTGATCACCAGCATGAAACCAAAACAAACTTCTGTTTGGCCACACCTCCTCCATACTGAAGCCTCCCGCTCTCCTCCACAGACACACCTCCAACCCCTCTCCACTCGCATTTGCACAAAAGGAGTTTAGCGCAAAGGGTGGATAATATCGACCTAGGCTCGAGCTGCAATCACCTGTGTCCTGCATTGTTGCTAGCATGCTAATGTTAGCGCTCTTTAGTTAGCTTGTAGCTTCAGATTACTTTTAAATTGACACAGAATGAGAGTGATCTAAAAACTCTTACTAACATCCAAATAATCAGTGAGTATGTTCTTCTCTCTAGTCCTTGACTAAAACAGCTTTTATACACAAGGGGAGGAGCCGGCCGTCCCGTCCATGTAAACACGGCTCTGACAACAACACAGCCAGTGGGACTCAAGCTTCTCCCTCATTGTAGACAGTCAGGACTCAGAGAGACATTAAACAGGATAGACTGGATTTCTGATTTAGTTATGTGGAAAATGTTGCACACTTTTCCTTTAAATAACTCCTACTGTGTCAAATATAACATCTACTCAGTTTTCATGTGTTTCAATAACAAACCTGCGTTTCTCTCTCATCCAGTCCTTCAGTCCGAGTCCAGGAAGCTCCATCCAGTTAGCCAGGCTCAGAGTTAGCATCGAGCCCTCCATAGCCTGAGAACAACAACATACACAAATCACTCAGCTGTATTTATCAGTCATGTGCATTTATCTTCTACAGAGAGCAACGTTTCAGAGTTTTCCCATGGATTAATCTCTTCTGTTTATTCAAATATTGAGCTGCGGTCACGTCCGCCTCGTCGAGTCATGTGCACATCACATTGTCCTCGTGTGCAAACAAGCAGGTGACGAGGAGACACAAAGCCTGTTTGCACACATTATCAAAACGTCTGCATATTCAAGGTCCAAAACAAACGCTCTGTTGTTTGTGAGGTTTAAGCGTGTCAGGAGGCTTTATTATGCAAACACACCAAGCTGCGACTTCCCTGTACCGTTACACGCCTGCATCTCAACAATCAAAGTATCATTCATTGGCTGGTTTCTTACATGCCAGGCTCCTCCGGGTGGACCCTTCCCCAGCACCAGGTGAGGGATGGCTCGCTGCGGCTCGTATCGCCAGTCCAGCGGAGACGTGTGGTCCAATCCGAAGTCGCTGTCGGGAAGCAGCAGCGAGTCAAAAAGCACCGCCACGGGATTGGACGACCTGCCCTCTAATCCCTCGCACAGGTACTCCAGATCCTTCAAGGAGAGAGAGCAGACACTTCTAGACACTGACTTGAAAACACAGAAACATCCTGTGTGTGTGTGTGTGTATTTAAGTGTGTGTGTGTGTGTATTTAAGTGTGTGTGTGTGTGTGTATTTAAGTGTGTGTGTGTGTGTATTTAAGTGTGTGTGTGTCTGCGTGTTTGTTTGTGTTTGAGTGTGTGTGTGTGTATGTGTGTGTGTGTGTCTGTGTGCATGTGTGTTTGTGTGTGTGCGTTTGTGTTTGAGTGTGTGTTTGTGTGTGTGTGTGTGTGTGTGTATTTAAGTGTGTGTGTGTCTGCGTGTTTGTTTGTGTTTGTGTGTGTGTGTGTGTGTGTGTGCATGCGTGTTTGTGTGTGTGTGTGTGCGTTTGTGTTTGAGTGTGTGTGTGTGTGTGTGTGTGTATTTAAGTGTGTGTGTGTCTGCGTGTTTGTTTGTGTTTGAGTGTGTGTGTGTGTGTGTGTGTGCATGTGTGTTTGTGTGTGTGTGTGTGTGTGCATGTGTGTTTGTGTGTGTGTGTGTGTCTGCGTTTGTGTTTGAGTGTGTGTGTGTGTGTGTGTGTGTCTGTGTTACCTGCTCCAGCAGTGACAGGTGAGGCTGCTCTCCCAGCTTGCTGTTCAGCAGGGGGTTGGGATGTGTTGCCTCAGGTGACAGGTAGGGGGTGTAGCCCGACAACAGGTACGACAGACAGATCCCTGAAGGGCCGTTACCTTGGAAACAGGGGGGGGGGAGAGAGAGGGGGGAGGTGAGTGATCTCATCGCCTTGTTTGAGCCCACATCAAGTGGTTGCTATGGTTACATCTGCACAAAAAGGGGGTGACTTAAAATAAGGAATTAAGGAATAGGTAAGAAAGAGAACGCGATGAGCATGCATTACAAATATACATCAGCACATGAAGGATTTATAAAATCAATGGGACTGCAGCATGACTCAGCAGGTTTAAGGGCCTCCCAATGACTCGGCACACCTTCAGAGGCCGTGTGAGGAGCAGTCAAAGTGTTTTAGTCTGATCACGGTGACTCATGGAAATCACACGTTCTCTTTTTAGGAAACCAGCCGAGAGTTGAACGGCAAAAATAATAACTTCATTGATGAAAACGATTTATAATCATCATGACAATGCATGTGTGTGTGTTTGTGTCTTACCGATGATGACCACAGGTAGAGTCTCTCCAGGGAGAATTTCTTTATTGTGAAGATCCATTTTAACTGAGGAGAAAAACAAAATACCGGAACAATTATTATTAAAACTTTTATCAATAATTCTGCCACCTCACTGCTGTCGATGTTTTCACCACCGTGCTGTCAGAAGAGAAAGTGGAGTGAGGGTGAATCAGATCTGCACAGTCACTTTATAAGCACCAATTAAAGTCATTACAATTAAAGAGTAAGCTACACATAAACCTAGAAGACGGTGACTCATCAAAAAACAAATACACAGACGCCACATGAAGGGAGATTTATTGTTTTTATAGTGTGTTGTTGTGTCATTAATGTTATCATCATTATGTAGAGGAGAGGAAAGTAGAGGAAGGGGGAGTCAGTTAATCATTTAAACCGTCATGAGTCAGTACATTTCCACTGACCTCTGACACACACACACACACACACACACACACACACACATACACAGACACACAAAAGACACGAACACACTTCCCCTGTCTGTCTGACCTCATGGTAACCTCATTTAACATAGCAACATGACCGCGAGCAAACAAAGACACAAAGAGACCAAGATATGACGGTTAATACAAGGCACAAAGTGAATGTGTGTGTGTGTGTGTGTGTGTGTGTGTGTGTGTTTTGTGACCACAGGGGAGTAAATCCAAGCCAGCAGAGATGAAAGAAGGAGATCTGATGTGCTTTAAAATATCAGAAAACAAAAAAAAAAATCAATGAGTCTATAAATCTGGATAATTAACGACGTAAGTGTTTGGATTATCAACCCCCTATACGATGTATATATCACAAAACGATCTTTTAACGATTCTTTTGTTTTTTTTAAAAAGACGTGAAATTGAAGATAATTTATTCATAATTATGATTATTTAATTTCCATTCTTTGACAATGATTTTGTATAACATCCATTTTCTTTATAACAATAAGTACTACTCTTTGAATACAAGGTTGTAAAGGTGCTAAAGACGTCAAACAAGTGAGGACAAAAAGCAGAGCGCTCCCTCTGTTGGTCAAAAAGAGTATTGCAAATATATATTTTTTTCAAATCAATTTAAATTGTCCATATTTGTGAGGCATTGTTACATCTGTACTGAAAATCACTTTTAAAACGTCTAATAAATCACTTAAAATGTAGAAATGCGTCCAATAGAAACCATTAGAGGCGCCATGTAGAAAGGTCCTTGAGCGAGACACTTCACTGAAAGTTGGTCCTGCTGCTTTGGGATCGAACCGACTCTACCACTGAACCACAGCCGCCCCAATCCAAACAACTAGATCTCAAAACTGGGTCACTTTACCAATACCAATGGTCAGGGGCGCCCATGTACAGAGGCAATAGTACTCGTCGCAGAGGTCTTGGGTTCGAATCCCAAAGACCCAACCTCCTGTAATAAAATCTGTTAATGGTGGGTTTGAGATTGCATTGAAAAATAATTAACCTTAAGTTGATTCACAGCAATTAAGAAAGCAATGTAGTGCTTTGATAACGATTGATAAGTATGGGGCGGCTGTGGCTCAGTGGTAGAATCAGTTGTCTTTCAACTGGAAACCTTTTAATAAGACAGTTTTTTCTTACCACTGTAACTTTTGCTGCTTTGCTAAAGTGCTCATGATGGATAGGCCGGATCTTTGTAACATAACAATAAGTAAGGTCTTTTAAAGGTATTTTACCTGCTTTTTGTAAAGTGTCTCGAGATAACACTTGTTATGAGTTGACGCTATACAAATAAAAATTGATTGATTGATTGACATCAGGAGGATTTTCAAACGAGTTTTGTTGCCGCAATATTTCTTCGACATGCCATGAAAGCCAAAAAAAGAATCAAGTTTAGATTCTCGGTTTAGTCTAAATTTGTAAAGACTTCTTATGAAAAGCCCTTTTAACCCACACAGAATAAATTCGAGTAATAAATCATGTATGTGTCACATGATAACAGGCATAAACTCGGCCAAACAACACGACACGTTCAGTGAGCCGATCATATGATGCACAAAGCCTGAGGAGTCGGCCTGCAGCGTTCAGGTCGTGTTCCATCACAAGGTGCTCAAACAAACGGACAGACGGACGGACGGACCGGAGCGGAGCGCCTCCTCTCCTAAAGGTAAATCTGAATACAACACAAAAGGTGTCAGGGCTTTAAAAAAAACATGAGAGAGCCGCCTGAGAAACAGGATCCTGTGTAAACATTTAATCTGACCCTCTAAAGGTGACGCCAACGTCTGGATCAAGTTTCATGAAAAAACACAAAACACTGTCTGGATAAATTCATAAACTGTCACAAAGATTTTACAAGAACGCAGTCTTCAGTTCTGCTTTAAACTAGATTATTTCTTGTTACTGTGTGTGTGTGTGTGTGTGTGTGTGTGTGTGTGTGTGAGCATGTAAACAGTCCTGAATGCAACACGGTATAAGAGGCGTCTGGCGTTGGCAGGAGGACATGAAACGGTGAAACATAATACAGACCATGATGTCAGTTCTGATCTAGGGGGGGGGGGGGGGGGGAGTGGCTGCAGAGCGAGACGGCGGTTAAACAAACTGCAGAGTCATGCTTACACAGGCAGATGGAGAGACAGAGTTACAGCGAAGAGCGAAAAGAGAGGTGGACAGCGATAAAGAAAATGAGATGGAGAGAGATAGAGAGAGAGAGGGGGGGGAGGAAGAGAAAAAAAATGCAGAAAGAGGAAGGAATGAAGCCACGAAATTCTTGTCGGGAAGATAAAGGAGGTTACATAAGGGCAGTGCAGAGGTTGGCGCGGCGCCCAGATAAGGGTCTGCTTCACTGCCAAAGGGTTTACTGTAGAGCGCACACACACTGTACACACACACACACACACACTGTACACACACACAGACTGTACATGACTTCGTGCAGCCCCACTAGCCCAGTTTCCTTCAGGGCTCGGCTTGACAGGATCATTTGGTTTTACTTCATTCTTTGGCAGAAAACGTCGAGTTTGTCTGCCAGGAGTTGACCAACGCCTGACTTACAGTAAAAAGCCTCAAAGCCCGACAGCCAATGAAAGTCTTTGTCTTCTCCCTTCATTCGTTTAGTCTTATTTAGACACACCTGTTTTATTTCAAGTGTATTTTTATACCTTTGGCTCTTTTGCATCTGATTTGTTTATTTGCCGTTCTCTCGTGGAAAGGTGTGGAAGATGAATTTCTTCTGCAGCTTCAATGCTATTTCTATTTCTACGCACACGTCAATCCAACTCATGTAAAGTCAGCCTTTAGGGGTGGGATGGGGTTGCCAGCAAATTCCCTGCAATTTTCAACCCAAAATTGGGTGGGTGGGTGACAGTGATAAACTCGAGAGAGAGAGAGAGAGAGAGAGAGAGAGAGAGAGAGAGAGAGAGAGAGAGAGAGAGACATTCACCAGCTTCAAACCCCGGGCCGCCCACTTCAAGGACCACAGTCTTTGTACATGGAGCGCTCACTCCTGCACACTGCCTGCCCAACTCGTGACTGAAAACCAGCATGGAAACTGGACGAGGTGTTTTGATTATTATCTTTCTCCACCCGAGATGAACTCTAAGGTCGTTCAGATCACGTTTTTTAAGTCGCTCACAGACCGACCGTCTTCTCAGCAGGCGGCCAATCACAGCATGACAACAAATGAATGAGACATTTTACAGGAAACCCCAAACTTGATTTTTTTTCTTCTGACTTTGCCCTGGGAACGTTTACATTTTTAAAACTTTATTCTTTCATTTTTGAGTCTGTCTGTGAGTCTTCACAATAAAGAATGAATAACATGTTAACACCAGTTTGAATGAGACTTTTGAAAATAAAGGAAATCCATCGATATCGTCCAAAACGTGGTGAAAAATATCGGATATTGGAAGAATAATGGTGATAAAACGTGCACATTCAGCTGAGCTTTTCCTGCAACAGAAGTTTGTCAGGAGGCTGGACTCTTCAAAATGTGTCTAGATTGATCCAAAGTTGGAGACATTGTTTCCAACATGGCAATCGCCATCGTTGAGCTTCAAAAACCAATGGGTGACATCACTGAGATGAGGTTGATGTTATAAACAGTCTGGTTTGTCTGGTATGTGAACGCTGCTCCCAATCAGCGGCCCATCGAGGGATTCAGAAAACAGTCTGAATTAAATTGAATGTTAAGTGGAGGATGACTCGTTTGTTTTTTAAGAATTATTTTTGGGGCTTGTTTACGTCTTTATTTGAGATGACGGTGGACGGAGAATGATATCTGAGACATGAACGCCATCTCAGCTGATCAAAAAGGAGTTCAAACATTCATTCACCTGATCAACCTTTATAACAGCGCCTCCAGCGATGACACAGCACGCCCTTGGCACGTGTGCATGCATGACTGCCAACGCGTTTCTGTGTGTGGCGGCGTTCACAATCATTCTTTGTGATGCACACCTCAACCATTACAAACAATAGTTCACTTCCTCCTCCGATGATGATGTTGATGATGATGATGCAAGGTGTGTTTTTAAATCCGCCACTCGCTCTCACAAATCATCACACGAGCTGCACGTTACCTCAAAGCCAGGTTCACAAAGTAAAGCACGACTTTAAACGCACAAAAGCTGTTCACAGTCGCCCCTTTTTTTAAAAATCAAAATGAACCCTCGCTGCCTTCTTCGACATCTCTACTGATGAATTTCACCACTTTCAACTTCTCTTTTTTTTTTCTCTGTAAAAACAAAAAGCAGGTTGCTCCAGCTGGTCGTCTTTCCCATTACATAACGCCGCTCTGACTCTGCCTGTAACCCACACCCACACCCACACCCACACCCACCCACCCACACACACTCTCTCTCTCTCTCTCTCTGAGACGCTCCATATGTCACCTGCACAGACGTCGTCCTGAAATCATCCTCGGGCAGGCCGCCCCACCCATCTGCCAAGACCAGACGGCTAATGAGATTTTAATCACTGGCACGCTGGACTCTGCTGGACTCTGCGGAGGCCACCGAGAGGTCCAGAGAGGACGCCTGATTGTTCCTAATAAACATAAGGAACCGCTTTTTCTACGAAGGTTACACGTTCACAAGCGAGGATTTGCCGTTTTTTTTCCTCTGATTGTAAACTGAACTGTTTGAGGTTTTGAACTCTCACTCTCCATTTTTCACCTTACTTTTTACACCTTAACATTTTCTAATTTAATATCGTAGACTTTTCAGATCTTCATGTCTGTTAGAATATCTCTAAATAAAGCGACTAGAGGAGGGAAACGACCCCGCTCCGCTCACTCATGTCACAAGGTACGATGAGAGTGTTTTGTGCGAGTGCCCCATGTATGGAGGCTATGGTCCTCAAAGCGGGCGGCCCAGGTTCAAGTCCAGCCTGTGGCTCCTTTCCCTCTCTCTCCACTGTCCTATCTCTCAAAAATAAATCTTTAAAAAAAAAAAAAAAAAAAGAGTTCCTGCTTCCTTATTCCAGTTTAACGGAGGTGAACCATTCAAATAAAAGCTCCTTCTCTTGTTTCATCCTCTAAAGGCGGCTGACGTACCTGACTCTACACGTCTAAAGGGATGTAAATCACGTGCATAAACACACAGCAGGAGCCAAGAAAATGACCATTAAATTCAGCTGAACAAAGTTAGGTTTTATTCCCGATAAGGCTGTCAAACTGTTAGATTTTTTTATCAAGTGTCATCGCTAGATTTCCATAATTAATCTCCATTAATTGCATCTTTGAAACTCCATTATTTGAGGCAGCAATGTCGTTCTTTTCCATCACTGCGTCTACAGGGAGACACTGAGGAGGCGGACCTGCGGTGCACCCAAAGGGACAAAATGCATTTATTTTAGCCCCTCATTAATCACCATTAACTAGTTTATGCTTGCAGCCCTAATTCTTGAATTCGCGCACGGGAGATAGATTTAACTTCCCCGTCTTTCATAAAGTCTTTGTAGCGCGAGGTTGTCAAAATGTTTTCGATAACATGTGTTTAAAATGATTTAATATCGGTCGTTTTTAATAGACGAGAGTACAAAATACAGAACCTCAGTCTTATTTCTAATTCCAGAGAAAACGTCTAAAATTAACTCGATATCACAGGAACAGCACTGTTATCTTGAGATAAGAAAGTCGACATCAAGTGAAGTCAAATGTGTCCGTGCATGTCCTCTTCAGGCCTCTGTAGAAACATATAAAGTTTTAAAAAAAAGACATTGTTTATTCATGCAGACACATCATCTGCATCCCTCTTTCACAGTCCCTGCATCAGTAAAGATATGGAACCGATTTAAGAACAAGAATAATGAATAATTTGCCGGTAATCTGTTTAAGAAAATGTTAACAAACTCTTATGTAACAGCATCGTATCGTTCTTCCAGATATTCACACCATGACATTCAAACCATGCCAAGGGTGCAAACAAAGTGTCAACTGAGCTCCAGATTTAAAGTGATAAACACACTAATGCATGGATTGGTTTGAATGCATAATGACTGTTTAACTGTGTTGGATCTACTTTAAGTGTATTTTTAGTGCAGGGCTTTCACCTGTAATAAACGATCTTTGAACCATTTCTATACGTTTAGAGACATATGGGACTCTTTTTTTTTTTTTTTTTCGAGTTTTAGAATAAACAAGGATTGTCTGAATATGTAACTTGTGTGTGTGTGCAGCCTGGACCCTCCCACCGGCCGTGAACTGAATGACTCACATCGCGTCAGTTTGAGCAGAGACCTGCACGCACTGAGCTTCACACACACACACACACACACACACACACACACACACACACACACACACACACACACACACACACACACACACACACACACACACACACACACACACACACACACACACACACACACACACACACACACACACACACACACACACACACACTCCATTTCCCGCATGCGCACGCACCTTTTCATTATATGAACCCAAGATGAAGGTTACTCACTTTAATTCCTGGCGATGAGGCTTTCTGTGTCCTCTTCCAGCTACCAGAACCTTCTAGCAGAATACAGATTAACCAGTGTGTGTCTTCTTTCCTTCCCCTGCAGCCTCTCACTCCCTCATTCCGCAGACTTGCTCGCGCTTTTTGTCCGCTTTCTTCGGTACATGTGCTACGCAAACCTCCATCTGCGGCTCAGAGCTGCACATTCAGGATTATATACCGCTACAGCAGCCGGGCCATCCGACCAATCACAAACCACCTCGCAGCCGGTGCCCTCCTCGACACCCCCGCTAAGCCCCGCCCACACCCGGCGCATGCGAAGATCGTCTGTGAGCGCGAGATGCTGGAGCAACGAGAATGACGAGGGTGACGTAATAGTGAATGTTACAGTTTGGTAACAGGGAGAGGGGACCAATCAGAGCCTGTAAAGAGCTAAAATTATTATTATGCCAACAAAGATCAGTGAATGCTATTAATAGTTTGACTTGACTAATGAAAGGCCTACTTTTCAACTATATTTACATTTTTCTTCATTACATCACAGAGGAAAACTACTCCTTTTCAGCTGTTTTTCATCCCTCTCTGTTAACGAAGAACAATTTATCAACAAATCTGTTGATTATAAAGATGTCTGATATACTAAATACTTCAAACTTTTCTCTAATCATAAATTAAATTAAATCTATTGAGTGTATAAACTTGGAACATTAATGTTTAAAAATGTGGTTTATTCATGAAAATGTGGTTTTTGTGTTTCACCATTTCATTTTGTTATTTTAAAAGTGACTGTATCTGTTTACCCCTGTGACCCGAACGGGATGAGTGGGATAAATAATGGATGGATGGATTTATTTTACCACTTCATTTTTTTTATAATTTATGTCAAATATCGATCTATTGAAAATGATTTCAAAGCCATGATAGATTGATAAATTGTACATAGGTTATTTATTTGTATTCCTGCACAGGTTATGTACATTTTCTTTCTTTAAATCTTCGTTTGGGTTAAAATGGGATGGGGGACAGCGGGTATTGTTTAGATGTAAGAAATGTTTCAAGTCAGAATTTCCCTCAGGATCAATAAAGTATCCATCTATCTATTTAGAAAAGACTGATACGAACCAATTAGTATCAAATATAAGATAAAGTCTTCACAGAATATCAGAGAATACTCGTTTAAAAACGTATACCATGCATGATATAAAATACAATCATACTGAACATCTAAACGGTTTAGCTTCTACACAGATGGAAAAGTTTGGGGTGAAGTTCAGCCACACATGACTCAGCAGAAACAGACACACCTCTCATGAGAGTGATCATATTGTAATCCTGTCTGGACATTTAAAGTAACCTTTATGACCCGATAACGAATACTCACATGATGTGCATGCACGGGTCAAACATATCTGAACATTGGGTGTGCTCAGATAAGGTCTTGGGTCATCAGGAAGGTTCAGTTTAGTGACTCTATGAGACATTCAAGCAGATTCATTCTTTAAACATGGCGACCTGAGGTGTTACATAATATGACAATTAATACATAACTCAATAACCGTCAGTTTTTATTTATGGATGTGAAGCAACACTTTCATATTTTATAAAGTTGTTGTTAACATGTGTAAGTAAAGTTGTTTTTACCAGTTTTAAAAATATTTTCCTTTACTTTTACTTTATATATCTTTTTTTGGGAGGGCAGGGGGTTTCTGGAAATATGAAAAGAGTGGGTGCTCTTCTTTTTTTTCCCCTCTCAGATGGTCAGATTGTGTCTCAGGCAGAGCCTTGTATAATCAGGGTTTGGTCAATCTTTCCAACATCCTCTTTACGTAACCTCGGTTGACTAATATTCCGGTTTTAGTTTGAGAGTTTTCTGTGTTTTTCTGTTGCTTAGGGATAAACTATAAGCTCAAAGATCCACTTTTTGATCATTTTTCTGCAGGAACCAAGCGGCAACCTTCTGGGGTTGAAAAGTGAAGCAAGTGCAAAGTAACTTCAGTTCTTTGAGTGTCCACTTGAGGCTGGCTACAGGAGCCCGGAAGTCACATACACACCCCATTCAAAAAAGCAACTTTGTACAGTATAAATAAACATGTTTACAGCATGGTACAAAAAAAACAAATAGGTCTGATTAGTTATTGTCGTCATGGGCACACACTGTACAGAGAGTGAATTTTTTTACAACTCGTCCTTTTTAGTTTTATGAACTATACGTGTTATCCATAATTAGGCGCCATGCTGACTTGATGAGTTTATAGTGTGAGTTTGTTGTTGGTCGTTGTTAGCAGTAAAATAGTCAATTTTTTTTTTACATGTATTATGATAAGTTTAGAGTGTACTTACCGCTGAATGAGACATGAGACGACGTAGTTTCTACACAATGCTGGTGATGAGCTGAGGTCCACTTCTGGAGCAACGGCGCTCATGCATGTAAGTGAGGGCTGTGAGGGCTTTAGAGGGAGCGCAGAGGGGAGGGGTCGGATGTAGACAAAGCACTGAGGGAATGCTAATTTCAAAATCATGTTATTTTTTGAAAATGACACAACCCTGCCTTTAACAGTTTTTTATTTATTTATTTATTTATTCATTTATTTTTTTATTTTTTTATCTTTTTATTTATTTTTATTTTATTTTACAGGGACATTGCATATTAATAAACATTTCAGTAAATATGCCAGAGTTAGCCAAAAGGCTAATTTTCATCTGTTGTCCCTGGCCAGATTTGATAAAAGGCTCCCTAAAAAAACAAAACAAATTCAAACATTGCTAAAAGCTACAAAAACAAGTATTAGTAAAAGCACGTATCCAATAACCTACTAAAGTAACTGTAACATGCACACAACAAGACAACATGTAACACTATATACAATGAACACGTACAAATTACAAATTACACAAGGCCACATAAAAAACATTGAGTGAGCTATACCTGAAGCTCACCTCAACAGACAATTAACACGCAGGCCACATTCATTTAAAAAACAGGACACATTCATCAACAACCAGACACAAGGGGGCAGCAGCGAGCGGAACAGGTTTAGTGCTAGCAGATGTGGTTATCAATTAGCCACTGTTTCAGATTTGAACCAAATTAACGATATGTGTTGCTCTCTCTGATAACTGTTGGGATGTTGTTCCATTCCTCTTCAGACACTCCTTGTGAAGTGATGTGTGTTTGTTCGTATGCTTACAAACTCTCTGAGTGGGGGAGGGGCCAAACCATATGTGATTTTATAAAGGAGGCATGCATTTTTGTGTTTAATCATGTTCTCCCAGCTCAGGAGGTTGTATTTTTTGAGGATTGAACAGTGGTGGAATTGCTTTGGTTTTTTGTCTAAAACTTTTATTGTCTGTTTATACAAAGACTGTAGTGGTTTTAATGTGGTGTGACTTGCCTAAGACCAGCTTGTCAAACAGTAGGTCATATATGAGAAAATCATTGAATGCATGTACATCTTGGCTGCTTCAGTGGACATGGAGTTTCTGATAAATCTGAAGTTGGTGCTTAAAACCGCCTACCTTCTCTGGTTCATACTCATACAGAGCATTCAGGACCAGAATCTAAAGTTAGAAGGAGGACATACTGGCTGCTGCATTGTTGTCAGAGAAGCCAGCACTTCAACATAGCATGTTTCCTTAATGTCTGATCATATAGTAAGCTCACTTTATCATTTCACTCACTACACATCTTAATGATTGGACCTTTAACTGAAAACAAGCAGAGCACCTTAAAATAAGCAGCAGTTCAGCTTCAAGCCCCTTCTGACATGTCTTTGTCATGCAAAGAATGATGCAGATTTTTGAAATAGTTTCTCTGCAGATGATTACTGATTAGAAAAAAAAATGTGAGAAATGTAAACTGAAGGGAGAACAACTTCTTCCAGACGCCTTCTTTGAGCATGATTTTTTTTTTTTTAGTGGCCCAAAAGGAAGTTACCACAACCCAAAGGAAGATAAGCATGACCAAGCTGGTTTTGGGACCCAGATCCAGAAAAAAGAGGGACCGCTGTTTTGCATTAGAAGGAGTCAGTTAAGGTGAAATCTTGCATTGGTGACTCATGTTTTTGGCAGGAAAAAGTGATGGAAAGACTGAGCCTTTATGTAAATGTTCTCATCATGAAGTATTCACAAAAGTGTAGACCGCAAGATGAACCGTTACAAGATCTTAAGCCATCCTCTGAGGCAGGGGCGTGTCCAGACTTTTTGGACCGGATTGGCCCAACTGGTGCACTGACCTGTGCAGGGGTGGCTTGAACTTTGTGTGCACACATATGAATGAAGGGCATTTATTTACCCCTTCTGTCTGCACTAATCACATTAAGTAACACATGATAATGGTCACATACTGTATACATCTACAATCGTAATTCTTCAAGGATTTAAAGAATATTTAAATTTACAAAAAAACATCTGCACACTGAAAAGACAGAGCCCGAATGGTGGATTTCAACTTAAGTACCGCCTCTGGCAAGGCAAATAGCCAACAAGGATTTTTGGCACATGGGGTGGCCAACAAGATTTCAAGGGGGGCCCATGCCACCCCTCCTGACACACCCCTGCTCTGAGCTCCATAAATATCTGCTTTTATGGTAATCCATCAAACAATAATGGGATGATTCATTCTGGACACAAGTTTCGATCTCTATGACCGGCGTTGTCATCCATGTGTGGCCGAAATACGACAGTGGGTGTAGAGTGAAATAATGGAACCATTATGAGAAGCGTCGGCAGTGTCTATCGGCCTCCGAGGGAAATGAAGACAAAAAAAATGCATCTACAGCAGAACATATGATATGCAGATGTGTTTTGGCATGCAGCAGGGCTGTACAGTAACAGACGCTGCATATTATATTTAAATGTACAGAATGTGCCGTTCTGCGGTCCTCAGGCACAGTCTGTCCTCTTTTTAGGCAGAAAAAAACAGCTCTGCAGGCTGACTGTCACTGAGTCCTGATTCATATTTAATTGTTTGATATTTGCTCTCTTCACTTTAAACACACTTTACATTTCATCTTTGAAGCATCACCGACATTTTTTAAATCTCTCCTCGAGATGTTTGTTCTCAAACTCAACTTCATTCTAGGCCTATTGCCAACATGTTTCAGCGTGTTTTTCAGAAGTGTATTTTGTGTATTTTTGTATTTTTTATCACAGAGACAAGTCAATGGATGGAGTCAGAAATCAGAGAGAGAGAGAGTGAGGAATGACATGAGAGAGGGAGCCCCAGGTCGGATTCAAACCTGGGAGTACGCATGGACGCAATGCAGCTACATTCAAACTGGGCCCCTCCTCCTGGGCTTATCGCCCCCATAAGCGCACACTCACTGCAGAACGTATAGTGTGTACGTTTACTGCTGGTACCAACACTGTAAGCTACCGCACCCTAGCACAACTCTGCATCTGTTGGTAAAAGCCAACACAAGGTTCACCCTCGCTTTAGAACGAGCTTTATCCGCTCAGCGTTTTGCCTCACAGTGAATATATTTTCTATTCTTTGCCATTAAGTCCACATACGTCATATTTGCCGGTTTGAATCGCTTCCAATCACGGAATTGTATCCTCTCCTGAAATCACCTGCTGTGCTGTCATTGGCTGGAGGAAACAGACCAGCTTCCCACACAGAAACGCATCGAGTCAACCAGAACAAACCAGAACAGTAAAATCCAGTCAGAGGACAGAGTCTCTGCAGACACAGTCACCACCACACATGTATGGAGGCCCAGAAGGGATGATTAATTGATATCAGTTTGTAAAAGTCTGAGTTTGAACTCCTAGTTCTTCTTAGTTTATGGTGGTATAATGGAGGTTCAATATACTGAAATACTTTCTGGGTGAGGCTGCAGGTCTATAGACTCTTTGTACATGTCAGCTCTTCTTCTATGGATACCCTCAGGTGAGAAACGCCATCAGTCAATCAAGTTGACATGAAAATATTCCAAATGACCTCATTTACTCTGCCTTTGGCAAGTTCTCCAAAAACTCTAACTAGTGAAGCTGAGAATGTCTGCAAGTCTGTGTGTCTGTGTGTCTGTTTTGTAATTAACCATAACAACAAAAATCAATAATCAATTCTAATTCAGGTGTTCAAAGGTTCATCAGTATTTACAGACATTTAAAAAAATAAATAAAGCTGCAGGAGTTTTGCAGCAGCTCTTTTACAAATAAGCGTTTGTTAACTTTTGAGATTTAGTCAACATGAGGGTTTGAGAAATGTTTTTACAAAGAAGTTTAAGGCCATCAGAGATTATTTAATGAGAAAAAGCTTTCACTTACTGATCCCTTGTGTGATAAACATCCAATTTGCAATTCCAAGCTAGTATCTGTTTACAGACGATGACTCAATGCAAAATGTACACAACAGATTCCTGTTATTATTGATGCAAATTAATCTTCAAACCTTTAAAGGAACATTTAAAATGGGTAGTCCAAATTCAAAACATTGTAGAGAGCTGTCTCCCCCCGCCCCCTCCTCTCTAGAGTCGATGCTCATGCAGGTTGCCATGTGGTGGACACTGAAGCTTCAGTGTTTAGCCAGCTCTGCATCGGTCTGTAAACCTTTCTGTGTTCTAACCTCTCTCCATTTTTCAAAAGCATCTCCAATATTGATCCTAGTTTGAGAAGGTTTCTGCTCGTGGAGCTTATTAGAAACATGCAGAGGCTTTGGAACTGATCGTAAATGTTGAGCTTTTGTAGATTTAAAAACACACTAAAGACCTAATTTACAGTTTCTCAACTCTGCAAGTGTGATGAAATGCAGAGCTGGGCATTCATTTGGAAAACAATTATCCAAACCTTTAACTTCCAGCAAACCAGCTAACAAACCAACCAACAAAACAGCAATCTAAATGAAACTTAAATATACCACAAAATAGATTGGAGTTCTTAAGAGGCCATGCTGACTTAGAAAAGTCAAACTTCACATGTGTCTGTTTTGTCTGAAAAGCTACAAATAATACAAACTTTTTTGATATATCACCTCTGTCTTCACTCTAGCAGCACTGAAGTGAAGTACCATCATGGTGGTCAAGCAGCATTTCACAATTAAAGCACCTCGGGCAAAGACAGGTATTTTGTCTCTTTATTCAATAAGCTTTCTAAAATACAGTAGGTGCAATGCTCTTGCTCAGGTGGTCCATGATCTATCTTACCATGTAAGAGCGGGATTTTGAGATTAACATTGTTGGTTAGCTGGTTGCTTGGTTGGTCGTTGGTTGCTTGGTTGGTTGGTTGGTTAGCTGGTTTGTTGGTCTGTAGGTAAGTTGGTTGATTAGCTGG
Source organism: Labrus mixtus (assembly GCF_963584025.1). Taxonomy (NCBI): domain Eukaryota; kingdom Metazoa; phylum Chordata; class Actinopteri; order Labriformes; family Labridae; genus Labrus; species Labrus mixtus. Next base: position 22,597,857 of record NC_083618.1, on the reverse strand, counting down.
TTGGTTGGTTGGTTGCTCGATAGGTAAGTTGGTTGGTTAGCTGGTTTCTTGGTTTGTTAGATGTTTGGTTGGTTGGTTGGTTAGATGGTTGGTTGGTTGGTTGGTTGGTTGTTTGGTTGGTTGGTTGGTTGCTCGATAGGTAAGTTGCTTGGTTAGCTGGTTGGTTGGTTTGTTGGTTGATTAGATGGTTAGTTGGTTGGTCATCTGGTTGGTTGGTTGGTTGATTGGTTAGATGGTTGGTTAGATGGTTAGATGTTTGGTTGGTTAGATGTTTGGTTGGTTGGTTGGTTGGTTGGTTGGTTAGACGGTTGTTTGGTTGATTAGATGGTTGGTTGGTTGGTTTGTTGGTTAGTTGGTTGCTCGATAGGTAAGTTGGTTGGTTACCTGGTTTGTTGTTCCTGCTTCCTGCTTTCTTACAGTGCAGACACTTTTCTTCTTGCTCTCTGCTTTGCTTACATTCTTTTGTTGATATCTTCTTTTTTCTAAACGTAATTTAATCGACAGCTGGTCCTGGACATTTCGAATCCTCAGGACTGTATTTTTTGATAGATACAGGAGGTCTTTAGCCATATGTTTAACATTTTTTGACCTCTGCATCGCTACACGACTGTGGCCTGACAAGAGCACAAGCCTGTGCCGTAGTACTTTGAAACGCTGTACACAGCTAAAGCTAATCAGCAACAAGATGCCTCCCTTCTCCAAGGACGATTACCACAAACTTCTTCAGAAAATTGCAGTGCTGGAGACAAAGATGAATCGTCTAGAAGTGAATGTGGAAGTAAACGGACTGTGCGGGAATGACACCACATTACCACTAACTCAGAATAGTGGACAAGAGCAAGCTAACACACGGCTAAGGAGCACAGAGACCTCTACAAAGACAAAGGTGGGCTCTGTATTGTCTAATAAGTCTACGAATGGTAGTCCTCCTTGGAACTGTCTTGGTGTTAAGCCAAAGAAGAAATAATTTATCTGGGAAATGGGAGGACGGATAACAGGCAGAGCACAGGGAGCTGAGAAATGTGATGAGACCGGCTGGCCTGCACTACCTCCCCTGCAAAGTGCCTCCTCAACCCGTATCTAGAGTGACACAGCTGCGGACAGCTGCGAAAGGGAGGGTTAGGAACAAACCTCCCCCACAAACGAATGTGGAACTACAGAACAGATATTACCCTCTGTTGCAGAGCCCTGGATCTTCATCTGGTTCTCCATCCTCAGACACCAGGGTAAGGACTGAAAGCATATCAAAAAGTAAAAGGCTACAGGGAAAGCTAAAGCCTGGGCTTGAAATTTTGATTGTGGGTGACTGCTGTTAAAGATGTACAAAGGATGTGCGGTAAAAACACAGAAGTACTGTGTTTTCCCAGAGATATGGTCTCTGATTTAGCATAAAGGATCCTGCATATTGTGGCTGAACACCCGACTGTGAAGCATGTCATACTGCACATTGGGTCAAATGATGTCAACAAAACAACAATCAGAAGACTTGAAGCAGGACTTCACTGGTCTGCTGAAGATGGTCAGCCCCTTGGATGTGGATGTGTTTATCAGCGGCCCAATACCACCAGTTAGAAGAGCAGAGGAGAGATTCAGCAGGTTGTTGGTACTGAATAACTGGCTTACAACTGCATGTAATGCCCATTCAGTGAATTTTATTAACAATTTTAACATTTTCTGGGAACGCACACATCTTTTTAAGGCAGATGGATTTTGCCTGAACATGTCAGGGGTGAAACTGTTCACCTCTAACCTATTTTACTCCCTGCCTCAACCATCAGTTCTCTCTGCCAAGGACATGAGACAAAAGAAAACAGCTTTCAAGAAAGACAAAACACAGCGGGATGAAAACCTTCGTCAAGAATCACGTCTGCCAGTATCTGAGGAGAGACCTAAAGAGGCGAGACATCGGAACCAAGAGGAGGGGTCTCCACCCACCTTCAACCCCCTCACCAACACCAACACCTGTGAAGTCTCACCGCCCTTGCCCCCTCAAACCCCGATCAGATCATCATCTTCCTCCCTAATCACCCTATCTCCCTCCTCCCCCCACCTGGAGTTCACTGACCAGATGGGACTAAAGAACTGATTCACACTCTTGATAGCTTTGGGCTGACTCAGCACGTGACAGAGCCCACACACAACAGAGGGCACACTCTGGACTTAATCATCTCCAAGGGCTTGGACATCTCCAAGGTTGTTGTTTCAGATGTTGCCCTCTCTTATCACTCCTGTTTTATTTGAGAGTATTATGTCAGTGTACAAAAGTATTCAAACAAAAGTGATCCCAAACCGGGCATCACTGAAAACACCAGTGAAATATTTAACCAGGTTTTCTCATCCACAGTTGCCCTGTCCTGGGGCTCAGTCAGTGAGATGGTAGATAACTTCAATTCTAAAAAAACATTGAAATTCAATTCAATGTTATTGATTCCATTGCTCCCACTAAGGTAAAGGTTGTCTCTGGTAAGAAAAAATCTCCATGGAGAAATTTGACACTGGTAAGAAACGGAAAAAGAGATTGTCGAAAAACTGAACGCAGGTGGCGTAAAACTAATCTTCAGATTCATTATGACATCTACAAAGAGAGACTTCACATTTATAATTCACAACTGAGGAATGCAAGGAAAGATTTCTTCTCTGACATCATCACCAGAACCAATAATAATGCTTGTGCCCTGTTTGCTACTGTCGACAGGCTAACAAACCCTCCTGTGTCAATAGCATCTGAATTTCATTCTACCAGGGCCTGTAATACAATTTCCACCTTCTTTACTGAAAAAATCCAGGTAATTAGACAAACTGTCAGTAACTCATCATCAGGATCAGGATATTTGCTGTGTCCATTTAAAACCAACTTAAGCACCATGACACAATTGAATCAAATCAACCTTAAAAACCTGGAGGACATTATATAACAATCAAATTCTTCCTCCTGCTGTCTTGATATTCTGCAAACAGGTTTTTTCAAAAAAAAAGTTTCCCAAGTCATGGCTCCAGATCTGTTACAAATAACAGTAAAACTGTAAACCTGTCTCTTCTCTCAGGTGTCTTCCCACAGGCCCTGAAAACAGCAGTCATCAAGCCACTATTAAGAAAAAAGAAAATCTAGACAAGTCAATAATGAACAATTATAGACCTATATCAAATCTTCCTTTTTTAAGTAAAATAATCGAAAAAGCTGTTTTTCAACAGTTAAATAACTTCTTGACATTGAGCGACTGTTTCGATGTCTTCCAGTCAGGTTTTAGACAAAATCACAGCACTGAGACAGCTCTTGTTAAAGTGTTTAATGACATCCATTTAAACACAGACAGTGGCAGAACCTCAGTCTTAGTTTTACTTGATCTCAGTGCTGCGTTCGACACAGTTGACCACAATATATTACTCGACCGACTGGAAAACTTGGTGGGAGTTTCTGGCACAGCACTAAACTGGTTTGAATCCTACTTAAAGGACAGGGACTTCTTCGTGTCTATAGGTAACTTCAAATCTGAGCAAACAAAAATGACTTTTGGAGTTCCCCAAGGTTCCATCCTGGGGCCTCTTCTGTTTAACGTCTACATGCTCCCACTAGCTCAGATTATAAAAAACAATAAAATAAGTTATTATAACTACGCAGACGACACACAAATATATGTTACAATGTCGCCAGGCAACCATGGTCCCATAAAAGCACTGGGTAAATGCATAGAGCAAATCAATGAGTGGATGTGCAAAAATTTTCTCCAGCTAAATAAAGACAAAACTGAGATTGTTGTTTTTGGAGTAAAGGAAGAGCGACTAAGAGTCAGCAATCAGCTTTAGTCAGTAAGACTGAAAACCACAGACCAGGCAAGAAATCTGGGCGTAGTGATGGACTCAGACCTCAATTTTAAAAGCCACATTAAGACAATTACAAAATCAGCCTACTATCACCTGAAGAACATATCAAGAATTAGAGGACTTATGTCCCATTAGGACCTGGAAAAACCTGTCCATGCTTTTAACTTCAGTCGTCTTGATTACTGTAACAGTGTCTCTACAGGTCTGCCTAAAAAATCAGTCAGACAACTGCAGCTAATCCAGAACGCTGCTGCTAGAGTCCTCACCAAAACCAAGAAAATGGATCACATCAGTCCAGTTCTGAGGTCTTTACACTGGCTCTCAGTCTGTCAGAGAATAGACTTTAAAATCCTGCTGCTGGTTTATAAAGCGCTTAAAGGTTTAGGGCCAAAATACATTAGTGACCTCCTGATTAATTACGAACCATCCAGACCGCTCAGGTTGTCTGGGACAGGTCTGCTCTCTGTCCCCAGAGTCAGAACCAAACATGGAGAAGCGACGTTCAGTTTCTATGCTCCTTATATCTGGAACAAACTCCCAGAAAACTGCAGGTCTGCTGAAGCTCTTAAATCGAGGTTGAAGACACACCTGTTTACAGCTGCCTTTCATTAAACAATCTTTTAATTTTAACTCTGCACTGTAACTTTTAACTCTTTTTATATTTTTACTTTATTTATTTTAATTAATTTCATTTGAATTATTTTTATTTGAACATATTTTCAGATTTAATAATTTCAGTGATTTTAAAATTTTCTATTTTAATGTTTCTTTTCTTTCCTCTGTCATGATGCTTTTGATGTCTTGTGTGAATAACTTTGAATTGCCTTGTTGTTGAAATGTGCTTTATAAATAAACTTGCCTTGCCTTGCCTTTGTTCTTATTTCATATTTGAGCTTCACTGTCTCCACACATTTTTAAGGTTATTGACCTGGCGGTAGAATTTTTTTTATTTTATTTTTTTAAAGTTTGAGCTCATGAACAACATGACCTATTCCTGGAGTCTCGTCATGGGGGACCAAAACATTCTCCCGTCAACTTATCAAATATGGCTGTTTGGTCAGGAGGCATAAGTTTCAACCCTCTTGTGTTATTTTTGCACGTGTAGGGCTTCACAGTAAGTACATCCTGTCAGACATTCAAAGTAAATATTTGCTGGTATTCATTTCAGTTTTGTTTTGGACGTGCAGGACAATCAGGCACCCTTCTTAGTTAGGCTGACCTTTGTCATTGTCTTAACAATAATAAACAAAATATAAATCATGTTTTGGTTTAAAACTGGTATGATAAGAAAGAAGCAACTCTACAGAGGCCCTCTCTATCTTTTATCCTCTTTTTACTCCATGAACTGGCTTCAATGGCACATCAACACTATAGAAGTGCTCACATATCTACAATGACTTCATTTGAAACCATAGCACTGCAACATTTTTAACAACTTGGAAGTGGGAATAGTTGTGAAGGAAAGCTGGAAATACAAGGACATCAAATAAAGAATAAATGCATTTTAAAGCTGGGAATCATCTAGTAGTCCAATAGATGTAGCCCAATAACATGGATGCTTCTGGACAACAGTTAAGTCAAAAGTTGGCTCAACATTGGTTGCACATTCCTGCTTGTCATGACCAAGAAAATCACAACACATCAACACTATGACTTTCACCAGAGGGGAACTCTGACAGTGTTGGAAGCCAATAGTCTAGACTTCTTTGATATGTTAGGGTCAGTCAGATCTGCAATTATTTAGGAAATGATGCCACAGCTTATCAAAGGGATACTTCACCCATTTGCATTAAGCTTTGTATCATTAGAAACCTGGTAGTATTTTTGAATGGTCGTGCATCCCGCCCTCATTTTCCCCTGAGATGGGAAATCTTTGTATTTCTAAGTCTGAAAAGGAGCTTCCAGTGACACAAAATAACGATTTTTGCGTCACTGGAAGGACGAGGAGCCGGGGCCGGCTCGAGTTGGGGCGGACTGGTAGTGTTGGTGTTCTCACTGTTTGCCTATGGACGCAGACATAGAGTCTGTTTTCTGCCAGGAATTTCCAAGATCAATTCTGGAAGAAATTTCGGAATCAGTTGAGGAAATGGCCTCATGTGTTGAAGTAAATATGTCTGTAAATGTTTTTATTACTATATTTCTACTGCTGTATTGTATATTTTGGAGAAACTGTAACGATCGAATTTCCCTCTGGGATTAATAAAGTATTTCTGATTCTGAACTAGAGGACCTTAGTGGGAGTGGTCTGCTGTGCTGTGTATTCTGGGATTTGGTGTCTTTCATCCACATGAGCCAAAAAGACACTTTCTGCCTTTTCTCGGCCAAGAAGCCACCAACATCAAAATTTATTTCACATTTCTACTACATATATGACCCAATGTCAATACAGATTCATGTTTCAACCGGTGAAGTATCCCTTTAAATATTGTGGCTTGTTTGTGAGCTGGATCAGCTTAAAAATTGAAAGGTATTTTCATTGGCTCATGCAACAACCTTGCACCAAATTTAATTAAATTTAGTCCTGGCATTTTAGTCAAACTACCCTGAAAACATGTCTTCCTTGACACATTTGGGCTGGCCTGCGTGTCCTTCAAATGGAGGACGGTTGAACATCAAATGTTGAGCTGATATGAACTTCAAAAGGGAAACTGTAACCTCTACCATGACTGGTAACTTTGGAATCTTTAGGTTTTATCTTCCTGACTTGTAATAGAGCCATAATGGGCAAGCTAGGAAGGAGCCTCAACATGTTGCCAAGGATGGGAACAATGCAAGTTATTCATTGGGGCTTTACGACCCACAGTAGACGAAGAAGATCAAGCAGGCTATTCAAATAAGTACCACAAACGTTGTTGTTGCAGACACAATACAAAAAACACATAAATCATACTTCTGTTGCTAGGAGGGGAATAAGGAAGTTGTTAAGTATAAATGTTTTTCAGACCCTTAGTACAACTTCATGGTTAGTTACTACTTCAGTTGGTCACATCCTCTGTCTTTGCTAATACCACAAGGCTGCGTTAAGGTTTTGTGTAAGTTAAACACCAAAAAATAAAAATGTTTTTTCCAAAAAATATATATATAAATAGACTAATACAAAAGTAATGCTGCTTGATAATCACTTCTGAGCCTCCATACCTGTGTGGTGATGTCTGTGTTAGCAGAGACCCTGTCCTCTGACTGGATTTTGACATTATATCTTGTATTGGTTGACTTGTGAGAATATGACAGACGCAGACATTTCAGCAAAGAATAGAAAATACATTCATAGTGAGGTGAAATGCCAAGCAGATAAAGCTGGTTCCAACATGAGGATGAACCTTGAGTTGGTTTTCGCCTGCGGACGAGATCCACCCAGGAGGCTGTGACTTCACACACTTAACACACATGGGCCACTGGTCTGATTGATAAGCCCCACCCACTACCTGCCAGCCAAACTAAGAAAAGCAAGACATGCTTACTAAGAGACTGTAGAACATCTTTTGTACAGTCAGGTGCCATCTTTTGGAAGTTCGCTTGTGCTAGCATGACGTAGCTTGCAGTGTAGGCACAAGCAGCAGACATACAAACTACGTCCTGCAGTGAGTGTGCGCTTCAATCCCTGACCTGCTTCATGGAAATGTTTGCTGAAAAAGGCCTCCATTGTCTTAAAACATGATGAAACTTTAAGGAACGGTTTTAGGTTTCAAACAAACTGCTCCGACAGCTTTTGGTGTGAAAGCAGAGTCTAAAGATGCCTTTGGGAAACTCAACGCCGGTCTGTGAGTCACTGTGTAATCCGGTCCAGGAAGCTTTCTTTTGTCTATGTGTTAGCGCTCGAGTGCCGACGTCACAGGGATCTGCTTTTACCAGCAGAGATCACAGGCAGAGGATGAACAGATCAGAGCCAAACAAAAGGGCCTGTGAAGGGTTAAAAGAACACAAAGCATTCCTCCTCTGGCTTTTTTTCCAGGAACAGAGAGCAAATTTGAACAGGACAGAGACACAGTGAGGTACAGTGGTGGTCAGACATAGGGCTTCACACAGCCCAAAGAAAACATCAGCCACGAGATGTGCCATGTAAGACATTTTACGTGGATGAGGCTCTCCAACTTCTCATGAGAAGGACACGCACAGAGTAAGACATCAGAACGAGTTCGCCAAGAAATATGAAATGTTAGAATTGGTTTTATCCATTACAAAGTTCAGAAGTTAAGCACAAAAGTTGCAGAGATGCAGATTGATTTATGTGTCAGAGCAGAGAAGTTCCAGGGGACTCATTTATCAACGGTGCGTAAAAAGTGTTCTAAAGTCTGTCTTACGAATGAAATTTAGATTGTTTCTAAGTACAAAAAAATCTGTATTTATCGAACATGCGGACAGCGATCGTACGCACATTGGTAGGTAATCAGTGTTGATAAATCCCACATGTTCTTAACCATCAGGCTCGTGCATGTTCGGGGACATTTGCATTCAGAAATGCCTCCACCAAACCATTTATGGTAACAGCACACCTCTTTAAAAACCACGTGAACATATTTACCTCGGCGGAATAATACGAGAACAAAGAAAAGAAGCTTTATAACAGAAATGGAAGTGGATGAGGTTGAATAAAAAACGGTAATAAATAAATAGATAAATTAATAAAATAAGGTTAGTAACTCTCACGCTGTGATCCAATTAAATTATTGGTCCTTTCACTTAGTCGAAGTTACTAACAAAAGAACAAATGATGCATGAGAGAAGGTGACAGGTCAGAGGAGAAAAGACTGAGATGAAGTTTGATCATGGAGCTCAGTGCAAAAAATAAAACGCATCGTGGCACAAAAGCGAGAGGTGCACCTGGAGCATAACAGAATAATGCACAATTTCACCCAAGAACGGTGCATTTACAGCGTCATCGGGGGCACAGCTCTCTCTGGGAATAAAAATCAAACAGTGACACTCTCACAAGAGGACAAGCTGGACCAAACGGATCAGTGCGCTCTTTTGAAAAGCCCTTACTGCGGAGCGCACCGTTCGCCAAATCATCTAATAAGGCAAAACGAGCCATAATGTTACATTTCAAATGCCTGTCACGTCAGTCTTTTTAATGTTTTGGAAAATACTGGCAACACGTCTGTTTCAAACTAGACAAATCACTTATTTGGGGTTTTTAATTAAAGAAAACTCGGAACATGCATCGACATTGAGATTGATTCTGGCGTGCTGTGACACTCGTAGTGCTTTTTAATTGTAGTTTCAATGTTCTACCGCTAGATTCTGTGCATAAGCACGGTCAGAGCTGTGCTTATATTTACACACATTTCTAAGTAAAAGTACAAGTTGATAAATCCCACTATTTGCGTGGGAATGTTTTTACGCACACATTACGCACAGAACCGTGCTTATGCACTGTTGATAAATGAGCCCCCAGAACTTTTGTCAAAGTAGACAAGAACAGGACAAAACCAAAGTAGACTGTATTTAGAGTTTCCATGTTAGCATTCCACTTTTATTCTGCCACATTTTCTTAAACTTCCAGCCTGGCGATAGTATCAGCAGGCTATGTGAGCAGGTCATTTCTAGGAGGAACTACTCTGGACAAACTGAGATGATCCTAGGCCAAGTGAGAAATTAGAAATACTTGCAGGGGGAAATTTGGTAATCCTTTTTGTCCCTAGCCAATGTATGGGGGTTCTCATGCAGACACTAAAGAGCCAATGGACACCTTTTCTCCCCCAACTTTGCCCAGAAATTTTCCATGGGTTGAGACGATGTGTGAACACAGCAGGTTATAGTCAGGAAAATTCTCCAAAAGCGAGCAGGAGGGGGTTAAGAACTTTATATCACCAGACCAGTGCGATCTTCATGCACACACTGAAACTTCAATATGCTAGCCATGATGGCTAAACCTGTGTAAGTCCTTGTTACTTGAGACTGTGAATAGGAAGAACTGCATGTAGAATTGATAAAAAGCCAAAACTTTCATTACACCACTTCCACATGGCTCTTTTTTATGTCATGTCCTTTACCTCCTAAGACCCCCCCAGGGCCCGTCTGACAGGGAGGTGACAAAGCAAACATGCATATCAGGAAGATCAGGGCAGCATGCCACTAAATGTACAGCCCTGAATGTGAGATAATGTCTTTAGTGAGTTTCAGAGGAGATGGTAGGTGTTTTTTCACTTTGGCGAGAGCCAGGCTAGCTGTTTCCCTGCTTTTAATCTTTATTGGCTCTGTATCACAAACCCTTACATTAAAGTTATATTAATGTTCATATCTCACACTCGCAAATAAAGGTGTTTCTTGATATGTCAAACTGTCCCCTTAAGATTCCTTTAACCCAGTTTAACTTCAGTTATCCGTGATGTTTTGTTTTGCTTTCCTAGTTTACACATTCCCCTTCCTCCCTCTCTCTCTAAAGTTGAGTCCCCTCCTTCCTATGGACTGTGCAGATTGTTGACAGCTGGATTAAAACATTACATAAATCAGATTATGTAACACTGTCTCTTTGTGCAGGGAGGCTGACTGATTGGTGGTGATGCAACATCTTTCTTTCAAGGCTGACAGCTGGAATTATCGGACACACCCCAATAATGCCTTGCTCATCAGAACTCCAAACACTAAAGATGACTCAGGCACCGGGGATTTCTAAAGCCCAAACCTACAGAAGGTGAACGGTGGAAATTATAACAGCAGGGAAAAGTTAGTTTGTATGGATTGCAGTAGCATATTGAGTCAAGTAAACATTTTTTTCCTGTTTTATAGAGGTACAGATGATCAAAGCATACAAATTAAGCCAAAAGTGGGGAATGACATGCAGGAAAGAGGCAGAGGATTGGTGTCGAACCCAGGACACCATGGCTTCGAGGACGCCTCTGCACATGGGGTGTGAAACCTTAGGCCCCTTGTCCACCTAGCGTTTTTTTCTGGCTGCCTGGAGAAAAAACTCAGCGCCCAGCTCTGCATTCTTTGTGCGGCCGACTCAACTTGAAAATCTTTCAACTTTTCAGAAAGGAGCTGTTGACGTCACCGACGCTCTTTTCCACATGTATGATAGTCGCACAGCCAGCGCTTTTCTGCCCGGAAAAGAGACAGATATTAAGCTTATATATCAAATCATTTTCATTGAGATTTTAAACAAATGTTTCTGTCCTATTGCTGAGTAATATAAAGAGGTCATTTCTTTAAACATAGGGCAAAGAGATCCTATAATGTGTCGATGAGGTCTGAATCGGCGGCCACATCTCTGATTTTGTCAAGCAGACGGGCTGGAACGAGGTGAAACCAGAAACAGTCTGATAATAAAGATACTTATGGTATGACTAAAAAGGGTTTGTTAACTCTGGACAAACTGTAACTTCCCTATTGTGGATTTTGTCGTGTTGATCTGTGATTTTTTTGTGCCAGTTTTACAGTTTTGCCCGTTATAGGACATCAAGTGTTTTTTTTTTATTGCAGCTCTAAGACGAAAAGAAGGATTTTCAACAAAAAAATTGACACAAAGAAAAAAAGGTACGTTCAAGTAGTGTTGTAGTCGAGACCAAGAGTGCTCCAGGACCGAGACGAGACCAAGACATTTAGGGATCAAGACCGAGTCAAGATAGCCTGGATATGCACGGCATATTTCTTTGAGCTGTTTTTCTGATAAAACAAGCTTCAACAACACCGAGTGCAGATAGGAACGTAGCAAGTGGCCTGCATTTTCACATGGAGGAATGTTAAACCTCTCAGAGGTCGCGGCTGTTTGTCGCGGCTGTAAACCTTCAAGCACCACTTAACTTCTGAACACCATTTTGTTGAAGACAATCTTCATCGTAGTCAAACAAAGAGAGAGAGAGGTGAAAAGATGGACATTCATCTCAACAATCTCAGCCTGTTGTATCATGTTTGTTTCTGGTTTATTTAATCTGTACTCAAACAGAGATGCAGGCAGGTGTTAAGTAACTCTTTAGACGTTGCGTGCAGATTTCTCGTCTTCAAACTGACAAAGGTAATCACGCTACAGCTTCAAGACAAACGGCGATTCAAAGATATTGTTCTCCTTTTTTCGGCTGGATTGTTCTTTCAAACAGATTCAACAAGCTGTCAGTTCAAAATCCTTCATTGTATTATTTTTCTTCACACTGACTTTGTGCAGCTGTCTTGTCGTCACATTGAGGTTGCCAGGTTTGGTATCTATAATAGAGAACAAAATTGTGCTGGCAACCCTCCACCTGCTAAATCTTTATACTAAGCTAGGCTACCAACGTATTGAAACCTTTGACTAAATGTATTTATTGTGAGTTAGCAGATTAATTTGGTGCGACTCTACCAAAACATTGGGCTGTGATGTCTTCTGAAAAAATATTAGTTGTATATGTACTTAAGGAGATCTAATCTGCTGATCCATAAATATATAAGAGATATAGAGAGGTTTATAGGCATGATGATATTTAAACTTGTTGAAAAAAAGTATAGTATGTGAACTTTAAAGTGTTTGCAGTCCTCCTCCACAGGTCTGTATCTGTCATGTGTCGGAGACAGAAGAAGGTTGTCGTCTTTTCTTTCACCTCCCAATAAAGTTTAACTGACAGACTCCAAAACAAACACACCTGACGTCAATGTTTGTGTGTGTGTGTGTGTGTGTGTGTGTGTGTGTGTCTAAATCACCAATCATGCTTGTCATGCTTTGTTTGTCATGCTTCACTTGCCAGTTAAAGTTTGTTTTTACTTAAGATGCACAGTCGCAATCAACACACCTGGAATTAATTAAAAAAGTAATTCACAAAACCTGTAAGTCAAGTTAAATCCCCGCCTGATAATTGTTCAAGGATTACAGGAAACATCAAACAGAAAACGATCAGTGACTCTTCAACTAGAACCAATAGAGGTGACTGAGAGGTTCCCCTCGGACGAACAGTGTTTGGTGTAACTGTTTTGTCGTTCAAAGGGGGCACGTTAGAGAACAGCTTACCGCTCTCAGTCAGCGAAGGCTCCAGCTTCCAGGGTCGTCTGAAGCCGCGGCTCAGAACAAACCAGGCTGTAGAGTCCACGTCCCCAGGGGCCCAGTATCTCATATACATCTATGATACTCCAGCACTTGTGACTTTACATCCCGTAGCAGCCTGTTAGACACTGTAACTCGGAAGGTCACTTTATCCTGTTTTGTTTTGAACGTTCTCTCATGTATAAATGTGTCTCTGTCAAATAACTTACAGTTCATGTTGTTTGGTTTTTGCTCGTCATTGTGGTTTTATGTACATTTTGTCTACAAGTGAACCTCTGACCTGCCGAGGGACTACAGATGGAAATTAGCCATTTACTAGATTCTGACATGTTTACTTTTTTTTATTTTCATTAATGTTCAATGTCCCTGCAATTAATATCAAATAAACCAAAACCTGCAGATATTGTGTTGAACGCTCAGGTTCGTTTTTCTCGTCCTGCATATCCACTGGTTTTTTTACTGAACATAAAAACGTGCTGCGTTGTAGAAAAGAGAATATTTACTTATCTGACCCATTTGTCTTTTACTAACGTATTTTGTAGCAGCTTAACCTCATCTTTAACCTGTCCCATTTCTTCTTATCTTTACAGTAAATTCACCCGTCCTAAAGTCTAAAGTTCACTCTTTACAATCCTTTCTATGTGGTTCAGCATGGACCCTGAAGGGTTCAGTAAAAAAGGCAGAGCTTAATAAACTAACAGGTCGTTACACCAGGGGCTTGTACTACGAAGCAGGGTTTGGGGTTAGAGAGGTAACTTCAGGGTTAACCCTGGGTCTTCAGTCCTATGAAGGTCGTTCACTTGTTATCTGGGTATATCGCCACGGTACCCAGAGATACCCTGGGTATGTTGAACTCACTTCGTACTACAGCCCCTGGTCAGTCATCAGTTTTGAAACACAACACACAGGGGTTAAATCCACAGACACTCAGTGGATAAAAAGAGACAGGTGAGTACAATCAGGACGGGAAATATGAGTCTTCCTCTTATAATGTTTCCCACAATTCAAAGCACCAGGTCAGAGATCGCGATGACGGACGTCAGCGCAAATATTCTCAATAACAAAAGTTACCCAAAATGTTGCTTCAATCAAAACACTTCTTGCACTGAAAAATATTGATTTGTCTTGTACTGATACATGATACCATGTATCGCCTTTTTTCCACAGTTACCCCTAACATCCATTTCTGTACGGGCTTTTCCTTGCATACATGTTTTTATTTATGTATCTTTGCAGAATTTCAGCTTGCAGGTTGAAACTCAGAAGTTGCAGTCATCGGTCCCTCAATCCACCACATGGATTCAGGTGATTTCAAAAAGCAGGAAATCTGCTCTCCAGTAAAACAAGCAGGAGAAGGAGATATGTGTGCAGGAAGCCATCGCTCTCATTGTGCTCTTAATTTAGAGAATTTTGACCTTTACCAAACACAAACGTCTAGGTTAGGACTGAATCTGAATCAAAAATAAAATGAATAACGACCGAGAACAGACAATAATTCCATGTTTTTTTTGTTCTCTTTAAACCGTCTGTCTGAAGAACATTTTGTCCTGCGTCTCATAATGTCATAATGAGAAAAGCAAACATACACCAGACAGAAGCAGGTGGAGTGACTTCTTTTTTCTTCCTCAGGTGACGGATGAAGGCAGATTAAGAAGGTGAATGTATGTATCCTCATCTAAACATGATGTACATCTGTCAGTGCGCATATATATTTCAGCCCCGTCTGGTTACCTGTCAGTCTGCTCCTTTGTCTCCTCTTTGTCAGACCTTTGCTCTTAATCCAGGAAAAAATGTCACAACAGGGGCTGTTAGTGTTGCTAAGGGACAGATAAACACTGCTGTGGTTTGTGCTCAGAGGAAAACTAACCTGACTATAAGTGCATGTCGATATGCGCAACTTATACTTGCAGAAATCTCCTGAAAAACTCGGAGGAGCTGTATGTGTGAACGCAAACAGCCGAATCTTTCGCTCGGACTTCACCGGGAGTTTCTCCTGCCAGACTCCTAGTAATTTTTTTTGCAGCAAGTCCAAGTGAGCTGATGTGAGAACATAGCAGGATATTCTCTGGAGAATTCACCTCGAGCCAATAGGAGGGGGGAGTGACGTTTCTATACAGTGACTGCTGCATGGTGCATAGAGTCTGCATGCGATTGCAAATATTCTCATAATGGCATGGGATAGCAGACTGTGTTGCTTCGTCCACTACTTCTGCGTTGTTTTTTTACATCACCTCTTACCTCAGGAAACCCCCCCCGCCCCCTCTCGTCTGACAGGGATACTCTCCCGCTGTGAGGAGCATATGTGAACAGCCAAGTCAGGAGAATATCCGGAGCAGTCCTGCTGAAATTATCTAGATATTATCCGGAGTTAAATAGCTTCAACTATTTCCAGGGACAGTGGGGGTCTCTGGTCTCTGGACACACCCTTATTTTAGGCGTTGCAGGCTAGAAAGTTTGTGAACCCTTAGCCTAGTCCACAGACAGGATTCAATAAAGCAGAAAACGTCTTTATCTTTAAAAAATTAGCTGAGATCAAAAGTAAAAGTACAGCATTCATGTTACGGAGAAATCTGAAATCTGACAGAAGTGCGCACATACACACACACAATGCCCTGTCTAGACACACTCACTGCCATGTTTGACCTCTTGACCCTGTCTCAATGAGCAGACCCCAGAGAACACACACACGCACACACACACACACACACCAATCCTCTAATCCCTCAGATCGCTGAACTTGCTGACCCCATTGCTCCAGCAGAGCTTGAATTTAAAACTCTTTCTTTCTTTTTCTTTAATTTAATTGTGTAAAAATGTGTGATGACACTACAAAACATTGTCTTGGATGACAGACTGGATGCAGTAATCACTGTTAAAAATTAATGTAAAACGGGCACCAGTAGAGTAATGATTAGAGCGAGCAACTCATGTATGGAGTGTGTAGGTCTCCAAGTGGGCGGTCCAGCGTGTCATTCCCCACTCTCTCTCTCTCTCTCTCTCTCTCTCTCTCTCTCTGATTTCCGACTCTATCCACTGTCCTATCTCTGCGACAAAGGAACAAAAACGCCCCCAAATAATAAACCTTAAATAATGCAAAACAATCAGGATGGAGTGGTGCTGCAGAATCCTCAGCACCACTCCATCGTCCTTGTTCGTCCGCCATCCTGGATATGTTGTTAACATTACACTTTGACTTCAGCTGTGCCCTTTAACGTCCTCCCATCCTCCTGATGTCTGTGCCGTCATGAGTGAGAAGAAGAAAGAGGAATTCAAACTGACTTGAATAGAATCGAGAAATGTAGATTTATCATTACCTGTTTTTATTCCTGGCTTGTTGTCGTCTTTAATTTACTTTCCCTGATCTTCAGCTGCTTCTTTTCTTTTCATGGATTCTTTTTGGTATCAAGTTGGTATCAAGCTGGAAGGTTAGACTGTCTGCAGCGGGACGATTCATGAACAAAATCGTACATACATGTACTTTGACAGAAAACTTCTTCTGAGGTTTAACTTTCTTCCCTCGTCATGTAGGTCAGTTTGCCTCGATATAATCCTCTTTGCAGCAGTCACAGATTTACACCCTAATGAGAAAAGTTCCTGCAGAAATAGTTTGTTTGTTTGTCTCTGCTCTGAATTATGTCAGGAGCAGCAGACACAACAACACAAATCTGAACAGAATTAGTGGTCTGTCATGCGTTTTAAATGTGCAATATGCAGAATTTTTACACAAAAAAAAACTAAACCAAACCTATGTTGTGTTTCTGCTGTTGAGTACTTACATTACCTCATCAAAACCAGAGAAATCCTTCATTTTATAGTTGTAACGGGACGGGTCTTACGTGGCAACTGTCATGACAGAGCTGCCATGTGTATTGTTACCATGGAAACACAGTATGTTA
The DNA here is from genome assembly GCF_963584025.1 of Labrus mixtus. Classification (NCBI taxonomy): domain Eukaryota; kingdom Metazoa; phylum Chordata; class Actinopteri; order Labriformes; family Labridae; genus Labrus; species Labrus mixtus. Next base: position 22,581,189 of record NC_083618.1, on the reverse strand, counting down.
CGTTAAAGTCCGCTGCATCAGTAAGCGTGAGCTGCTACTGAAAGCTGCCGTACTGTTGCTGTATGTGCTGCTGTGATAAAAACCTCATGTAAATTATACTCGGAGACATTAGCTCATCTGTAAACATATTCTCTTCCTCGGGTCCGTTTTGCCCGGTCGTCATGACTACGGTCAGCTCGAAGTTTTCATCAGGGTTGTGGGGTGGAGTAGCATAGAGAATCATTCCCATGATTCCCCGCTAGGCTCAACGTCATCTTTTGTTATTGTTTTGACTGAGAGCCCCCTGGTGGAGAAATTAACATACTGTGCCTTTAATCAGCTTTTTTTTTTTACTCAGATGTGTACAAACTAAATGAGCTGACGAAACATTTTGTGTTCTTTTCTTTAAGTTCTGACCCTTATCCTACCTTAACAATGACTGCACATTTCTCATTTAAAACTTGTGAATAAAAGTGTTACGTATATAGTCAGAACTGAGAATTAGTCCCAGAAATAATGGCAGGGTTTGTCTTTATTGTCAATGCAACACTCTGTTACAGAGTGTCACTTTTGTTTTTAAGATATTTTGGAGGCATTGCCTTTATTAGGGCAGCTGAAGACAGACAGGAAACGGCCAGATTTCAACCCAACAATGGCTTCTCCACACTGCTGGGCTACCCAGCGCCCATGTGCTGTTTTAGCTGCAGTGAGCACCAGGAGGAAGGTTTATCTGCTTTCACTTCACTCTTTGTAATAACACAACAGCAATAAAATAATTCAGCTACCAGAGGATGAGACTGTCTTCGATAAATGAGTCATCTCTTGATCGAGTCTCACAAGACCTTTCAACGAGTTTACAGCTAGGAGGCTACGACTGACACGCTGCTACTGTGTAGTAAAGATATCAACAACAACAACAACAACAACAACAACAACAACAACAACAACAGGACCTGCTACAACAACTACAGTTTACTACTACGAATACTGGAGTTCAGTTTCATGAAGACTAATTTTACCTCTTCAAGTTTTCTTTGTGTTCATTTGATCACTGTAAATTCACCAACTGCCCAGAAAAAATATATTTTAATTTCAGGGTGTCCCACTTTCTTTACTTGCAAATTGAAAGTGGAATAGAGGAGGGTAGGATCCTCACATTGAGCAACATGCTTGCAACAGGAGGATATGGAGCGAGAAAGCCCGAGCCATCCAGGCCCTTCCAGAGAGGGGGCGTGGTCAGACACCGCTCATTTACATATTTAAAGGTACAGACACAGAAACAGCCTGTTCTGAGCAGGGCTGAAATAGAGGGGTTTATAGGCATGATCAAATACAGGATCAGAGTGGATTTAAAACAAGAAACTTCAGGCATGTTTTGAGGAGCTCTGAGACTTATTTAAACTGGATGAAGAGGAGGATATGTGACCTTTAAATGCATGGGTAAAATGCAAATTCAATCACAGTTTGTTTTATTCTTTTTCAAGAAAACTGCCACCAACTCCGATCTTATCAGAGCTATGACACTGCTGAAATTTGCCTGGGAGACCTGAGTTTGTGTTGGCTATGATTGAAAGGAAAACTTCATTCAATAAAGGCTTTTAAACTGTGAGTCTCAAACTCTGAGCAGCTCCTTTGAAAATGTACCCGCTCGTTATAAACTCTGCAGCTTGCTTCGGCATGACTGAGTCTTATCTTGTAGTAAAGCTGGAGTGTGTGTGTAAATAATGTGGTTGCGTAACACAGTTGTGAGTCAGGTCCATTTATTGTCATCTGAAAGTCACTACACATCACATGGGAAGACGACACGGACACATCGTGGGTCAAAGTTGTAGTCATCAATCATTTGAGCATGTGTTGGATCATTTTCGAGGATGTGAATCTGTGAAATACGGTTGTTGCGGCAGCCTTGAAATCAAAATGTCAGCAGGTCAAACCTCCAAACAAACATTTATTTTTTTTAATTGGGACGAGTTCCTAATGAACAAGATCTGATTTAGATTTACAGCCTGAGGTTCTTAAAAGTTTCCACAGTGAGTTATCACGAGTTCTTTTCATCGACAGAGGCAAAGGGTCAAAGGTCAAACGTTTCTCAATCAATGGCTGTAAAACTTTTCCACTATGGTCATGTGGATGTAATAAAAACACATTCAACAAACAACATTTTACAACCCCTGATAAAATTTAGGAAGTTAGTGTTGTTGTTTATGTTTTCGCTGAGTCATGTCATTGTCAAGTGAAAATGACCAATGGAGACTTTCTGGATTCGTCGCTCAGCTGCAGAAATCATTTGAAAAGTTAATATAAAACCTTTCATGTTGTTGACCCAATTCCATTCAAATCCCCCTTTACACATTGACAGATTTTGCCGCATGTTCCTGTTAATCATGTGAGGGCTTGAGGACCGTCCAACTGTCAGATCAGCAGGTGACTCGGAGCTCGGCTGTTCACCTTTCGGCACACTTTCTGCAACTTTGCAACTCAGCGCACTTTGCCTAACGACACAAATATTTCCCAAAGTGTTGACCCGTTTCAGAGACTCACTTTTAAAGTCTATGATTGCACTCTGGCTCTCACATACTGAGGATCTGGTTTTGCATAATCAGAAATAGTTTTTGCAATGTGTTTTTCTTTTCCAACCTGAGATGAAATAGGCTGTAAGAGTTGTTTCAATCACATTTAACGGCAGGGTGACATTCAGAGTCATACAGAGGAGGGAGTTTCACTTTTGTCCAAGATAATGGTGCACAGTGTCTCCTGGAGGACTTTCATTGGGTTCACTGGGTTGTTCACATGAAAAGAAATGAAAAGTGTGTGAACATTTTCCCCGTGATAAGTCGTGCTGGAAGACTGCACTGAAGCTGCTTTGATCTGCTTTGTGTCAAGAAGGAGCAACATGAAGGGAACAATGTGCTTTTCTGTGCATTTATTTTTGGGCTTTTTGTGCCTTTAATGGAGAGACAGGACAATGGATAGAGCTGGAGATCAGGGAGAGAGAGAGTGCGGAATGACTTGCAGGAGAGGAGCCACAGGCCGGATTCGAGCCTGGGCCGCCCGCTTGGAGGACTACAGCCTCCATACATGGGGCGCGCGCACTAACCACTGCACCAGCAGCGCCCCCTGTGCATTTCATATTTTTAATGTGTGATAAGAAAATGTGTTTTACTTTTGATTAATGTACATTTTCTGGATTGAGTATTATTTTTCAGCACAATTTAACAATCGATTCCTGCTCCACAGTCCATCGCTTGCATACAGACTGCCATTTAACTTGAGTTCCTGTACGTGTGGCTTGTATCGAACGGTTGCACAATGTTGGGATGAAGTCAGTCCACCCTGATCCACCATTCAAGATAGTGACAAAGGCGTAATGGGGGGAATGAGCTGGTGATATGTAATGGCGGAACAGCATTGTGTGTGTGTGTGTGTGCGCGTGTGTGTGCATGACTGAGTGTGTGTGTATGTGAAGCTCCTGCTGTGTGCTCACACACCGGGACATGTTACCCAAGAGCAAAGGCATAATAATGGCAGAACTTTGTAATGGCACTGTTGTGGAACCACAGCCTGTAAGAGGCTTTTGAGAGTGTGTGTGTGTGTGTGTGTGTGTGTGTGTGTGTGTGTGTGTGTGTGTGTGTGTGTGTGTGTGTGTGTGTGTGTGTGTGTGTGTCAGTCATTCATTAAGTCAGTTCACTTAACTTACCTCAATGGAAATTTTATGGGCCGTGGTGCCAATTATTTTATAGGCCCTAATCAGCTTTGGACAGTTGTACACACTCACCACAAACACTCACGCACACACACACACGCGCACACACACACACACACACACACACACACACACACACACACACACACACACACACACACACACACACACACTCTCTACATAGCACAGTGCAGTGAAGAGGGGTGACCTGGATACCGCTGTCATGTGAGGAGAAGTGTTAATGACTCTTTCTTCCTCTCGCTCTTTGTCCTGTCTCCTCACATGTCTGTCTCTCTCCTTTCCTCTTTCTGTTCCTCTCCTCCGCCTGATGCTCCTTTCTGCCTCCTTTCACTTTTATTTCCTTTTTTTTTGGTCAACTCTCATCTTAATCTTCCAGGAGTTTTTCAGGAGTTTTCTGCAAGTGTGAAAGCCCTATAAGAGTCGGCTGCACTGACTGTATGTAAAGATGGACAAGACATCGCCACCTCTAGTTGCACAAAGGTGAAGGCAAAATGCTGTGCCATCTTGAGCTGGTGACGTCATTTGGAGCCCGACCAGTTTTGTTGCATTTGACAAATGGACAGACAAGGAAGAAAAATTAGGAAGGTCACCATTTAATGTGAGATTTACAGCATGTTCAGATCATATTTTGACATTTTTAATAGGATATTTTGACATGAACTAAATATTGAGACTGGTAGGGTTCCGTTTGTTGACGAGTTTTATCAACAGTTAGCATTTCAGTTAGCTTTAGCTTTATGCAGGAAAACGGTCCATGTGGAAAAATACATCAGCAGAAATCCTCGGCGGTGATGCAACCTGGAACCCGTCCGGCGAGATACAGTGTATCTGCAGGCATGTGCTACTAAAAAACATCCGGCATTGCTTCTCACATCCTCTCTTCTCAATTAGCTCGTCGTAAACTATGGGACCACACAGGAAGTTTTATTCTTCAACAATAATTGCTGGCTTTACTGGAAGCCCCTAAAATTAGCCGTCGCTCTCAGTGGATGAATCACCATGAGGCAACAGCTGATGTGTTTGACTGGATGTCGGTATAAGCCTGCAAAAGGTCTGACTTTAAATAGTGACTGGTATTGTGAGCTGGTCTCCTGCATGGTCAAACCTCGGCACTGATACTGTTTGTGATTTTCATTTATAAAGGGCTCAAGATGCAGCCAGAGGGAGGTTTCAAGATTAGTTTTTTGACTTTTGCCCGAGAGTTCAGACCCGGGCCGCCCACTTGGAGGACTATAGTCTCTGTATATGAGCCAGGGCTTAACCACTATAAGCCATTAGCGCCAACTCATTAAAGGCGTTTTCAGACTGAGACCTGCAGCAGGCACTCGAGCGGTTTGCATCCTAGTGTGAAGCGGTCTGGATGAGGCTTAGCTCCTCCCTGTCTGAGGCCATGGTTCTCTGCTGGAAAACGTTGATGTCTTTGCCCCAAGTGTAGGAGTTTAAGTATCTTGAGGTTCATGCTCATGTTTGAGGGTAAGATGGATCGTGTGATTTATAGACTGATTGGTGCAGCATTAGCAGTAATGCGGGCGTTGTATGGGACCGTCATGGCAAAGAGGGAGCTGAGTCTGACCCGTTAGATCTTCGTTCCAACCCTCACCTACTGAATGGTCATAAGCTTTACTGTAGTGATCTAAACAATAAGGTCTTGAATACAAGTGTCCAAAATGAGTTTCCTCCAGAGGGTGTCTGGATTCCTTAGAGAGAGGGTGAGGATCTCGGACCTCCGGAGGGAGCTTCGAGTACAACCGCTAAACTTTCATATCGATCTTGTGCTTTGCCTCTTGTCACTTCCTGTCAGCACATGTGTGTCCAGTCGGACTCAAAGCTGACCCTTTGCACTTACTGACATTGTTTCCTCTATTCTAGATCCTCGCTTGTGTTGTTCTTACTCTCTGGTGTATGTCGCTCTGGCTAAATAGTGTCTGCTAATTGTAGAATTGTAGAATTGTAGCAAAGAGCCAGCTGAGGTGGTTCAGCATCTGATTAGGATGCCTCCTGGTCACCTGCCTTTGGAGGTTTACGGGCATGGCCAACTGGGAAGAGACCCTTGGGATCGCCTTGAATCCCTGGTGAGAAGGATGTCTGAGGGGACTTGCTTAGCCTGCTGCTACTGAACCACGACCCAACCTCGGATAAGCAGAAGAAAATGGATGGATGGAAGTACTGAGCGATTTTCATACCAGCCAAAGTAATTTGATAAGTTGTGACGTGAACCAGTGGTGTTCACAGACACTTCAGGGAGTCTGTGGTTCAAGCCTAAATAAAGGGGCCCTCATCCCATCAACAAATTCTTTAACCCCTTTGCCAAACCATCACCTATAATGGCAAAATATTTAAAACAAGCCTGAAAGGAGTCATCTAGATGGTTTCTTGAAATATATACATTAGCTGTTAAACTGCCTTAGGTAACAGGTTTCTTACAGGAAGGAAAGTTAGTATTGTCACCAATTAATATAATCAAAACAGATTCATGTGCATATAATATTTATATATAATATTATATATCCCATTCTTAATGGAATATATACTTCTTTTGTTTTTGTCCAGAGTCTTTCCGTGAATCAGGCGAGCAGTGTAACGGTCGGGAAGGTGTCAGTGTGTGCCTGTTGTTTGTTTTGTTTAAGAGAGTCCTATGCCAACATCAAATGCCCATGAACTGCTGCTGGCAAAAGGGAGAGTAAAGGCCGGGGCACTGCCAAAACTATAAAACAATATGACGCCTGCAGCTGAGACACACCTGACACCTGTAAGTTCTGTTTAAACTGCACAAATCTAAAACCAGCAGGATGCCCCGAAGCTTCATATAAAACAAGCGTCAAAATCCACAGGACTGTAATCACTCGTGGTTTCAAACGTGATGCGTAGTTCTACCTGTTTTGTCTTCTGATGGTCCAGAAAAGAAGTTGATGCATTCCGTCAGTAAACATTTTCCTGATTATTTTTTGGTTTCAACCAATTTGGAGAAGACGACACAGTTACATCACAGCAGTTTCGGCACATTGAGGTGGCAGAACAATGACATCAAGTGGAGAGAAACAAAGGAGAAGACTGCTTAAAGTGATAAACATTGGTCAAAAATTAAATAATTCATAAAAAAAGAAAATCAAGGATGGGGGTGCTGTAAGTGTAGTAGTTAGTGTGCACACCCTATGTGTGGAGGCTGTAGTCCTCCAAGCGGGCGGTAGGGTACACCAGTTCAAGGATTAATTGAAACTCAATGGTTTATCCCTAAGGACAAAGAAGCACAGATATGTAGTTCCAGTCCAAACTTTCATTTTCTATATGAAGTCTCAACGGGTTTAGTTCAAACACTCAGTTCAAACTAATGAAGAGATGAGGCACCCACATGCTGCAGCCAGCTTCATTGTTCAGTTCAGTACATCACACATTTTCTGGGGCCCCAATCAGCTGCCAGCCTTGTCTGTTGACTAGCAGCGTCTCCGATGGTACAAAGAAACTGAACACATTCACTATCACACTTGCAAAGGTTTATTTAAACAGACCGTTACAGATCTATATGACTGGAACTGGATTCTTCTGAGTATTCAAGTCTTTATTATCGACACATATATGTAAGCCCTGTGATTGGACCGCTGGATATTTGTATTTCTGGCATTTGCAACATTTCCAGTATCGCTGCCTTTTTCTAAATTCTGCTGAAGGAAGAACGCTACACGCCCGGTATAATCAACTGCTGCTCAATATTTATCAGCTCTAACTGCAACATGATACGCTTGGTTTTAGTCGCCGTGGTCTCCTGTGCATTGATAAACCAAATCAGAAAATGGAAGGGCCCAACTTTTCCTTTGGGCGGGCCTGGCTCCACCTTGTTTCCCTCTCTGCTGCCATGTGCACAGCTCTGACTGATGTGAACTGATTTCTGAACGCTCCTGATTAAAATACCTAAAACGCATGTTGTTTTGGAGCGTCGTATGCTGAGTGCAGCCGTCAAGAGATGCCAGAACAAATTAAAAATACAAGCCAACATCAAATTCCCATGAACTGCTGCTGGCAAAAGGAGGAGTAAAGACCGGAGCGCTGCCAAAACTACGTGATAAAACACCTGCAACTGAGACACACCTGACACCGGTAAGTTTCACCTTGTGATTAAAGTTTTGATGGAGAACCTTTCAAGACAGGACAGCATTTCTTTTGTTGCCCTAAGTTGCACTAATAAAACTTGACAGAAGTATTTGTTTGAAGAGTAAAAATAAAGGTGGGCTGAAGCATCCTGCTGTCATACTGCCACACCTGAGAAAACACTGTGTGGAGCGTTTATTAAAGCGGACTGCAGGATTCAGGCTGCAAATGAGCGTTCTGCTAGAAAACAACAGTGGGAGTCTGAATTCCCATTCAAGTGAAGAATCTGCTAATACTGAAGCCCTCTTAGAGACAGAACCTAATTTCTCATATTTTTTTATATTAGCTAAACCAGGATGTTGAGCACATTTGGGTCAGACACTTTGTTCTTTCAAAACCCCTGGAATGACTTTCATGACGGCTGCAGACAACAAGAGACACAAACAGAAGAAAGCATTCCTTCTCATAAAACTTGGCATCTCGTCAGCTTACCCTAATAACTGTACACAAAGGTAACCTGCTTGTTAAAGTTGACAAGTGCACACCATAAATATATGAAATACTTGTTCAACCCACATCAGCTTTGTCCAAATGGGCAAGAAATGGGTCCCAGATTGCCAAGAATTTTTTTATCGAACTTGTCCTCAGGAACCTGAGTTTTTCCATTCGTATGGCTGACATCATTTCAGAGATCCATTTTTGAAAAGAAGGTGGGGAAGACGACTTCCAGTCTGTCAGAATGAGTCTCTTAGCGATAATCATCCCCAGTGCTAGGGAGCATTGCAGGCGTGTGGGAAGACTTTCAGTTAACTGTGAGCAGCCAAAGATTGCAACTTCAGCATCTGGATAAAAGAGTTTGTTATAGGCCTTAGAGTACCAGTCAAATATTTTGGACCAAAATCCAGTGAGCAAAGGACAGGACCAGAAGGCATGAGTCAATGTGTCCTCTGAAACTTTGCACCTGTCACACAACGGGGAAACAGAAGAATAGAATCGATGCAACCTGTGTTTAGAATAGTGAAGTCGGTGGACCACCTTAAATTGAATCAGCTGGTGTCTACTGTTCACAGAGCAAGAATGTATCATAGACAGACTCTTATCCCACAAAACATCTGACAGAGCAATGCCCAATTCCTCTGTCCAAGCCTCCCGGATCTTTACAGTATGGGCTGAGATACAACTGTCAAACAAACACACAAACTTAGAGATGAGATGTCTGGAGTTAGGAGGGTTTTTCAGGACACCAAAAAATGTGTTTTCTGCTGGGAGGGTCTCAAAATCATGAATTTTGGATCGAACATAGTGTCTCATTTGCAGATAGCGAAAAAAGTGTGACTGGGGCAGATTACATTTCTCTCTCAGGTGATTGAATGAAGCAAAATGTCCGTCTATGTAGAGGTCTGCGACGTTTACCAAACCCCTCTCCCTCCAGACATGATAGGTTTTATCTAACTGTGGAGGCAAAAAAGAGTGGTTAAAACAGATTGGTGTCTGCACAGAGGTCTCCGGTAGATTTAAAAAGCTCCTGATCTGGTTTAAGATTCTGATAGAGTGCTTAATAACAAAGCTTAGAGCCTTTAAGGACTCTGGCTTCTCTAGCTTGGAAAATAGCATGGCTGGTAAGGAAGAGCCGCCAACCAAGGCAGCCTCCATGTCAAGCCACAAGGGGGCATCGGTGGCCAAACCGCCCGGCTTACTGTGCCAAAACATCAAGGCTTTGGCATTAGCAGCCCAGTAGTAGTGCCTGAATACCGGTAGGCCCAGCCCGCCCACAGACCTGGGTTTTTGCAGGTGCGCCTTTGAGATTCTGTGATTTTTGTAGTTCCAAGTGTAAGACAAAATTACAGAGTCTAACTCTTTAAAAAAAAAGCTGATGTGAGAAAAATTGGGAGGTTCTGGCAAAGGTAAAGGAATCTGGGAAGGGAAATCATTTTAATTGCATTTCTACGCCCCAACATAGATAATAGTAAGGTTTTCCATTTTTCAATGTTTTTTTTAAGTTTAGAGACAAATTCAGAATAGTTTAGTTTAAAAATTAATTTGGGGTTTTTAGGTATTATCAAGCCGAGATATGAGAGGTGAACGGGACATTTTCAAGGAACCCAGGGGAGTACACATCTGAGAGAGGCATAAAATCACTTTTTGTTTAGTTGATTGTGTAACCGGAAAGCCTGCCAAAGGAAGTGATCACGTCCAAAAGTAAGGGAACAGATTTTTCAGAGTGTTGCAAGCACAATATTACGTCATCAGCATACAGGCTGATGAGGGATTCTACACCTCCCACCTCCAGTCCCTCAATGCCTGGGTGACCTCTTAATATTTAGAGCAAGAGGCTCCAACGCGACGGCAAAGAGAGCCTGGCGAAAGGGGGCAGCCTTGCTGAACAGATCGATGTAAAGGGAAAGTGACAGACTTATCTCCATTAGTTAAAATGGAGCACGTTGGACTGGCATAAATCAACTTTACCCAAGATATAAACGTTTCACCAAACCCAAACCTAGACAATGATTCAAACATGTAAGGCCACTCGACCTGGTCAAAGCCCTTGTGCGCGTCAAGGGACAGGATGGCCGCTCCACCAACCCCGCTGTGGTCAGCGTACATGGTATTAAGGAGGCGCCTGACATTAGAGAAGGAGAACCTGCCTGGGGTGAATCCTGTTTGATCAGGATGGATGATGGAGGACAGGTGCTTGTTTAGGCCGGTTTGCTAGCATTTTGGTGATTACCTTCCTGTCGAAGTTCTGAAGTGCGATATATATGAAATACTTTTAGATGCATGAGCCTCTTCATCCAAATAATCAGTGAGTATGTTCTTCTTCTTCTCTCTAGTCCTTGACTAAAACAGCTTTTATACACAAGGGGAGGAGCCAGCCGTCCCGTCCATGTAAACACGGCTCTGACAACAACACAGCCAGCTGGACTCGAGCTTCTCACTCATTGTAGACAGTCATGACTCAGAGACACATTTACACAGGAAAGGCTTGATTTATGATTTATTTATGTGTAGCATGTTGCACATGCTTCCTTTACGGTAATGACTGTCATTAGTAAAGGAGAACTCTGGGATATGTGAGGGTTATAAAGTAATCAGATAAGATAAGATAGTAGTAATCCTTTTCTGCTCATCGTGGTTATTCAAAGGAGTTTTTTATTTCCAGATCAGCATCACACTCAGCTGATAGTTCAGAATGTGGAGCATGCGTGTGTGTGTATGTGTGTGTCTGTGTGTGTGTTACACTGTCTGTGTGCACGTATTTGTTGTGGTTTCCTCGCCGTCATTGTGCTAAGTAAAGACCGAACACCTGCTGCCCAGGATTTACCAAAAGGCTACAGAGACGAGATACTGTTCATACACTCTATGGCCGAAAGTGTGTGGACACTAGTGTTGTAGTCAAGACCACAGTAACCGAGACCAATACATAGACCAGAGTGCTCAGAGATGGAGTCAAGACCAAGACCATAAATATCACTGAAAAATCATCATCTTATGTGCAGTGGTTGTCTTGATCAGTCTTGATTTTAAAATCCGGAGTCCGCCCAGTCTGAGACCGAGACAAGACCGAGTAAAAATGCTTTTCGATTCCGAGACGAGACCTGCAAAAAGTGGTCTTGAGACTAAGTGTCAAATACTACAACACTAGTGGACATCTGAACAGAAAAAAACTAAAGAACAAGGGTTTGAAAACGTCATAATCTTTAATCTATTCTCTGACTAAACCTTCACACTTCTGGTTTGAGGTTTTCCACAGAGTGGTGTTTTATTTTTGGATTTTTTTGGTGCCATTATTGTAGAGATAGGACAGTGGATAGAGTCCAAAGGTTGGATTTGAACCCTGGCCGCCGGCTTGGAGGACTCTGCACTCTGCGGCATGTGGACTCTCATCCAGCCTACCGGGATCCCGACTTACAGTATGATGTGTTTTATGCAGATTGTTTGCAATATGGGTTAATGTGCATGTTGTGTTTTATTGGTATGTGCCTTAGTGTTTTCATGTGGATTTTGTTTGTTTCTATTTATAGATTCTGCTGTAGAGACGGTCTGCAGCACTTTGAGTCCAAGACAAATCTCCTCAAGCGGACATTAAAGTGTAACATGTTGTATAGTATATCAGTAAAAGATACAGAGATACAAAGTCTTGTCCGGACCTCTGCTGAAACAGACGGTCACAAATAAAAATGCAGCAGAGTGATGACGACTGTGAAGTTGTGAGAAAATGAAGACAGGTTTCACCTTGTATTGCATATTGAGCTGCTGCCCCCTGCTGGTGACTGGTAGAACTCACAATCTGTTCTTAAACTTTCAAGACAGATTAAAGGTATACCTTTAATTAATACCTTTAATACCTTTAATAATAACCAATTAATCCACTAAGCCATAAATTAAATAATCATCAGCAACATCAGAGGACACTTGCACTGAGAAGGGGATACAGTAAAAGCTGGCCACACATGAGGATGATGATTTTATAAACGTGGGAGATCAGAGCATAGACATAAGGACAGACACAAGATCTCACAGAAATCAGAAGAAAATCAAATAAGGACAATAGATATTGTCAGCTGTTCTCCTGCTGCGTGTTGTGAAGCGAAAAACAGAAAATGAGAATATGGATGAAATCCCCGACTGAGACGACGGGTTATGTGCAGTTTTATTTAATTTGCAGCCCGAGCTGATGGTTAGTTTTCAGACGCTTGGTTGATGTCTCCTTGCTCTCAATGGCTGCTTCGGGTATTCCGTTGGAGGCGATCCGACCAGGAATATTTATGATTGGAGATCGGGGAGGCTCTGACACGATGGGGAGCAGTAAAATAATCGTAGTGACACCAGACACTTGAGGATTCTTTGGAGGGGGCAAATCTGGCATTAAATCGTCTAGTGTGTTTAACAAAGAAACAACCTTACAGTCTATGGATACAACACTTCATAGGCTACAACAATACAATTACTCAATTACTGAATAATTGTTAAAGACAATCCACTTCTACAGTGTTTTTGAACATATATTTGGGTAACCTGAGTGTCTACTGACCCACAAAATGTGAAATAAATCCATCCAGTCCTTTGTTTGTGGTCTGCTTATGTCATACAACACAGAGAAAAATGCTCCGTTTTTAATGTGTTCTCCTTGTGACATCACAGTGGGATTCTGGTAAAAAAAAAAAAAAAAAAACTCCCCTCCCCTGGTATCTCCACCCATGGACTCCACCTCCAGACTAGAACAAAACTTTTGAGCAGGTCTAACATTTCTATTCTCGCCACAGAGGAGTGATGTCTACGGGGAAAACTCAGGGGGGCTCATTGCATTTAAAGAGACACACACACCAAAACGGAGCGTTCTGAGAGAGCTGGTTTATACAGGGTCACAAACCTCCTCTGGTGCTTGATTCATGTTATATTTTGACCAAAGCACAGCACAGATGTTTCATTTAGACCACAGGGGACTGTTTGAAAAGGTGGAGAAGGGGGGATCATATGTCCTCTTAAGAGTTTGACATTTATTTTTTATTTATTTTCCACCTGGCTTATGCTGCTTTCAAATTACACAAACTCTGCTCCTTGCTCACCTTACCCTAGGGGGTCGATCAAAACTCCGCCTGCGGCACAGGTATGCGCCATGAAAACTCTAGAAAAACATACAATTTCTTCCAGACAACAACAGTTTGCAATCACAGCCGTATTTAATAAAAGCAGCAGGAATATTTCCTAACAGCACCCGACAATAAATCAACATAAGTACCCAAACTGTAGTCCAGTGTTTCATTGTGGAATTAATTAGACAACAAATCTTATCATGTTTGCTTCAAGTTCATTCTAAAAACTGCTCAGACTGCTCGTGGTTAAAATAAAATGCAGCACGGTTGGAATACGAACCAAAGTCCTTCTAACAGTTCCGATGAGCTCAAATCAACACAAGTAACCAGTTAATTACAGAAACTGAGTCACTCTGATCTAATGTATTTACATTATTATTATTATTAGTTGCTGACAGTGAATCAGTGCATGTGAACATATTCATAATAGAGGTCTCGGTCTAACCGGCTCCTCTGAGCAGCACGTAAACAGCACTGATGGTGATGGCGGTGGCCGTGTATGTAAACACGGCGCTATAAAGCGTGTTGGTCCTGATCCGTTCTCCCAGCGTCCTCTCGGTCTCCCCCAGACTCCTGATCACCGCCTCGGACTCCAGCTGGTCCCGTCTCTCTGCGGTCTGTGGTGCTGCTACCTGCAGCTGAACAGCCTTCGGTTCATCCTGTATTTCAGACTTTGTTTCAGCCTGTGGTTTGGTCTCCAGCAGCCTCCTCACCAACGATATATCGGTCTCCACTCTCCCCAGTCCCTGCTCCAGTTGTCCCAGTTGTGGCGACAGGGACTCCAGGAGGGACTCTGTCTTCTTGCTGTTTGTGTGGAGGTCTTTGAAGGCAGAAAGTGGCACGGCGGGCGCTTCCGAGGTCTGACCTCCGATGTCTCTCTGTGTGTAGGCGTCGTTCAGAGCGACCCTCAGACTGTCGATGAGTCCGCCGAGCTCGTCCTGCTGGGAGCGATGGTTTCCAGCCTGGACTTTGAGGGCTTCCTGTAGACTCTCCGGACCTTTCTGGGCCTCCAGCAGCAAAGTCTTCAGCTCCTACAGATGAACAACGTGTCCAGGTTATGTAGCGAAACAGAAGCATCTTCAAAATGTCAGCCCTGTGATTGACAGGTGAACAGTCCAGGGTGTGACCCCGCCGCCTCTCGCCCAATGACAGCTGGGATCGGCTCCAGCCCCCCCCCCCCCCCCCCCCCCCCCCCCCCCCACGACCCGGAATTGAAAAAAGCGGTATAGATAATGGATGGATGTAAGTGTGGACTTCTGGCTTACTGTTGTGGTCATTTATTGCACGCTTTTGGAGTTTTACTTTACATTTGTTCACACATCGATTGTCTGGCATTATACTTTTCTAAATAGATTTGCCCGTTTCCAGGAGATGTGATGTCACAGTGGTATGTCCTATTCCTCCTTTTTATTCCATTTCAAGCCCTCATTACCACACACACACACTCAACCAGAGGCCACCTGATGTCAGTTAAGTTCATGAGGCACTATGACAAAGACCAAGATGAGGTTTGATTACGTGAAGCTAATGATTAACTATTCGTTTTTTATAGCATGCCAGCATTTCCCTTTAAGCTTTTACTCAAGGTTCAGCTGAGGCTGACAGGAATGAGTTTGTGGTCTGGCCACTACGGAGAAACAAACCTAAGTATTTGACGACCAAACATGTTAAAGTGATAACCATTCAGACTGTGGGAAACAGCGAGAAGCAGATGGACCGATGAGCACGCAATAATCTGGCAGCTCTCATCACGCCCCCCCCCCCTCACCTGAAGGCGGACCCGGTTGATGTATGTTGATCCCATGACTCCGATCAGAGCTCCGAGCACCGAGCCGATGATGGACCAGTTCTTGGTGCGTTCTGCCCTCGTCCTCTCCTTCTCGTGGCTCTCTCTGACGCCCGCTGAGAACAACGCGAACTTCTCCCTCTCCGCGCCCTCTGCGTTCTCGTAGGCTGTCCGCAGACGGCGCTCCTCCTGCGGGACGGACGGAGCACCAGGTGTGTCGCATTACAGATCACGCCTGATCTCAGACAAGGTTAATATCTACGTAACAGAGTTGAGAGACGGTAGCCTCAGCTAACCTGCAGCAGTTTGTGCTCCTGTGTGGCCAGCTCCAGGTAGTGAGCCTCCTCCCTGGAGACTCGGTCCAGTCGGTCTCTGACCTCCTTCAGCCTGACCTGCAGGGCCTCCAGACTGATGTGAGCCTCACGTACCATCCCTCTGGCCACCATGAACGCCGCTTCAGCCTGCAAGAAACAACACGACTGAAATTCAGGCGCTTTTGTCCTCCGTGACTTCTTCTTGTCATGTACAAGAGGAAGAATGGGAAGCTCGGAGTTTTCAGTCTACTGGCTTTATTTTCCACTGACTATCCACATGCATTCAAAGCATCCCGGATCTCCACTATCTGCTGACCTCTGTGACCTTGGTCTGGGCCACACGGACCTCGTTGAGCCCGACAAACTCCTCATATCTCTCCCACCAGTAGTTGACTGTAACGGTGGCCGTCTCAGCCGACTTTTGACCCCACTGCCGTCCAGCCTCGCCTGCATACTGAAGGGAAACGAGAGGGGAAGAAAGAGGGCAGTTTTTTTTTGTTTTTTTTTAAAACACTTTGTTCTTTTTGTAGAATCAGACAATAATTGTGTTTTATCACAACAGTATTGATACGATAACATGTTGGAAGTGATGTCTATAAGTCTGAACGAGGGATTGTTGTACCTGTAAAGCAGCCAGAGCACGCTCCTTCACCACTTCAGATCCGCCCTTCCCGTCGGGGGGGTTAGAGTCAGCTGGCCGAGGGGGGCCCGGCTGATGGTGAGCACTGTAGGTTCGGACCAGAATGACTCTGCCAGACCAGGTGTGTCGAGACGCACAGCACGAACCACGAGCCCAGAGACAGATCCGTGCTCCTCTGTACCTGACACAAGATACTGTTAATCATCTGCTTCAACGCGTCAAGACGAAAAAAGGCTCGGGGACAGGAGGAGACAGGCTTACCTCATTTTGAGGTCAGACGTCTGAAGTGCAGCTTTTTAAAAACCGTCAGAGATTCACTTCCACAGTAGCTACCGATCCGACGCTGGAGCAGACATCTGTGACAACAGCAAGCAATCCTTTCACTGCTATTTTTAAACAAAAGTGGACATCTGTGGAAACTTAAATTATACCGTTTCGAGAGATTCTCAGCAAAACGAGTAATGCATTTCAAAGGATTGTTTTGTACTGTATTGCAACTTCTTGAAATATTTCGTACACAGTTTCAGCAGTCCAACAGGAATACATTTTGAAACACGTTCGTTTAATTCAAAAAAGTAAAAATGATAAAGACATTTATGCTCCATACACTGCCTTACAAAGACAACTTTCAATAAAATTAAAAACATGTTCCTGCATTTGTTCCAAAATTCACAAAAAATAAATGTATACCACTGATGTCTCGGCAAAGAAATGTAAATAAAAAGGTTACACACAGATAACTAATATGCACTTTGTACACACACCGTGGTGAAGGATTACCTAAAGCCACATGGTGTCATAAGGAAACAACTAACAAACCCTGATCATTTAAACATCACATAACCAGTTCAACTCGATGACGTCATTATAACTTACCTGTCAATTTCCTACAAGGTTAACCAGCTAACTGTTGTGTCCTTATAACAGCTTCATTCACTAATATCTCCACAATGCTAAGAGTAACCAGTTCACTTCCTTTTCAACAGGAACACATGTTTTGTCATATCGTTTGACTCTTTCAATCATAAAATACAACATCAAAACTAAATATACCCGTTTTCTTCAGTGATGTCGGTGCACACTTGTCACACATTTCCTTTGGCTAAAGTGTTAGCATCCTAATGTCAAATGAAACAGCCACAAGAGTTTGATTTAATTCCGTTCAGGCGCATCGCGGTAGTACTATAACCGGTGTTATGTCGAGAACTGCATCCCTGCCAAAAAAATAAAAATTGCATGCACACCGGGGAAGTGTTAAGAAAACGATATAAATCTTATTTGTGGGGGCATATCTTTAATGACAAAGTATTCGAAGTTTACACTTGATAAATGTTGTGTCCTTATTATTCTGTAGACTAGATAGAAGACTAATTTCCAATAGCATGCGTAAATACGACCTGCAAACAGTATTTCACTCAGAAGTGTGTCTAGAGTAAATTTAAGGGTTGATGCAAATTACGGGAGCATAGTATTTTAAGGATGGCAGTGTGGAAATGTGTGTTTTTGCATAATCCTGCGATGCGCATGCATTTCTCGACAGGCATGCATTTCTCTGCATAACACCGGTGCGGACGTTTTTGGGGGTCCTTCCAGCGCGGATCAAGAAAGCTCACCGGCAGCCATCGCATCATAAACACGTTTTATTTCTCTCTTTAGAGCTTCTTGTGACGAGTTTTAAACATGTCTGGAAGAGAAGGTGAGACCCGCTTTCGTGTCACGTTCATCTGAAAGTCCAGCTCGGCGTTAAAATACGAGCTGACAGAAATATAACTCGTGAAGTTTCTGCTGCGTGGAGAAGCTAGCTCACGGCTGCTTCAGGGAGCAAACTTCATCATAAATCTCTCATATTTAGTCTTATTTGTTTTGTATGCATAGAAAAAGACACATTTTCCGCGTCATTTCGTATCACTGTGATGATATTTTATCTTCCATCAGTAGATATTTTAAACATAAATCAGTGATTTAATGTGATTCACTGGATTCTGGTTTAATTAAGGCCATGTTGTTCCAGTCTGATGAAATACAAAAACATGTTTATAGATTTATTAAATGTAGGAAAGGGTGGTGTTGTTCTGCTTACGCTGAAATACAAACATTTCCGGGGGCACTGATCTAACACATGATGTATTTATTGTCCTCAGGAGGCAAAAAGAAACCACTGAAGGCCCCGAAGAAAGCGTCAAAGGAAATGGATGACGTGAGTGTTCCCTTTAGTCCTTTAAAACTATTATATGACTGATTAGTTCATGTAACCAGGGCTGTCTACGTTTCAAAAATGAGACAATATTCAGCTTTCTTCCTGTCACAGATACGCTGTGTCATGCAAATCATACAATATCAACATGACACACTGGGCATCAAGTTCAAAGTGTTGCTGAGCTTCTAGTTAGACCAAAAAACTAGGACAATCTTACCAAGCTTTTCTCCTCGTGATATAAAAAAAAAGACATGGGGGTTCCCCTGCAGTTTGGTCACGTTATCAAGTATTAATAATAATCATAGGCAAATGGTTGTCCTTTTCTTTTGAAAGCAATCTCATGTGGCTGTTCATGGCCTATCAGCGCTGTAGGCACCATGAATTTACTGCACACCTTTGCGAATGAACTTAATCATCTACAACATTTACAAGTGTAAAACAGTGGGTGAAACATGTTGTGGCAGATAACAGCAAAAACAAAAAACAACAGCAGACCTACAACTTGTTTTCAGAGTCTCTTTACTCTCGCGGTTCGCTTCAAAAAAATGAAGTGTTCTATTTTCTAGAATGACATCAGCAGCGGTGCGAGCTCTTGCGGAAATGAGAGCGGTAAAAAAATTGTTTTGATGTGATTCCTTTATTTTGGTTTGAACCGATGTCGTACAGATGCTGCAGCTAGTCGTGGCTGGCTGAATTAAGACCTCAAAATAATATTTTACAAAGCTCTCGAAATGCCTTTAAAAAAAACACACAAAACGAATAAGAAAACGTTTCTTAAAGTTTAAGGACATAAACACTTAAAACATACATACCTGAAAAGGAGGAAATCGACGTCTCTCTGCCACCTCAGTCGAGAAAGTTGTGACTCTGTTGTGACAATGTAACAGCGGTCTCTGGTTCTGGTTCCGACGGCGCGAGATCCGAGCTCCACCCCCTCGCTGGCTTTGAAAGCTTAACTTATCGATCCCGGGTGGCGTTTGTCACTCTAAGCCAAAGATCACTGCTACTGCTCCTCCTTGCTCCCTCTACGCTCTGAGTCCGTCAGCTACGCTCTGTTGAGCCCACACTGTTAGACCCCACGTGGGCCAAGTCTGCTCTGATTGGTCTGCTGATCCGCTCTGTCGTTATTGGTCAGTTGCTCAGCACGTGTCTCTGAAATTTCAACATGAGCTGCAGGGCTTGCCACAACGACCCAACGGGCTTAGATCAGTGATCTCACACTGACAATGACGCCGCACTGACAAATTTTTATCAAGGGGGGCTAGAACCGAGCGTTACATGCGGCTAATGCTACAGCTAACAGGAGGACGTAGGAGAAGCCGCGTTTCTGCAGACTTTGAATTTTTGCACATAGATGTGCCTAAACATGCACAGGACACATGGAAAACACACTAAAGAGCATATAAAACCAGAAAAAGCATAATATGGGACCGTAAAATGTCTGTGTGCCTGCAGGATGAAGTCGCCTTCAAGCAGAAACAGAAGGAAGACCAGAAAGCGTTGGAGGCGTTGAAGACCAAAGCTTCTGGAAAAGGACCTCTAGGTATGACCAGAACTTTTATATCGTCCTGTGTGGAAAGATCTTCTTGATGCATTAATGATGTTCTTTCTTGTGCCATTAATGATGTGGAAAGTGTCAAACAGGGTTCATTCTTATTGTTGATACAAGGTGTAAGTACTGCTGTAGATATGAGGATTCACAACCCTCGGACCACCACTTCAAACAAGCTTTGGATGTAAGGGGGGGCCCGACCGATATGGAATTTTTCTAGGCCGATACATATCCATATATCTTATCCGATATCTTTCTTAGATCTATGAAATCTGTAGAGATAGATATACACATTTGTTGCGGTGATCTCTCTAATTCAGTTATCAAACACTTGAGGAAAAGATTTATAATGAAGACAAGATGGTCACTCAACTGGGAGGAAACTGCGCATGTACGTGCATTAGTGCTGTCACTTTTTGGAGAGAAAAAAATCAACTTCTAACAAATGTAGAATATGACGTGTAACGTTCAAACCCCGCCAGCCACCGCATGCTGCTCAGACACAAAACATTTCACTTAATTTTAATTTTACCGTTGCAATAATGAGCCTTTAAAGCAACAGCCTGTTTCTTTCTAATATTTGCCAAAAAAACACAGATTGGGATCGAGTCCAGCTCTCTCTATATTCACAATATTACCTTCTGGCGAGATCTGATTTTTAGAGCGTACAGAGGTTTGGGTACACACAAATATGTGTGGGTTTGTAGCGAGCCTGTGTCTCTTCACCAAAGCAGTGTGCTGCTGTCTGCAGAGAGTCTCCCTCATGTAAGTTTGCATCTCCTGAAGAGCGCCCCGGCCCGTTGCCTTTTGCCACAACATTACTGTCTTCTTTTACCAATGGTCAAGTTACTCTGTGGGCGCTCTCTGCTTGACACTCTGGAGAGTAATGATGTTTGTTGTAATCCTTACAGCGCCCTCTGCTGGTGAAATAACTTCTAGTGTAATACAATCATACTGAAATTAAATGATTTTTGATTGGTCAATAAATCTAGAAATATCGGTGCATATCTGCGATAAAACAGCCGATACCTGGATGTGCTAACATCGGCTGATATTATGGGCTGGCAGATTAATGGTAGGGCTCTAGATGTAGAGCCCTATGAAGGATTTATTCAAATGTTCTGTGTGAAATTTGATCTGATAACAAATACTGTGTCCCCTTAAATTTCTCTGACAAATTGTGGTTTTCTTAACTCACTTAAATTAAACCGTTTCTTGTCTTTTCCCTTTTCCTCTAGCGAGCGGCGGCATCAAGAAATCAGGCAAAAAGTAAATTCTGAATCCAGAAACGGTTGTGTATTTGCTCCCCGGTTTTGTTTTCTTTGTCTGTGATGTGTGTATGCGCACTGAGGAGACTCCAGTTTGTTTTGTTAAAAAATGAAACCCCATGCAAACTGTAAAACCAGCCCTGGTGTCTTCACTGTTGGAAAAAGAACGGGAAATGAATTTAAGGACGTTACACACATCTAAACTCATGACATGTCATCAGAGGTTATATTTTGTTTTTCTTTTCTTCTGTTCTTTCTGTTATTGAGACCGACTGTGTCACTCAGAGATACATCTACAAATCCCGCTCAGAAATGTTCTGCACATTTAGAAATGTAAACTGTGGATATCCACATTTTCTTCTGTGTCCTAAACACAAAACTAATTTTTAATTTTGTTGTATTGTAAACAGGGAGATACTAATAAAGTTTTTGTAATGACTGCTTGTTATTGTCATGCTTTGTAAGTCAAGAGTTTCATCCACCATCAAACTGTTGAAAGTCACGATGACGTTCTGATTCAAATCATCAAGCTATGAACGGCCCTTATCTGCCTTTTTTCGGCCAATTCTACATGTTGAATCGGCGGTCAGTGAGAGGAATCTCTCTGATTGGCTGTTTGGAGGTTTAATTTCTCTCCAGCTCACTCAGGTTCAGTAAAGCCCCTTGAGCATGCCGCTGTAGTATCCATGCTTTCACCCATTAGTGAGGTTTCTCCTTATTTGTCTCCTCCGCCTCTTCTTTTCTTTTTCCACTAAAAGACAACGCCAGCGCCATTTTCAACTTTTTATCAGACATTATTCTCCATTAGTAGACTACCTATAATACGAGTGGTGAGCGACAGCCGTGTGAAAATGGTCTTCTCTATCATAACAACGGACTACCGCCCCCTGCTGGCATGGAGAGTTATTTCCTCTCACACGAGCAGAACGTACGTGGTGGTTGGCCGTCGGCTGTAGTCTTTGCGGTGTGTTCTAGTGCAACTTTTAGGCCAAGACAAAAGGCTACAGGGCCTTTATGTAGCCCCGCCCACTTTACCCACTTCTGCTCTTATCTCAATTGAGTGATCACAACCTTTGGACGAGAGAGTCTATATTTAGTGTTCAAATGTTGCCCCACTTGTTAATAACTTCAAAGCAAAACTGCTGTTTTCAACCTTTTATTGTGAGCATGTTTAGCTCTCTGAACAATAAGTGTTAAAGCTCGCTGAGAGCAGAGACACATGAAAAAAAAGTGCAAAAAATATGCAACATATTGATTTCAGCCTCTGAAGAGAAATGATTACAGAAATATGACAGGTTTGATAGCTCTGAATCTGTGTTTAAAAAAAAAAAAGATGCTGAAATAAAATCAAACCCAAACCTGTCTGTTCACATTTTGTTTGTGTTTAGAATCAAATCAGTATTTCATTAGTTCTCAACAAGAGCCAAGACAGACAGGTTATAAGATAATTCAGTCAAAACGCAAACTTTAAGTTCATATCAGGGAGGGTGAGATGCAGTCATTCAGGAAATAAAACTATGTACGCAGGGCGGGTTGGTGAAGCTCACGTTCCAGGTACATAGACTGTTGGTCTCACTGCAGTGACCCCAGGTTTGACCCCAACCCCACGGGCCCTTTCACCCCTCTTTCCTTCCAATGTTTTCTGTCTATCTTTAGTTGTCTTATCACATTTAAGGCAAGATGGTCTAAACAATTAAATATGGCGTCCCAGTTGTCGCCTAAGGTAAAGTTGTATCAGTCCAGAAGCTGCTGTGTCTGCGGTAATATGTCAGGTTCAAGGTGTGAAAAAATATAGCTGTCAAGTTGACCATTTGTGGTTCTGTGCATCATGATGTCAGTTTAATGTCCTTTTGGAAGTTCACTACAGATCTGAACTGGTCCAGTTTAATATTCGTGGTTGTGGTCCATCTTCGCCATCTTCGCCCGGAGGATCTGGATCTCCAGGCCGAGCTTTTCTCTCTCCAGCATCAGGTTTCCTCTCTTCAGCTCCAGCAGATCTTTGTCAACGACCCCAAGCCAAGGCTGAAGCGGTGGCACAGGATCTGCTGAGGAAAAGAAGCATAATCCACTGAGACCTGCAGCTACATCAACACAGTTATGGAAGGCTAGTCTTTTAAAGAGGACATATTATCTCCCTCTTCCACCTTTTCAAACAGCCCCCTGTGGTCTAAATGAAACATCTGTGCTGTGCTTTGGTCAAAATATAACATGAATCAAGCACCAGAGGAGGTTTGTGACCCTGTATACACCAGCTCTCTCTGAACACTCCATTTTGGTGTGTGTGTCTCTTTAAATGCAATGAGCCCCCCCTGAGTTTTCCCCGTAGACATCACTCCTTCACTAGCAAGAATAAAAAAGGCAGACCTGTGCAAAAGTTTTGTTCTAGGCTGGGGGTGGAGTCAGGGGATATCAGGGGAGGGGAGGGGAGGTTTTTTGGGGGGGTTTTTTTAACCAGAATCCCACTGTGACATCACAAGGAGAACAAATTTGAAACTGAGCATTTTTCTGTGTGTTGTAAGACTTATGCAGACCACAAACAAAGGACTGGATGGGTTTATTTCACATTTTGTGGGTCAGTAGACACTCAGGTTACCCAAATATATGTTCAAAAACACTGACAAGTGGATTTTTTATAATATGTCCCCTTTAGAGGTTAGCCTAGCCTAGCATATACCGGTACTCTGGACACATGGGAAAAGCGTGCCTCAGTCCAGTGGGAACAAAATCCACCTTTTGACACCTTTTAGCTGGAGGAGGATCTGAAGTTTAAGGGGTTTGTGTGAGTGACTGTTTATCGACCTGGAACAGTTACAGCAACTCTGTCTGATAAAAAATAAACTGAATGTAGCCTGAGTGATGTCATCTGTCTGCTCCTGCAGGGGGCTTTGGAGGAACTCCTTGCTGGAAATGCTGTCTCACCCTAACTTTCAGTTGACCTAATGACAGGCTGAGAGCTGGAGCTGAGGCGGGTTTTAAATTTCCTAACAAACAGTAACACCGCGCCCGCCTGTCAATCAGGTCAGCGACACGCCTAAAATCAAAACAGATGAGTTATCAAAAAATTCACACAGCGTTTGTTCAGTCTTTATTTATTCACAGTCTTTAAATCAGTCTTCCGCAGACACCTGAACATTTCAGTGAAACGAAGAAGATGCCTCAAGATTGTCAGCTAACCTCTCACTCTTCAAAAATTTAACAATATTTTCAGGATTATTAAGAACAGCAGTCCTGGTAGAAGTAATTTTAAGAATGAGATGAGCTGTTTACCATCCTCTTCAGGTGCCGTCTTTGTCACAGACTTCATCTCCACCTCCACGGGGTAATGGTCGCTCACATCCAGAGCCTAGAAAATTCAAAATCATGAATTCATGACAAGCTGTTTGTAACTGATCTTTAATGTAAGTCTGAAATTTTGTATCAGATCACAAATTATGACGCCAATAACGGTTGGCTTCATGACTGAATACGCCAGTTAGGTTTCAACAGGTGTGCAAATTTCCCTACGTATGCAGAAATATTCCAAACAAAGTCGAACGGCTGTAACTTTAGTTTTGCTGCAACATCGACGGAAGGTTTCCATGGCTCTGAATGGGACAGTCAAACTTGGTTAAACTTCAAACAAAGAGATTGTAGCGCTTAAAGGCAGGGTTGGTCATTTTCAAAAAACTAGCATGGTTTTTGAAAGTAGCATTCCCTCAGTGCTCCGTCTGCACCCACCCCCTCCCCTCTGTGCTCCCTCAAAAGCCACGCCCCCTCACTTACAACGAAAAAGTGGATCTGGAGAAAATTACCAACCCTGCCTTTAACTCTTTAAATTCCATCCCTGTGAATAATGATAGCATGGACTCAATAACACACCTGCTCCTGGCTCAGTTTATATGCTTGCTGGAAGTTGAAGGGTTTTGCAGAGTTTGGCACCACAGCCTGAAGCATGTCGTCTCCATAAACAACTATCCTGAAAACACAAAGGTTTAGTTTATATTTTACTTTTTGAACCACAGTCGTCACTACAAGTACTCTCTCTTTGAAGAGAAACTAGCCATCAACTTAAAAACCAATAAATAATATCTCTGTTCCTCTTAGGGCTGTCAGCATTAACCAGTTAAATGCGATTAATTAAGGTCTGCACGCTATTTTGTTTATAACAGTTTAATGTGTTCTACCTGTCGTATGTGTGGTTGTTTTTGTTGCTGGCTGTGGTGTCGACATCGTCTGCGATCAGCCAGTGGAAGTTTTTGTCACTGCGGATACGGATGTCTTTCATCTCCTTCTTGGAGACGTACAGACCGTCTGCATTGAAGTCGCCCAGAATCATCACGTTCTGGAGGTGGAAGAGCATCAACACAACGTGTGAGAACAGGGTCCAAAGTGTATTTGTCTGTGTTCTGATGATGTCATGTCCTTACATCAGTCCTCCACTTCCGCTTGACGTGCTGGAAGAGGTCGTAGAGCTCGTCCAGCTCCTTCTCCGAGTCCTCTGGTTTAGTGTGAACGGGGATCAACACCAGGTCCTTCAGGACTGTGGTGAGAACACACACACACACACACACACACACACACACACACACACACACACACACACACCGATACCTTATTATTCAGACAGCTGCAGCAGAAAACAAGCCCACTGCCGTTGGTGCCATGTTTCTTCATTAATTACACCCAACCTTAACTAAAGTAGTAAGACCCTGTTTTTGCAGATCATACTATAAAGCCCCTCTTTATTGAACACGTCTCTCACCTGTGTTGAGGCATCTGAATCGCAGGATGTAGGGATCTCTGGCGAAAACGTCTCCTCCCTCAGTCGCGATGTCATCAAACTGATACGAGCCGACCAAGTCAACCAGGTCATCCCTAGGTTTGCAGAAACATTAACATATAATGCGTCAAAGTGAAAACTTCTAAAATAATTTGGCTCATAACATTATACTCATAAAGTGAAAAACGAGATGTTTTGCACAAAAGAAACACTACAGTCCACTATACGATCCTTCAATGGGAATATTTGTCTTTATATCAATGCTACGTGTAGTTCAACAGAGTCCCTATCTGAACAAAAGAGCGGAGAAGAACATACTGGAGTACAGAAAACATTACG
The DNA here is from genome assembly GCF_963584025.1 of Labrus mixtus. Classification (NCBI taxonomy): domain Eukaryota; kingdom Metazoa; phylum Chordata; class Actinopteri; order Labriformes; family Labridae; genus Labrus; species Labrus mixtus. The sequence goes on along the minus strand of NC_083618.1, from coordinate 22,554,954 downwards.
CAGCAGTTTAATTATGTGCCGTGACGATTCTGGACTCTGTTGGGGCCCAAGGTAGAGACTCACACGGGGCCCCACTAAACAGCGATTATTCCCATTATGTTATAAATAATCACCAACAAAAATATTTAGCAGAAGTTATGGTATTAAAATGTCTCCCATCCATATTTAGGACTAGACAAGCATCATTCAGTCATTCACTATTATTTGAGTGAGTGCTGTCAGATGGGGACCCCTTAGGGATGTTTCCTACTGTCATTGCAAACTTTGCACATTTTGAGCCACTGGTTTAAAGTTTGTCATCCCTTGGGGGCCCCCTACTGGCCTAAGGTTCAAAGCAGTTGCCTGCCTTGCCTGTTGACAAGCAACGCCTCTGATTATGTGCACAGAGATGGTAGCGGTCATGTGCAACACCACCCCACTCCCCCTCACTCGAGATGAATTCTCCTGATTAAATGCTGCCGCGTTCTCAAATCAGCTCATGCAGACTTTTCGCAGAAAAACTCTGGTTCAAGTCAGGGTGACAAATGTGTCTGTTTGCATGCATGTGAACGTAAAAAAGCAATAATATGTATAAATCCTCTCCCTAATCGAGCCAAATCAGTCATCCATCAATAAAGAACAAACATTTCTTCACTGACAAGTTTTACAGACAAACTGCTGCGTCTGCTGCAGGTGAACTCTCACCTGTACAGGAACATGAACTGCTCCTTGTAGCGCGTTCGGCCCAGACGACTGCTGATCTTCAGAGTGTAGTGATGTTCCCTGTTGGATCTGGACAGACAGAAAAACAGACAGACATATACAAATTACATTTTAATTAATTTGATCTTTCATGACAGAGAATTTATATTACAAAACTCACGTGTTGAGTGTGTCCATGAGGGTTTTTATAGACTCTCCACTGGCGTCCACAACCTCCAGAATCACAATGATGTCATACCGAGAAATTATCTGAGGGAAAGACATTAAATTAAATCAGTGTACCATATTTGGCCCGCCCTTTTTTCCGTCTCTGGTTGTCTTTTGTCAAAACTTCTAGATGTATTCAGTAAAATGGAAAACACTTTTCAGTCCTTAGTGGTTCAATGAACTTTACATTTCTTCAGTTGACTGACATGTCCAGTTTTATGAGGAGGGCTTATTGAATGACTCAACAAAGGACATCAGATTTAAAACCTCTCAGGTTGTAGATGAAGTTTGTGTCTGACTCCTGACGCTTTATGTAACAGAGATCCAGGTTAATAATGAGTTTACATTATTTTAATTCTTTCTATTCTTTCCTTACTTACTTCCTATTAAATCACTAAACTTGATCATTTTCACTTTGTTGATTTAAAACATTGATTAAAAATTGGACTGTGTTTATTGTAATAGTGTAACCAAAAAAACAGACTCCATTGTAGCTTTGTGTAGTGGATCAAGAAATGACTTTAAATTATCATCTGCTGCACGACTGAAGCCCAACTGAACATCTACAGTATGTTCACTGGGTAAAGTTTACGCGTGTTTCTGTGATTGTGTGTGTGTGTGTGTGTGCGTGTGTGTGTGTGTGTGTGTGTGTGTGTTTGTTGTTACCTTAACCAGGATGTTGAGCACCTTTGGGTCGGACACTTTGTTCCTTCCAAACTTTTGGATGTTAAAAGCAGCGACTTTCATGATGGCTGTAGAGTAAACAAAAACACAGACGGCAGGAAGCTTTAAAATATTATGAGGATTTTACAGAGCATGTGTGCGTGTTTGTGTGTGTGCAGACCGGTATGGAAGGCCAGACTGTTCAAATAGACGTGACTTTCATCACGTTGACAACAAGTTAACAACACATTGTCTACACATTAAAATGTGACGCGTCAACAACACGTACTGCACTGTACATTGTTATCTCTCACCTTCACACCTACGGGCCATTTTAAAGTCACCAGTGAACCTAACGAGCATGTCTTTGGACTGTGGGAGGAAGCCGGAGTACCCAGAGAGAACCCACACATGCACGGGGAGAACATTCAAACTCCACACAGAGAGGCTCCTGTCAGACGGGGATTCAAACCAGGAACCTCCTCGCTGTGAGGAAACAGCGCCCCCATACATAAATAATCTATTTTCTAACTTCCTCCTGAACTACTTAGTGAAAAAAACATGTAGGACTCGTTCAAACAGGTTTAATCTGTGTTATTATGTCGCCCCTTCCTGAATCCCCTCTCTGTCCCCCTGCAGCTGTCTGCCTCACATCATCACAGGACACTGTACATATAATCCACTGTAAATGTAGCTCCAAGCACACATCTGTCAGTTCACCCTAAAGACAGAAGCCCCCGGACATTTACCCGTCGCCTCTTATAGACACGTCTTTGTTGGAGAAAAATGCAAAGAGATTTCCAGGTAATCGGTCTGAACACGTCATTTACGTTTCAGGACTGTAAAAGACTGAAAAAACTAAATACTGTATATCTCCTACTGGCTCGAGGTGAATTCTCCTGATTATATCCTGCTGCATTCTCCATCGGACTTGTTTCAGAAAAAATACTAGGGGCGCGGTCACACTGGCCATCTGTACCGTGCTGTAACCAATCACGATTGCCCCCCCGCTGCGCCATTCCCACACTGGCCGGCACGGCCCGCGGTCACACTGGCCAGGACTAACCGCGCTTAAGCACGATTACCTCTTGTACATAACGTGGTAATACAACACATGCACGCTTTATGTTATTATGAAGCGTGCTCAGTTTACAAACAGGCGGACGAGAGAGAGAGAGAAAAAGAGACGCACAGTCGAATCCACGTCTGCACATCAGAGAAAAACACAGAGAGCATGACAGCTGAATTTGCAGCTTATTTTAAGCCATTTTAATCAGACACAGCAATAAATAGATTAAAAAATAAAATAGACGTGGAGAACAACACAGAGCATGACAGCTACTTTGTGTCTTATATTGTGTCATTTTAGTCAAATACAGACATGAAACTCTGGATTTCTCCAGAATGAAGGCTGATATATCCATTATCTGTATAAGTTTTCTTTTGCATCATAAGTGAAGCATCAACATGTGCTGAAATGCATCTTTTATGTTCAGCAACGAGCGGCCTCAGGACAAAGTGTGAGTCACTGTAGTTTAACATCTCGCCACAGGAATGTTATTGACATGTAATCGCTTCTGTCATTCAGGAACAGGCTTCTTTTTATGTCTTCAGATCACACACACACACAGCTGGAGGCGTGCAAACAGCTGTATCTGCTATGTCTGTGGCGTTTATTTTTACTGCTACGTGTGTTGCATGAACATGTCATTAAAACAGTCTTTTAGCTATAGATGTTTGGTATTAAAACACTTTAATGACTTTGTATGAATCTGGTGCCAACACAGAATATTAAGTGGTTCACACTGGTGTTTAAACTAAGAGCAGACACAAGACGAAGAGGAGAGAGGGATCAACAAAGAGGCTTTACAGATCGCTGTCCTCTAACTTAAGTGAGTTATCCTGATGTCAATTCACAGATAAGATCCATTATATTTATTTATTCAGGATGTACTTCAGAGCATTTACTGCCTTGGTGTTATTTTGTAGAGATTAACATCGAAGCCCATTTTGTTTCTTCACTGTGCTGCTGCAGTTTTGGTTGTACTTTGTTTCTGTGAAAAAGGGAGAAGTACGGTGGCTGGGAATTGCAAAACAAAATTACAAAGTGTGAAACACTTTTACAAAACTTGAGACACATTTACATTTTGAAAAAGATTTTTACATTTTATAAAACAAAATCACAAAACCCAAAACACTTTTACCAGTCCCCAAACAAATTTACAAACGTCAGAATCTTGACGGGACGTGAACGTACCAAATGCCAGAAGTATAGTCCTAGAAGTGGGTGGCCCGGGTTCAAATCCGACCTGTGGCTCCTTTCCTGCATGTCATTCCCCACTCTCTCTCTCTCCCTGATTTCCGATTCTATACACTGTCCTATCTCTTCATAAAAAGCCCAAAAATAAATCTTAAAAAGATGTGGAGACGTACAAGCAGAGATCTCTTATCTCTTTCTGGTCCAGTTCATACACCTGGATCAGCCTACAGTGAACTTCCCTCTTATGTTAATTATTAATAATAAGAAGCCCACAGCAGATAGCTCAGGTAGCAATCAGCCAATAAGCATATTATATCACAAGCCAGTTGTTTTACACTCTGACTTAAGAGGAAGTAACTCACAATGTCTGTCATAAACAAAACACTAAACCGACCTGTGTAAGAGGGCGACAGCTCCAACGTGCTCTTATCTCTGGCTGCTCTGCTTCTCTTTTTGGCTCTTTGCGGCTCCTTTCCTGCACATGCATGTCTATTTCTTAACCGTCTTACTCACTGTGAAATGTCCAGGAAAAATATAAACACATGCCGTGAATGTCTTTGTCATAAACTTGCCTTCAGACAGCGATGACAGGCGTTAAAGATCAGAATAAAGAAAGCCGATTATCTCACTGATGGTCTGGTTTGCCTTAAGTCAGTGGTTCTCAACTGGTGGGTCGGGACCCAAAAGTCGTTCGCAGAGCTGATTTCAGTGGGTCGCGAATTTGGGAAAAAAAATTGTCGATAAGTGTATGAAGTGCTTTGTGTTCCATTTCTTTGTTCTGTCTTTTGTGAATCGTCGGAGGCCGATACTACACAATTTTTTATTGAATTAATCTGATTGGTTGACAAATATTAGAAGATTTGGGTCGCGATTTTCAAGGAAGGAGTTGGTGGTGGGTGCTGAAGCTAGACCAGTTGAGAACCAATGCTTTAAGTCACATGGGAGATTCAGAATGAATTAAAAAGTAAGGTATGGGGGGTTGTAGTATAATACTCTGGGTATTCATTGCACCCCAACATATTAGTCGAGCTCACCCCTCAGCACCGGGAGAAAAAAAATCCTGGCGCCGTCCCTGCTTGGCCCCTTTACTTCCTGTCTTCCCCCGACTCCCGACTCTCTATATTTCCTGTCTCTCTTCAGCTTTCCTATCCAATAAAGGCCCCAATATATATATGTTTTTAAGGTATAGGGAGTTACTGTACTTTAGGTCAATGCACAAAATAAGTGATGATTAACTAAACCGTTACAGGGCAGGATTAACATTATAACCGTTCATAAAACAATAAAACCCTTTGTGTGTGTCTGTGTGTTTGCATGAAGCTGTCCAGCTAGTTTGTAAATGTGTCAGCAGCAAAAAGACAGTTAAACGTATCAGTTTGTGTACAAAGATCACGTTTAAGATCCCGCCTCCTCCCAAAAATTACTTCAGGTTTCAGCCAGGACCTGTTGACGTGAAGTTAGCAGCCTAAGTCAGGTATAAGCCTCCAGACTCGCGTTAGCATTCTTTCAGACGGTAAACAAAGACTGGTTGGATCAGTATTAACATGATGCACAGAGAAGGAGGTGAAGTTTCAGTGAATTTCTTTCTTCACTTCTGAGCATCGTCATTTTTTCTTCACTTTGGACCTGTTAGTGACCATGATGGGCCAGTTGAAACAGGGTTTGGGTTTTTGAAGGTGCTGTGTTTTCTAATCATAACATTTTGCATGCTGCCAGTGTGACCTGAGCTCTGGAGAGTCTCTGACTACTGTTGTATTTAAGACCACACTAACCAAAACAAAGACACACCCGAGACCAGAGTGCTCCGAGACTGAGACAAGACCAAGACATTTAGGGATTGAGACCGAGTTAAGACCAAGGCCTCAAATATCACTGAGAAATCATCATCTTGTAGGGGCCAGTCACTCATTCAGAAAGTAACAATTGGACCTGGGGTTAAAAATCAAACTACAAACCAAATGAAGTCATTTGTTATTTTAGAAAGAATCCCTTTCTTTCTAATCACAGTAATGACAAGGACAAATAACCTCTCAGTAGTAGTCTCGACCGGTCTTTATTTAAAATCCGGAGTCCGCCCAGTCTGAGAATGTGTCACCTGTCTGGACGTGTGGCTATTTAGCCTCAGTGTTCTTTTACGTCTCTGGCATTTCATTTGTTTTTCCACCTGTAGGTCAGTTGGATTTTTGTCTGGACTCTGAAAAAGTATGCTCTTGCTTTTGCCTTTTTGTTAAAAAAAACCCTTCCTTTAGTTCTCTTTTTGGATCCTCCTTGTTGTTTTCTACATCCACGTCGGGGACAGGCTGTCATGAAGTATTCTAAGACAATTTGCAAACTTTTCACATTTTAACTGAAGCTGACTTATCAGACCTGAGATGTTCTAATATGACCACGAGACACTTTGGGAAGGTGGTTATTATTTGGTCTCTAATCCAAAGTCGACTTGTTGACACATTAGTGCAGAAGAGTTTTAAAAGTGGACATGTTGCCCCTCACTTTATAATCCTTCCAGTAGTTTCCCATTCTGACATTCTGACGCTTTGGGACAGTTAACTTCATCCCGTCGTCAGCAGTGGAACAAAGAGTGTGAAGTACAGTAAGTGAAATGCTGTACACGTCCAGGTGAGGCTTCAGGTTTCACTGTAATTTTAACTCTTTGTTCATCTGAAGAATTTACAGCTCAGAGTGAGGGGGCTGCACACAGTGAGTGCTCCCGAGCTGCTGGAGGGGGGGGGGGGGGGTTTGGTGCCTTGCCTAAGGGCACCTCAGCAGGGATCAGGAAGTGAACTGGCACCTCTCCAGCTACCAGGGCAATTTCTAGATGTGGTCCCCCACTGGGACTAAAACCAGCGACCCTCCAGTTCCAAACCCAAGTCCATGCAGACTGAGTTTCTGCCACTATATGTCATCATGTGCTCCTTGCAAATACAATACAGATGTTACAGAATCACTAATTGACCTATGATGCAGTTCATAATAACACTTTAGCCAGAGCTCTGGGATTAAAATATGTGTTTCTAAGATTTCTGAGGAGCTGAATCGAAGTGTTTGAAGTTGTAGCATCCTTAATATGCCTCAGCTGTTATTCTCAACGATAAATTGTGAATTCTGTGTAGGACGTGTTGTATCGGGGGGTTGTGGGAAATACCCAGCCCTTACTGCTGCCCCCCTTACACTGAACATTAAAAAAAAACAATGACAGATGTTGTTTGATGCCATTTTAAAAAATCCTCAAATGTCCAAAAAAAATCACAAATTAAATTTATTTTTCAATCAATCTGCAGCCAGAAGAAAAATCCAAAAATATTTTAAATGTTGAAACCAATTTCTCCAACGCAGCGGCACATAAAACATCCACTTCAATAATTAATCTTCCAAAGATGACCTTTGTCTTATTGCATGTTAAGACGGTTTAATTTTCACTCTGCTTCTTTGTTGAGCGTAAAATGAAGGATTCAGATGACTGAGATCTGCATTTAAACGACTTGTCTGTTTTACTCTGAGTGGTTTAATCCTACACATGGAAGAAGGCTCGTTTCATTGTTAAGAAATATGCAAGGCCTCTCAGGTATTTAGCTCAGCTTGATGAAAAACAGACCTACAGTCGAGTTATTTCTCACCTGCAGGAGGAGGAGAAGGAGAATCCGCTGCTGCTGACGGGACCTTAGATCAGGTTTGAATAATCCCAATAGTGAAAAGATTCAGTGAAGACAGAGAAGAACTTAAAACCTTGTCAGTGAGCTCTTAAGTCTGCACTGTGACTGCCGAGGGGAAAGCATTCTGTAGTGTTTGACCACATGCAAGGTGATTGGTCCAGAGCCAACCAATGGCAGGAGAGAGAAGGGGAGAAAAAAACTCAACATATAACTCCCACCCTTCTTAGTGTTTCCCTGATGCATGTTAGAGAAAGTATCTGAAGAACACAAACTGAGGCTGACTTGTGGTCAAAACATGCAGTTGGCAGACACATTGTCTGTCATTGTTTCTTCATTTGCTCAAAAAAAAAAAAATATCTCAAGAAGAAGCAATAAAGAAAATGTGTGCGTGGGAAAGAGGATGTTTGTGGGCTTTGAGTTTCACAGCAGCAGAGATCGGAAACATATGACCTCATGATGAGGCGGAGTCACAGGAAGCACCCACAGGAGATAACCTAAAATATAGAAATACATGATCTTGTTTCTGACTGATAGCTGTGACATAAACCTGCAGACTAACAGTTTAAAACAAACTCTCCACAGTCCTGCAGCCGTGCAGAGTTTTAGAGGGTGATAATGTGTAAATGACTGTTTAAAATAATTTTGTTGTACAATTGTATAATGACAATAAAGACGTTCTATTATATTCTATTATAAGGTAGCTGCTCTTAAATGGATAATTATGTCCCAGTTGGGTGTTTAGTGAGCAGACTCAAAGTATGCTCATGCTCATTTAAAGGGGGCGGCATGTCCAGAAACAGCGGCACAAATTGTCTTGACCTCTGCTGTGCCGCCTCCTCATGTCGAGTGTTTCTGTAGCCCCTTTCTGAAAAGCCGCAGTTCAGTATGTGGTGCAGACTTTTCAGTAGACTGAGCCCTCGTGGACTCTGATAACCCTGTAGAGCACTGGTTCTCAACTGGTCTAGCCTTAGGACCCACCACCAACTCCTCCATGGCCAATTGGGACCCAAAATTCTGATATTTCTTATTTTATTTATAAAAAAAAAATCAGATTTATTTAGTTAAAATTGTGCAGTTTGGAGGGTACAAAACATGTGACATAGGCGAGAAACTGGGAAAAATAACAAACAACATTTTTTTAAAACACATACTGTAGAGAGACCAACTGAAAACAGCGACCCACTTTTGGGTCCCGACAAACCACTTGAGAACCACTGCTGTAGAGGTTGTACTCCTTCTGTGAAGGAGGGTTTTTTCCTGAAGGACTTGGTGCTCATTGTTTATCTTTATTGTTAGGCTTCTCTTTAGTTGTGTTTTCTAAAAGAAACTTGTTTTCCTTGTTAAGTTTTTCTGATTTTGTAAATAATTTATTTTTAAAAGTGCTCATACGTAGTTCCTCCTTCTTTTCCCTGGGGGTTTTATTTTATTAGGTGTTTTTGGACTGAACAGTTCTGGGGACTTTTTGAAAAAGAAACTATCCACTTGGGAGTTCCCTGAGAGCTACACACCATGGGGAGTTTTTCTGTACCTACTGTGAAGCAGGAGCTAAAAAAGGTTCCTCTAAACTGGGTTCACAGTTCCTGCGGTGCGGAATCAATAAAAAACAGGGAGGGTACCAACAGTTCTTAGAACTATAAAAAAGTTCCTGCTATCCGAAAAACACATATTGTCCCTCCCCTCATCCCCTAAAGCCATCTCGGGGAACGTAACAAGTGACAGGAAACTGATCAATCCTCGAGTTTAAAAAGACAAAGACAGCTGAAGTGATCAGTTCAGTGGGCGATGAAGGAATCAACATTCATGAATTCAATATTTGATCAAAGGAGCGTTACAGACGGCCTTTAATCAGTCAGAACAGGAAATGAGAAAGTAAAAGGTGATTAGTTGAGGTTCAGGGTCTTTATCAGTTTGTTGTTTCATTTGCATCATCAAAGTCTTTTTCTCTATTAGAATTTATTAGGGCCCGAGCCCGAACCGTGCGGGGACCCTCTTGAAACCCGAATGATTATTTCACTTTGTTTTCAGTGAGAATATCAGGACGCATTCTTACTTCCCCCCCTCGTTTTTATTTGGAAATATCCTCAGATTTTAGTGCAGTGGTTCCCAATCTTTTCTCCTTGGAGCCCCCCCACCCTTCTTGTATCTGTAGCTCAGAAAGAGTTCGACAGGGACCCCAGACCCAGACTCTCAAACACCTTCTGAGGCTTTGTGACCGCTCAGAAACCCTGTGTCACTGTGTAAACACAACCACATGTGTTTTAAAAACCGTCACAGGGAATTCTAACGAAATGATCTCCCTCAATTTTTCCTGTTGTGACCTGTTTCTCAATGTGATGTGAAGCGAAAAGTCTCTTTTTTTTTGCGGAGGACAAGACTGAACTCATCGTGTTTCTCTTGGCATTCCTCCAATGAGAGGTTTGTATTCATGTCTGGTAGAGCTCGGCTTAAAGGCCCAGTGTACCTAATCTCCTGTAGAGTCTGAGTGAATCACCGGTGGCCTTTGAAGGTTTTTAGAAACGATGGATTTTAATGTTGACCCAGATCCAGCATGATAGAAGCCCGGGAGGCCTTGCCCCCCAACAGCAGAGGCCGCAGACTCTCGAGTAGACGGAGCTCCCCCAACCTCCAGCGGGTACTACCTGACGTCCCAGACGCCCAGCCATCACCACCGGACTGTGTCGTCCCCTCAAACACCGCCGTCCTCGTTCATGGATGACCTGCTCTGACCTCCACCTCAGCGGCGAGGAAGTGTGGACAACGGGAACAAGACGAATACAAAGGAGAAATCCTTCCTGTATCTTATCCCACCAAGACTGTGAAACTTCTCTCCCCTTCCTGCAGCACCATCTTCATTTAATCAATCAATCAATCTTTATTTGTATAGCGTCAAGTCATGACAAGTGTTATCTCCAGACACTTTACAAAAAGCAGGTAAAAGACCTTACTTGTTGCTATATTACAAAGTTAATACATCATGAGCACTTTAGTAAACATTTAACAAAAGTTAAAGTGGCAAGAAAAAACTTCCTTTTAAGAGGAAGAAATCTTGGGAAATCCAGCCTCATGACAAATCTACGATCTACTGGAACTGTTGCGGGTTTGAAAACGGGATAAGATGCAGGAAGAGGGATAGGGAACGGGGGTGGGTGGGGGTGGGGGGTTGGGTGTTCAGTCAGACCGTCCTCTAAAGATCCAGAGAAACCTAAGAGAGCTCAGGAGCTAGTAGTGACATGTATCACAGATAGTGACATTCAGGAATATGATGTGAATGCACAGAGAGAGAGAGAGCGAGAGAGAGAGAGAGAGAGAGAGAGAGAGAGAGCGAGAGAGAGAACATGCAGGTTAAATGTTTGACTCTGACTGTCTGTCAAAGCTCCACCTACAACTCATCAGACACCAACCAGAAAACACACGGTCGCTCCTCCTCTAGGAAGTGAAACACACTGAGAGAGGGAAAACTTAGAACAAAACTTCTCCTGAGGGAGGAAAGCGACAGCAGGACATATAACTGCAACTTTAACCTGGCTGCTGGTGCGTTCAAGGACCAGGAAGTACGGAGAGGCACTAACAGGAGGAGCTGAGACTTCCTGGTTAGCATTCTGCCCGGGCTGTTTTTAGCCTCACTCTGAGACAAAATGTCTTTCAGATCCGAGGAGGATCTCACCTGTCCGGTCTGTCAGGACGTCTTCAGAGATCCCGTCGTTGTGTCCTGCAGTCACAGCTTCTGTAAAGACTGTCTGCAGAACTGGTGGAGAGAGAAACTGACACAGGAATGTCCAGTTTGTAAGAGAAGGTCATCGAGGACTGAACCGCCCTGTAATCTGGCGTTGAAAAACCTGTGCGAGTGCTTTTTACTGGAGAGAGAACAAAGAGCTTCAGAGGGGTCAGAGGCCCTGTGCAGTCTGCACTCTGAGAAACTCAAACTCTTCTGTCTGGACCACCAGCAGCCCGTGTGTCTGATCTGTCGAGATTCAAAAACACACACGGACCACAGATTTAGACCAATACATGAACTGGCTTTAGATCACAAAAAAGAGATGCAGAAATCTTTAAAACCTTTACAGGATGAACTGAAAATCTTTGAAAAAGTTAAAGGAAACTGTGACCAAACAGCAGATCATATTAAAGTCCAGGCCAGAAACACAGAGAGGCGGATCAAGGAGCAGTTTAAGAAGCTTCACCAGTTTCTAAAAGAAGAAGAGGAGGTCAGGATCTCTGCTCTGAGGGAGGAAGAGAAACAGAAGAGTCAGAGGATGAAGGAGAAGATCGAGGCTCTGAACAGAGAGATAGCAGCTCTGTCAGACACAATCAGAGCCACAGAGGACGAGCTCAGAGCTGATGACGTCTCATTCCTGAAAAACTACAAGGCTGCAGTGAACAGAGTCCAGCAGCGCCCCCTGCCGGATGATCCACAGCAGGTCTCAGGAGCTTTAATAGACGAGGCCAAACACCTGGGCAACCTGAGCTTCAACATCTGGAACAAGATGAAGGAGATGGTCTCTTACAGTTCTGTGATTCTGGATCCAAACACAGCAAACCCAGAGTTCATCCTGTCTGAAGATCTGACCAGCGTGAGTCACGGAGAGAGACAGAAGCTTCCAGATAATCCAGAGAGGAATGATTACCATCGCTCCGTCTGGGGCTCTGAGGGCTTCACCTCGGGGACTCACAGCTGGGACTTTGAGGTTGGAGATAGTGCAGCGTGGTTCGTTGGTTTGGCAGCGGAGTCTGTCCAATACAAGGGACGATTAAAATCGGGATTCTGGCAAATAGAGTTCTTCGGCGGTAAATACAGCGCGCGCTCGCTCGGAGCTCCGACCACCGTACTCAGAGTGAAGAAGAAACTGCAGAAAATCAGAGTTCACCTGGACTGGAACAGAGGCAAAGTGATTTTCTTTGATCCTGATGCAAACACACTCATACACACGTTCACACAAACCTTCACTGACAGACTGTTTCCGTGCATCGGCACCTTAGACGAGCTCCCGTTAAAGATATCACAACGCAGGATCTCCATAACAGCAGAATAGCTCCGATATATGATGATTATGAGGATACTGCAGGGGTGTGTTCTCTCTGTGGTTTAAAGCATTTAAAGATGTCAGCTTGCAATATTTTCTACTGAGCATTATATTTGTGTCGTCAGCTATTTGGTGCTAAACTGTATTGTATTGTTTTTAAAGCACTTCAACATTACATTTCAATCAGTAGAGACTTAATTAAGAGTGAACAATTATTTATTTAACCTCAACAATAGCCTCTTAAAGTGCAGAACTTGAGTCTTTAACAGATTGCACAGAATGTCAGTCAGTTGTTGCTGCACCATTTGACCACATGGTGGCGCAACAAGCCGCCTTGTGTCATTCCTAAAAGCCTTCAACGTTGACACCTCAGGGATCATCAAGATGCACTGTATCATCTTGCAGAGTGTATCATAGTAATCTTTTGTGTTTTTTGTGACTTTATGACGTTATAAACAGAATTTTACTTTGTCCTTTTTGCCTACATTTCTTGCTTTGTTTCTTTTTTCATGCAAAATAATGAAATACAAATATCTTCAACATGACACACAGTGAGTATTTTTTTAAATTAACTTTTAGCCTTTATTTTGATAGGACAGCGGGTTGAGTAGGAAATCGAGGAGAGTGAGAGAGTGGGGAATAACATGCGGGAAAAGAGTTGAAGACTTGAACCCAGAACGGAGGACTATAGCCTCCTAACCTCCTAACCTAATCTTCAGTGTTGAAAAATGAAAGTGCAAAATTCTGAAGTTCTTTGAGTGTCCACTAGAGGCTCGTTTTTACAGCATAAATTAACATGTTTACAGCCTGGTACAAAAAACTAAAGAGCTCTGATTAGTTATTGTCATCACTGGCACACACTGTACGGGGGGGGTGAGACAGCATTTCCAACATGGTGGCTATGAGCCTCCGGACCCCCCTGCAGGAACAGATGGCTGACGTCACCCAGGCTTCGTGCTTTAATATTTACAGCCTATGCTCCTAACATGGGGCGCCCTAACCACTAGGCCATCTACGCCCCGTAGTGTTTTTATCCTGATGTGAAAATATACAATACTAACGAGTACTTTATTTATTAATTTACTCAAACTCATTATCTAATTCTTAAAAATAATATCATTTTTGCATGCTGTCGAGTTGTTACACTGCGTTGTGTCTTTGCTGCAGACATACAGACTGCTTAAGTTAATGTTTCCATATCTGCAGGTATGGTGCAGTTAATGTTTACTTTTCTGCATCCAGTCCTAATAATAAAAACCTTCTGTTTACCTAATGAACCAACTTCTATACTCTCATGATAGCAGTGGATAAAAACATGCAGAAGTCTGATTTTGACAATTGTCAAAAATGATTGTTGGTAAAAAACATTACGACCCGAAACCTGAACCAGATCTGACAAATCTACCATTTTCTGCCTGATCACAAGTTTCATTTCCTTCTGATTAAGTACACTGTATGTTTGTGTGTGTGTGTGTGTGTGTGTGTGTGTGTGTGTGTGTGTGTGTGTGTGTGTGTGTGTGTGTGTCAGAGGAAAAAAAGAGGAATACTCGTCCTTCCTATTACAGCTCGAGATCTCGTCAGTTGAGACAGAAAACTTGAACGGTAAGTGAAAGATTTTGTCTGATATCATAAATAAGTTATTTTGGAGGATTTTTGTTTATTTGTATAAATGCTGTGTGTCTATATTGGATGTTTTTTTTATTTTGCAAACGAGCTCACACAAGAACTGCTTTAAGGAACAAATAGTAAAATAAATCAGTTCTGAAACAATTCTCAGTGTTTGCCTGAGTCTTCCCCCTGCTGATAAAAATGTATTTCTGATTATTTATATGTGAATACAACCTGCAGAGATTTAGATCTTGCTGCTTAACGACTTTGAACTCTCTCAGTTTAGATACATCCTTATTTATCTTTAAATTAAGTATTGGGGGACTTGTGTTTCACTGCCCTGCATTTAAAAACTGAAAACTGAAATTCAGCATCGACCCTCAGAATCCTTTTCATGTGCACATTTTTGAAAGACTTCATCACGTGTGAATCAAAGACATGGCCAGCATCTGGTTGAAAGTAATTCACTTTTCACATGGTTGCATGGGACGGGCACCGAGATGTCAAACGTCAAGGGAAACTGACAAGAGTAGCGAAACCCCAGAGGTCAAGACATTTACTGCACACTAAAAAGAAAGCACCCGACATCACAAGCTGAATCATCCATTGCACTGTCAAGACTGCCACAGATCACAAAAGATTTATAAAAATGTATTTGTCCTTATCGTTTATCCATCAGAAGTAACTCATCTATTCATACACATTCACACACTGATGGTAGAGGCTGCTGAGTAAAGAGTCCATCAGAAGTAACTCATCTATTCATACCCCGACGAAGCAGCGGGAGCAATTCGGGGGTTAAGTGTTGCACAAAGACACATCGGATAAGTGGCTGCAGGAGCTGGGAATCAAACCCCTGACCTTCTGGTTAAGAAACAACTGACTCTACCACTGAGCCACAGCAGAGCCAAGTGTGATGATGTCAAGGACTCAAAGTGCTCTTCTGCTCTCTTGCTGAACTGCAATGTGTCTTGTTTGTCATCACATTTTGGACAAATAAAGTTCTATTTTGTTTAATACATTAAAAGCCAATATGGCCTCCAACTTTCTAAAACTGACACCCAAGCTAATAATTTTTTTCTTTTCTTTCTTGTTGCCTGTTTAGTCGTCAGTGAACTTTTCGACCTAAAATTAAGATCTGAAAGATATTTAAGTGCCATTTTCACATTGCCAGGAATTTAAAATCTATAAAGAGAAATACCATTGGCCTAAAATAACTCGCTCTTTAAGGTCGGCATCAACCTGGGAAATAAAATAATTTTGACTTTTTTGTTTTAAACTGGTGACTTAAAGCCCCAAATTGACAGAACAAATAATCATGTGCTTAGTCTCAATACTTTTCTCTTTTTGTGTTTTGACTTTTATCATCTGTTTCTCCTCTAAATCAGTGATTGTTTCCAACCATGGGAGGTTATTATGGGATGTTGGTTCTGGTGGGTGTGACCTTGAGTCTGAAATCCATCCAATGTGACGTGAGCTGTGGAGGAACTAACGGACAACCAGGAGTTAACGGAGACCCGGGTAGAGATGGATTACCTGGAGTGAAGGGAGAGAAAGGAGAGCCAGGTATAAACGTATATTTTGTTGTTTGCGATGCCCCCTAGTGGCCAGAAATATTAATGTTTAATGTTTTTCCTTCCAGCTTTGATGGCGGCCGGTCCGGTGGATGCAGACGTCCTCCTGAGGCTGAGGGGGGAGGTTGGGAGTCGCGGTTCTCAAGGGGATATGGGTCCTAAAGGTTACAGTGGAAATCTGGGAGCTGCTGGTTACCCTGGAACCGCTGGTCGCCCCGGGCCCAACGGAAGGAGCGTCGGCCAAGGTAATGGCTCGTCCTCCAGCCTTACAGTCTAGAGTTTATATCATGTAAAAGTCACATGACATCGAAATAAAGTGAATAAAACTGTGTGCTTTAGCTCCATAAGACAGGTGTTAGCTTAGCATTTTCAGGATCAAAGTTATCACAACCCTATTTAAAGGTTTACAGATGTTTCATTAAGACCAAAGAGTACTGTTTGAAAAGGTGGAAAAGGGGGACAATATGTCCTCTTTAACGTTAAAATTGCATTAAAAAAATTAAAATTGTTATTATATGTGTGTGTTTCCCGTCTATAGGACAACACTCCCATCAGCAGACCCAGTCAGCGTTTTCAGTGATGAGGACTGAAACCAGCTACCCTGCATACAACCAGGTTCAGTCTGTCGTTCACCTCTCTCTCGCTCTCTCTCTCTCTCTCTCTCTCTCTCTACTAGTTTCTAAAATGTCTTCAGAGGTGTTACACCATTCAGATGTTTTTACTTTCTCTGCAAGGATTTGTGATTTCTGTCCCTCATTTGAAGTCAGTTTCTCGGCCTTCAGTTTGCATAAAGCCAGTAGGGCGTGTCCAGACCTGGGGCACTGACTTATGGAGGGGTGGCATGAAGCATTTGGATTTTTAATTTTTTTTTTTTTTTTTACCCCTTTTATCCCCAGTAACAATATATAACACAATTTGGCAACATATAAATCTTCTTATCTTAATACTACAGGGACTCAAAAACAAAGATGTCTGTGCAAAGTCACAACTTAATGTCACAAAGAAAAGTGCATGCAAACTTTTGTATGCTGTCTAACTTGCACAAAAAAACAATTGGCAAGTAAGTCCATCAGATGTTTGACATTGTGTGTTTGACAGAAAAATTAAAACATAACATTGTTTGAAAGAGTATGTAAAGAATTTATTCACAACTAAAAGTGCCAACAAAAAAGTGAATATATTTACACGTAAATAAAACTACCAGCAGAGTAGACTGTTGAAAACATCCTGAATAGTTGAGTTTAACTTAAGTCCCGCCTCTGATAAGGCAAATGGCCAATCATAGATTCCGATTTTTGGGGTGGCCAATCAGATGTTCAAGCGGGGGGCCATGCCACCCCTGACCAACCCTCTGAATCTTAAACCTCCTTTCTTTAATTGCACCAACTTATAACTCTTATTGACCCTCTCTTCATTTGCTTACGTGTGTGTTTTAGATAGTAACCTATCAGATGACTGTGGTCAACAATCCAGGTCACTTTAACCCAGCCATGGGTGTGTTCACCTGCAGGATAGCTGGAGTTTACTACTTCAACTTCCACTCTGCTGCAAAGGTAACACACAGCTATCTGTTAATGCTGCTGCACTCCTTTGTGTGATCATAAATGGTGATAATTATATGGGATGTGTTTTACTTCAGATATGTCCTATTTGAGATATATGTTACTTTTATTGTGATTTGGAGTTTTACAAATGAATACTGATTGACTGATTGATGTCCGAGGGTAATGGTGTTCTTGTCTTTTGTGCGTTTTTCAGGTCAGCATCTGTCTGAATATCGCCAGTGACGCTCTGACAAACAAGCTCGGTTTCTGTGATTACAACAAGAACTACGATCAGGTCAGTGCTGCTGAGTATGACGGAGCTCGAGACATCAGATTCATTCACTCAAATAGTCACACACTATACTCCCTAGAAAAATTAGATGTGAAAGCGAGCTCTCCAAATGGATTGTGCAGCTTGTGCAGCTGTTAAACCTGCACGGTTGAATAGCCTAGAGGCCTATTCAACCGGCGGCCCAGGGGCCAACTCCGGCCGGCGGATGACATCAGACTGGCCAGTGGATCAGTTCTATTTACAATTAATAAATAAATAAATCATAAACGGGGGGAAACTTGTGAATGACTGTCATTGTTGCAACAGTAAAGTGTTAAAGACAGCTGAGCACTCCCGTTTAATAGAACATCTTTGGTCCTGTGCTCGCAGCCTATCACAAGCTTGGGTTTTTGATGGAAAAAAACGGCTTTCGCGCAGTCTACTGCTGTGGTGGGCTTACATCCGGCCCCCAGTTCCTTAGCTTTCTGAAAATGGTGTTCCTCTCTCGCTCTTTGTTCACAGTCTTTATGTTCCCTAAACCAATCGTGTCGTTGGGTCACATTTTTTGTATTTATCAGATTAACTGAAGCCAAATGAGAGTTCTTTGTGACGGACTGTTTTCTCTCCTCACGTCTTTGATCGTCCGCTTCGTGTTTCAGGTTCTGTCGGGCGGTGTGGTCTTGGAGCTGACGGTCGGTCAGAAGGTTTGGCTCGAGTCGTTCAGGGACCAGCAGACTGCTACCGACTCGCAAGATAACCGAGAAAAACAGATCATCTTCAACGGCTTCCTGCTCTTCTCAAACACAGAATAAAGTTCAGATGTACCCTCTGTAATGTCACTGAGTCGGAGCTGAAACCTGAGACTTTATCTGTTCATGATTTCTGTTTTAGAGACGTATTTTCATCACAACGCACCATCACAGTAAAATCATATTTTAGAATCATTGCTTCTAACTCTGTTTTTTTTCACCTGCTTCCTTTTTATTGACTAGTGGAAATTTGTTTTACTTTATCTGTGAAGGCCTTTAAATAAAAAAAATAGTACTTATAGGTGTGTTTGTGTTGTTTTAAAGGTCACATATTATGCAAAATACGCTAATATGTGTCCCTAGTCTGTCTACAAACCCCCAATGATGAGAAAAGTCCATCCTCTCCGTCTTTTGCCTGCTCCACTTTTCAGAAAATGTGTGCTCAAACAGGCCGTTTGGAGATTTTCCCTTCATGACATCACAAAGGGCAGTAGCCCCTCCCCCAGGTGGGTGACACTCCCACAGCTAGGTGATTGTTCTGCCCTCTGAGTCTGCCTTCTCACCGTAAACAATAGGACATGGAGCGAAAAAGCCCGAGACACCCAAGCCCTTCCAGAGAGGGGGCGTGGTCAAACACAGCTGATTTACATATTTAAAGGTACAGACACAGAAACAGCCTGTTCTGAAATAGAGGGGTTTATAGACATGATCAAATACAGGATCAGAGTGGATTTAGAACAAGAGACTTCACACACATGTTTTATTGAGCTCTGAGACTTATTTAAACTGGTTGAAGAGGAGGACAATATGTGACCTTTAAATCCTCATTCCTAACATTTCATGTCATGCTGATTTTTTGGGACAATCATTAATTTGTTATAGCTCCCTAAATACCAATTGTCTTCCGCCTGCTTCTCTGTTCAAGTTCAAACTGTTGAAACATCATAATTTTCCCATATGGAATGAGGATGAAATTTGGGAACATATGATCCAGGATGGAAGTCACACATTCAGTTACAACTTGCACTGAAACTTTAGATACTATTTTTCTATTTTGGATTTTCTGTTTCCTGGTGAAGTCAGCATCCAACAACAAAAATACATATTAAAGCCAATGCCGGATGTCATGTGTTTTATCAGTTTGAATTTGCTGAAGTTTTCAGACCAACAGACCGGTTTTACAACAATGCTAAGCTAGCAGTTTCCCTCTGCTTCCAGTCTCTGTGCTAAGCTAGGCTAACTCCTGGTCCTATTTCTGTACTATATGAAAAAAGCACATACATTAATTAACTCATCTGATTTGAACATCATGAAAACATGTTCATGACCTCCTCTCACCTCACAAATGTAGAGAGTACACAGTTAATGTTTCTATAATAAACGTTAAAGTCCTGCATAAAGATTCGGTAAATATTGAGTTCATATAATGATTCTGTATTTTCACATAAAATGTCGTTTGACCCGTCGATAGTTATGGAAGTGAAACTTATTGTTTTTTTTGCACTTCTTCTTTCTGGTAAACTTTTGCTTCTTTCTTCACATCCTCAGCTGAACTCTTCGCTCTGTTTTTCTGGATCTTTTTGTGTGAAGAAGCTTTTATTGTTTGTGTTTAAATTGGGAAATCTCGCCCAAAAAGAACACACACTACGAGGAGTCAGAAGTTGAAAGGGTCAGAGCACAGGGGGGACGTTTCCAAGGCAGAAAGTGCTCGGCTGCTAAAATCCCTGTTTCCTTATTTGTCTTCCCTCCTTGTCTTGCCTCCTTTTCAGTTCCTGTTTCATCTCTTTTCTCCCCATCTTCTTGACCCTTACCTTTTCCTCTTCTTTCCCAAACTTCATGATCGTGATGATAATGTGTTGTCTGACGGCATGAAGCCCAGCGTAGACTAAACGATTGTGTATAAGTCGTTGTGGAATACTGTACGACTGAATTTTTTATAATGCATGTACTAAGAGGTCATGCTGCTCGAGTTAAATCAGGACGGAGCACAAGCAATTGCCAATAGAAAAACTCCCAAAGATGGAGGTTGAAGTTGTTTATAAATGCACACACTGCCTCTCTCTCTCTCACTCTCAATCTGCATCACACACAAAAAAATTAAAAATCTACAAGCAGCTAAATCATAGCTATATAAGTCCCTATATCAGGGAATCAGCTCGTCCATAGCGGCAGGCCGTCCTCACCAACACTACAGAGGAACCTACAAGACTGTACATTTCAGTATTTTGTTTTGCATAAATAAAAAAAACAATGAAATAAAAAAGCAACCTCTTGTCACATGCAGTTGTGTAAAAAACAATGTAATTATTTAAAAAGGATTGTAATGAACTTTCTCTCTTTTTATCACAATTATGATTCAACAAGCTTTTTTGTCGTGAATAAAGCGAGGACAATATTGCCAAAGCATAGGGTTAGGAATGCGCAAATAAAAACTATATTAAATAAAAACCAACAGAAAAAAGGTGTAACTCGTTCTCTCTCTCTCTCTCTCTCTCTCTCTCTCTTGTTCTCTCTCTCTCTCTCTTTCGGCTCGAGCTCCAAAAAAAAAAAAAAAAAACTTGAATCCTTGACTGAAGCTGCTGAATCTCTGGTTTTGTGTCGACTTCCTCGTCTGTGTCAGCCGCTGCACGACTCACTTCAGGCTGCACTTCAGTTTGATTCGAGTTTAACTCCAGGTTCCTTTCAGGTGAGTTTTATACATTTGATTTTTATCTTTAACATGTATGACATATTTTATATTATTCATTTTTTTAAAGCCAATGAATTTGAATTATATGTTCTGCATTTGTCAACAATTGTATCTCTGTCTCTTTACATTTTAAGAGCTTTTGATTAAGGTCACATTTTCCACCATTAAATAGTTGCTTATTAGCAGCATACTGGCTGTTTATTAGTCATTACTAAGCGCTTATTAGTACTGTATTCTACATGACCACAGACCATAGGCCAATAACTAAGAGTTTGCCCTCCTAATAACTTCTTATTGATGGTAAGTTAGGAGGTTGTTGAACATGAATTATGATCTTAATATGCCTTATTAGCAGCCAGTATGCTATTAATTAGCATGCTAATTAGTAACTAGTTAATGGTGATTATTGTGAGTCTTACCCTGAAGGATAATTACAACTTTTTTACAAGCTCAACATCTTGCTGACTGTTAATTGACTTCATAATATTGTTGCTCAACTTAACCAGCAAACTGCTGAAGCAGTCACCTCCTCTCAGCCTTGTCTCCTTGTCTCCTCATTTCCTGCTCTCTCTCTCCCTTTCATCCTATTCTTCTTTTCTGTTCCCTTCTCTCCTTCTCATCACTTCGTCCCTCTTGATCTTTCATCGTCTCCTCTTCTCCCTGTCAGGTCATCCATCATGCTACGTCCTTGTTGTCTCCTTATCTGTGCCCTCCTCTCCCTGGCCCTACCTATGCTGGTTGCCATAGAGACCTGCCCAGCAACAGGTATTCCAGGGATGCCAGGTATGTGTATTTATATTTGTATGTGTGTTTACTTTATATCATATACATATTTATTTACCTGTCTGTAAATCCTCAGGTATTCCAGGGACGCCAGGCAGAGACGGTCGAGACGGAGAGAACGGACAGAAAGGACAGCATGGTATTACACGCACACAAACACACACACACACACACACACACACACACACACACACACACACGCACATAGAACAGTCTGATGCCCAGAGCTAGATTAATAAAGTCAGAAACATCAAATGAGGTGTGCAGGTAGGACACCGTTTCCTCAAAGCTGCTCAGCAGAATTTTTGTTTTGTGGCCATTTTGGCGTCCGGGCAGCCCCATATACAGAGGACTACAGCCTCTGCACGGACTAACCGCTAGGCCACCGCTGCCCCCTCCCCATCCTTTTAATAAAACAGGCTAGCTGGGCTTATGTCGCAGCATCAGCTCCATACTCAACGCACACACATCAAGGGAAGAAAATTAAACTGACATTGACTGTTGTTGTTGGTTTTTGTAGGGGCGGCCTGGCATGGCGGTCTCAGTCCACAGAAAGGAGAGAAGGGAGAGCCGGGGCTGACGGGATTTCCTGGTAAACGCGGTCAGAGCGGGGAACCAGGGTTAGCGGGGATCCCAGGTATACCCGGACCTCCAGGAGAACCGGGAGAAGCAGGGTAACTTCATTGACCCTGAATTCAATATGGCCACTGTTCACTTAATAAGACCTTAAAATCTAATAACCTTGAAAAATCCTGGTGGATGGTTCATATTCAAAGTCCCAGAGAGGACAACCAATTACCCGGAAAGGGGGCTGTGTGTTCAAACAAGTCACAATACCTTTAAAATCACATTTGATATCATGCCTACATGAATACAGAGAAATGACTGCCCCTCTGTTCCTGTCAGCGTGTGAATCCAGGTGTGAGAGAATCACTTTGTGTTGTGTGTTTGTGGCTGCAGGATTCTTGGAGTCCAGCAGAAAGCGGCCTTCAGCGTGGCCAGAGCGACCAACGATTACCCCGACAGAGCGAGCGTCATTCGCTTCAAATCCGTCATCACCAACATCAACGATGATTACAACACCGAGACAGGAACCTTCAGGTGAGAAGTTTGATTTTAATAGGCGTCAGGAACCATCAAGCTTTTAACAACTTAAAATCACACTCATCTTCATCCAATCTCGAATCCCATTGGCCTTCATCATCCCATCAACGATACATGCATCTGGGAACGGATGTCATTATCTCAGTCACTCTGGCCAACGCTTAGCGTTAAACAAACTTTCATGCATCGGCATTTGTATTAAAGACATAACTCTATCTTCACATTTTCCATAACATCTGCCAGAGCAGCGCCTGTTCATCTATTTCTCGTGTGTCTCAATTTTACTGTAAATACTAAGTTAGACAAAGGAAAAAAAACAACCAAATTATTTTGCCACCTTAGGACTGCTAGCTTGCACAACAACAAATTAAATAATTTACAGATTGTTCTGCAAGACTTTAGGAAGTCCAGATTAAGTTAAAGGCAGTGTTGGTAATTTCTTCCAGATACATTTTTTAAGATTGTGGTTGAAATTGTCTTTAAGTCCTGACAGAAATTAATAACTCATGTGTTCTGAAAAAGGAACAAAGAAAATCCGTCATCTGTATCAGTTGTAAGACTGTAAAAACTTCGACCAATGTCTGCCACGAGGTACCAATCTGATGAACCAATCAGGCGCCTCCCTGTCTCCCTGCTCGTTCTCTACCTCATGTGCACTAGCCCACACTCAAAGCATGAGCTGAGGTCCGCTTCTGGACCAATGGCGCTGGCTTTTGGAAAGCACAGAGGGGAGGGGGTTGGTGTAGACGGAGAACAGAGGGAATGCTACTTTCAAAATCATGCTAGTTTTCCAGAATTACCATCCCTGCCTTTAACATAGAAATAGAGACAAAAAAAAAGGATGTGGTACAAATGTCGACTGTGATCAAGTTGCACAACCAGATAAAGATAAGAGATTAAATGTTGGTTTGATTTTCTAGATGTCGGGTCCCGGGGATATATTACTTTGTGTTCCACGCCTCTTTAGACGACCGGCTGTGTGTGGTGATGAAAGTGGACAACACACAGCTGACGGCGTTCTGCGATCATCGCCGCAACAGGAGACAGGTATGGACATTTAACACCACCTCAAGTTCAAGGGATTCATGGGATAGAAAACGATAGTTTACGATATGTACTTTTATGTCTAGGACTCAAGTGGCTGCACACCATTTACTACCTTCATATCATCACCAATGAATAAAAACAATTGTAAACAATCCACATTTAGAAATAGGCCCGATCCCATATCTCCTGGATGATCAGTGCTTTCACGTCACCAAGTTTGCAATGAACTCTGGGTAAGTCCCACAGGAAAGTCAGCTGACTTACTGATAGTGTGTAATTTGCCTTCCGGTCCTGATTTCAGGTGACCTCAGGGGGCATGGCGGTCTACCTGTCCAGGGATCAGGAGGTTTGGCTGGAAACCCGAGACTACAGAGGAATGAGAGGAAAACCGAGTGGTTACAGCATCTTCTCCGGCTTCCTGCTGCAACCTCACTGACCATAAAACGTCACCTTTTACTTCACATACTCACAGTTACATGCCAAGGCTATAAAACAAATTAAAAAAAATATTGTGCTCCCCTTCCTTAAAAACATTCTTTAAAAATGTTTTAAGACTACATGCATATCACTTTCATGTATTTGCAGGTAACGTCTGAATGTGATCAGTTTGTGTAATCTCTGTAAAATGAAGATAAAACAATAAAATAAGATAAATTTGACAAAGTGCTGTGTTTCATTTTCTGTCACCAACTCATGATACATCACTTATATTCACACAAACTGTTTACTTAAAGCAGAAACCTGCAGTGTTGAAAAGTGAAGCCAATGTGGAAGTTCATAAAACTGTAATTCCTTAAAGCTGTCTCCAAAAACCTGTCCCATTGCAGCAGGAATAAACATGTTTACATCGCTGGTCAAACATGGTTTTGGTCATTTCTTTTATGGTCGAAACAATAAAATTTCTACTTAACTTATCTGTTTAGATTGAATTAAGCCTAAGAGTTATTAAAACATTTAATAACTCTTGTAGTTCTCATTTGATCTTGTAGTTCTCCTGTGATGTGTGAACAGCTAATCATGGCTGCGCTCACGTTCCAGAAATGGACCAAGTAGGGCAGGGTGTGCGCCGTACAACGGAGCAAAATCGTGGCACTGATGGACCGCGGCGCGCATACTAGTGTATCTGGGAATTGGGGGTTAAGGCCGTTCCAGCTCTACCTCTTTGGATTTTGGATTTGGAAAATCTTTATTGTCCCCGAGGGGCAATTTGGTTTGCAACAGGCAACACATCCATAAAAAAAACAGCACAATTACATAAATACATGAAACATAACTCTCATGGAAATCCTGGGCTCCATAATGCCTGTTAAGAAACCAATGGGTGATGTCACTGAGGCTACATTTATGTTCTATACAGTCTGTGGTTTTCCAAGTGAACAACACATACATGGACTCCAAACAGAAAGCTGAACACTTAAAGAAATATATAAACCCTGTCACCTGACTATTGATTCTGTGATTCTTTTTATTTAGTTATTTGGTGTTAAAAAGTCCAGCTTACTTTACAAAAACAATGTGCATTTTATGTCATGATCACATATTTATAATTTACATGAACTGTACATGAACAGGCTGAATCTCAAAGATACACAAAACGAGGATAAAATGCAAACACTGAAAGAGGATCTGACAAACACAGAAACCAACAGACTGACATATTTCACAGGACATTGTATTAAAATAATACTTCAGCTCTTTACAGTTGGATGAATTAAATATTTTGTGGAACAGATACTGAAATGTAACCTCGGTTTGGAGCCACAGAAACACCCTGTCAGGAAACCAGCCTGGCGATGTAGAGGAAGTTCAGAGAAAAACAGAACAAAATGTTAATTTAAAAGAAAAAATCTGATACATTTAATGATGCTTCATCATCAGTTTTTCTTCAGGTGGAATTTTTCTTGACTTCTTGTTTAAATGTTTCACTTCCTCCAATGAGGGATTCGCTGTGTCAGATACATTTTATATAATTATTATTACAGGGAAAAGACATCAACGCAGCGGTCTTTGACATAACATCCACAGCAACGATAAACATGTTCATGTTTTTGTCTTGGCGGCTCTATCATGGCGGCCGCCGAGAAAAGACATGTCCTGTTACAAATGTAAAATGATTGAATGATGATATTTGAGGTAATGTAAGTAATCAACAAAAAAACAACATAGGTGAAGTCAATTTTAATTAATTTAGACATTTTAATGTAAATATTGTCATAAAAATCTACATATTGTACATTTAAGGTATGTAGCACCTCTATTTTTCTACTTCACAATATTTTATTTTTATACTTTATAACAGTTGCTCCATTTACAGTATGTGATTATTTCCAACGAAAATGTTTTCAACACAAAATTGGGAATGAAAAGAATAAGAAAACTACCAACAAAGCAGCATCAACATTAAAAACAACGAGGCGCCGAGAAAAAAACGCTATTGCCAATTCAAAGTGGAGGTTTCCACATTTCTAAATTAGATTAATCTTCATATTTTACATTTGTAAGTATTCATTCACAAACGTCATATCGCAATATTTCTTATAAAATGTGTTACTGGCTCAACTGAACAGATGTTTTCCCCAATAAATAAAACTGTAAAAAATAACACAAAATCAAGATGAATGTATTTCTCTGAAAAAAATACATTTGCCTTGACTAATATGGAAAGGAATAAGTATAAAAAAAACATGAAATTCATTTGCTGTTGTATCTCAAAGTTGCCCTTTAAACTCTGAGTATCTTTATAAACTTTGGAACTTCCTGCAGCCATTCTTCTGAGTCCATCTGTATCCTACTTGATTTCTATGAGCACCAATAGAGGAGCGATCGTAATCTCTTGAAGCATGGCACTTCCTGTTTTTTGTTTTTTTACACGACTGAGCTGCTGTTGTCGCTGAGGAGCAGAACGTCTCTTCATCGGCTTATCATTTTCACCACAGCACGAGTGACTGCTTTACCTGCAAATGGTGAGACTTTTAAGTGCTACTAAACTGAAACTTGAGTGGGAGAGAGAATAAGTGTGTGTTTAGACAGAAGAATTGTTGCTACAGAAGTGAGTGGTCTTACAAGAAAATCTTGCCATATGTGTCTCAATTTTTTTTAAGTCTTGATTTCTTTGGTTTTGTGTTTCACCTTCAAACTTAGGAAAATATTATTTGTCAGACTAGAAAATTTTGAGCTGTATTCGGGCTTTGTCCTCTGCATGTTATTAAAAAGCTAAAAATTTAAATTTACATGCAAAAAAGAACGAGTACTTAGTAATCAAATTGTGTTAAGTGTGAATTATTATATCTTTATTTCATTTGTTTTATTTAATGGCGGCTGGGATCAGCTCCATCCCCGCAACCCAGAACGGGGAAAAGCAGTATAGCTAATGAATGGATGGATAATCAGATGTCTTTCTTTAATTTGTGTTTTAGTGCTCGATTTTCTACTCATGGCAAATAAAAGAAGAATAAGCAAATGTACACTCCATGCTATTAAGTCAGCTATGGAAAACCTTACATTTAGGACAAAGAAAAGACCAGGTCCCGATAAAGCAAAACATTACATTCAAAGAGGCAGACTTGATTTAAAATTATAGTCATGGTAAAGATTTTATTGTCCTGGTTAAAGTTGAAGGTAGGTCTGGTTAAAGTTGAAGTAGTGCATGTCCTTCTATCACTGTGTGTTGACTCAGGCCCCCTGGTGGCTGACCTGCAGTACTGCAGCTTGCCTGCTCCTGGTTCACGTTGGCCCAGTCGTCACTCAGTCCTGCGGTGGTTTTCCAGGGATTCCTGGGATACCGGGCACCCATGGCCCCAACGGCTTAGACGGCACCAAGGGAGAGAAGGGAGACCCCGGTGAGCTCAAACATGGAGACGGACATCTTTGTGTTTTTATAGTATTTTTTAAAACGTTAATCACATATGGATGTAATTTGTATTTCCTACTGAGTAGCTGTTAAACTTAACATGTTGAGTTTAGTGTTTATTAAATCAAAACATTTTGTGGGGATGTTGCTCTTGTGTACAGTAAGTATTTGTTTTGTTTTTTTACTCTACAAACTCGACCAATCACTCGATGGATCACTTGTCTGTGGACTGTCGTATTGAAGCTCTACATTGAGAATCAACCACTTTGATGTATTTGATCCAGTGTACGGACAAGAGGGTGGAAACAATTAGCTCTGACCTTATCTGAACATAAGGTCATTTTTTTCCTCATAAACTAAAAAAAAAAGAAAAGAAATAGGCTCAACAATTTACTTCTTTTGCAATCAGTGGAATCGCCCCCTGCTGGGCATTTTGAAAAAAAATATTTTCACTCTTGCAGAAGAAATCTACCACTATTTAAACTGAAAAATCTTGCACGTATATATCCTATGTCTCTCTGTAATTAATGATCCCTCAGAGCCAAAGACACGACATCTCAAATAAACACGAAATAAGTAGGCAAATAAGTGGAAGTGTATTATTTTAATAAAAGCGTGGTCCTTTCTATATTTGCAGCAAGTTTTGTTTAACTATATGTGTGGTGTCAAACTGTAAGTGAATAAAGTTGTTAAGTAATATTCATGATGGTTTTTCTTTTTTTCTCTCATAGTAGTACAGAGTTACCTTTACTTTTTGAAGATAAAACGTATTTTTCATTTCAGTTTCAGTTGACATAAACAACCCTGTGACATGTAATAACTGTGTGACTGTCTGCGCAGGTGAGGCAGGTCAGCCTGTCAGGGGACAGAAAGGGTCACCAGGTATGCGGGGCCCACCTGGACGGCCTGGGCTGAAGGGGGACTTGGGTCTCCCAGGACCTCCAGGTAATTTAGGCCATCAAGGCGCTAAAGGAAGACCCTTCAACTCGGCCAGCGAGCAGAAATCCTTCTTCTCCTACAAACGGGTTTCAACAGATCCACCAGAGACCGACATAGCCATGGACTTCAACAAGTCAGTGCTTTGAGCTACTGATGAACTTAAAACTATGAGTGTTTTGATGATAGAGAGGAAAACCAACAACCATGTAATGGTGATTCAAAAACTGTTTCATGTTTAATGTGTTTAACTTTCCTACAGAGTGATTTTGCCAGATCTGGGTCCACAGTTTCAAGGAGAATCCTTGACAAATGGGACGTACACCAGCATCATCAAAGGCATTTATTTCTTCAGTTACCACGTTTCAGCTAAAAGCAGAGTGAGTCCGAAGAGTGAAACTGGTCTGAGTATCTGATTCTTTACTTTAGACTTTCTGTCTCCTTTACCTTTTCACCAAACTCTCAATTTACTTTAAAGTCCTGAAGGCCGATTTAGTTTTATGTTAGATATAAATCTGCCCAAGGACATTTTAGAGACAGATGTTTTAATTACTACGACAGCAGTAACTTTAACTAACTAAAGGTGGAGTCTCTATTTCTTTATATTTTTAGGGTCTAAAATTTAGACTTTGCTTTTGGGACCAATTGTTCATTTAGACTCAAAATGAACAATTGGTCCCAAAAGCTTTTGAACTGATGTAGTGCAACAGTATAATGACTGAAACAGAAGACATGAGGTCAAATGAGCTCCATAGAAATGTACAAACTAAAAATACAGTTTTTTGCCACAGACAGCTTTGTGCAAAATCAATGTTCACAAATGGATGATGCTTGTTTTTGCTGCAGACAGTGCTGACAGAAAAGATCCCTACAGAGAGGTCCTTTTATTTAGAGTGAAGTACTTTTTAGAAACCTAAAATGTCTGCTTTGCTGTTTTCAAAAAACCAGACTCCATTAACAAAAATGTTGATTTTACCTCACAATGCGCAGGATTAAACGGTCATGTCACAGCACGACTTTATGACTGCTATATGTGTGATCTCATCCAGGTGTGTCTGAAGCTGATGAAGGGCAGTGATGTTCACACGACGCTGTGCGACGCGGCCGATGGGTTTCTGGTCACCTCCGGCTCGGCGATGCTGGAGCTTGAGGTCGGAGACACGGTGTCTCTGGAGTCCACCAGGTACAACAACATCGTGACGAGCCCGAGCACCAGCCACACCTTCACCGGCTTCCTCATCTTCCCAACCGCCTAGACCCCCACCCTGAAAACGTTTTAATTAACATCACAGACTTTGTGACATCACAGCACCTGAATCAATAAAGACTGGCATTGAAGTACAACATTTTACTTGTTAATTTCATTTTCAAACTCACAAACTTGTTTTTCCGATGTGTCCGACACCAAATGAATGCAGGGTAACTCCACACAATCAAACACAGGCGAGGCTGAAGCCCTGAATAAACTTGTTTTTAATTACGCCTGTGTAAACCCAGGACATCTGCCTCGGTACCCTGCGGTGGTTTGGAGCGTTGATTGTGCACGTCCTCAGAAATTAACGCTACACGTCCGCGAGATGCAGTATGCACATTACCGCTAGGAGCAGTGTAGGGTTGTAACATCCGAGACGCCAGAGGGCCGCTACAACAAGGGCGGAAAGTTTTAAAGAAATGTTAATAGATCATGTCCCGCATTATGATGTGTCATTGTCGTTGCATAGCAACAAACATGCGTGCCAAAATAGCTGGTGACAGATCCTCTCTTTTTCGGTGTTTTACGCAGTCTGATTTGAGTGGCGCTCCCTCTTGAGGAATCCTCCAGTAACACACGTTGTACATAGTCAAGTATGTGAACAATGGCGTTAACGAAGCAGCAGGTCATCTACACGTAAACGTGGTTCAAAAGTAAGTATATTTGAGTCTTAAAGGAAGAATATGCGACTTTATGATGCAGTAGATGTCGCCCTTGAGCACCAGCATGAAACCAGAACAACTCGCGCTGCATAGTTGTGTTAGCATGCTAATGCTAGCGATCTTTATAATGCTCGTAGCTTCACACTGCATGTAAATTTACACAAAATGACCGTGATCCGAAAACGCTTACGTGACATTCAAATAAGAAGTGAGTAGGCCTACAGTATGTTATTCTTCTTTTCTCTAGTCCCTCAATTAAACAGCTTTTATATGCCAGGGGAGGAGCCGGCCAGCCGTCCCGTCCATGTAAACACGCTGTAGATACGGCTCAGACAACATCACAGACAGTGGGACTCGGGTGTCACACTCATTGTAGACAGTCATGACTCACAGAGTTATTTTCAGAGGATGTATTGGATTTCTGCTGTACTTCTGTGTAAAATGTCGCACATTCAGCCTTTAACAAGACACAGGTGAGGACAATGAGTGCAATCAGAAAGGGAGGGAAACGCATAGAGGGAGGATGTAACCATAGACCAGAAACACTGGCGGCAAAAACTACAAAATGAAACAGGAAACACTAAAGCTTAAACTCAGGAACATGAGCAACATACAAGCAACATGAGGGAACAATTCACAATAAAACAGGAAATGAATTCTAAACACTGAAATGAACAAAATATAACACTTAACAAGAACCAATCATGACAATAAGTAATGATTAATAAATATATGGATGTTCAACATGAACACAGGATATTTTAAGAGAAAGCATAATGGAATTGTGAAATTAGACATTTAATAATTAACATTGTGGTGTGTAACATTTCCTGCACTAGCTGACTCTATAAAAACACAGAGGTGTCAGGTGTACAACTCTCTGAATGACACCAAACCAGAAGTTCATTAAAAATGAATCCAACAGTATCGGGTTGTCCAACACTTAACCTTACACCTGTGTGTGTGTGTGTGTGCTTGTGTGTGTTGTGGATGGACAGTTAAACAGGAAGTATAGGATTCATACTGAGGCCACTTTTTTCGTGTAGGAGGAAGATGGCGTCAAAATCATTCAAACATGAAATGATGAAAGGAAATGAGAATAATCTAAACTACCAACATTGTGCACATACAGTTTTCATAAAATCACCTAAATCCCCAAACGTGAACTGCTCGGACATCTTGGTAATTCATGTCTGAAGTATGAACTTCAGCCGAGGGTGTCGGTGGCTGACTTGTTGTTGAACACACCGTTCCTGGCGTAAAAGGTGTTCTTCACCACTGACGACTTGGCCCGGGACGGAGTTGTGTAATCCAGAGTGTAGTCACCTGAGGAAGCAGGCAGAACATGTTAACCTGGAGGGGAATAAGTAGAGCATAGATCTGTCACCAGCACTGATGATAGTCAAGGACGGAAACAACGCTTTTAATCACCTTATTGCACTGTGAGGATGTCTTTAGTTGGACAGACAGGTGCCAAATTAGCTTGTGCTAGCTTGCTCAATTATTGACTTTTCTTATGTAATATTCTCAGGTAGCTTGCAGCGTCGGTGCAAGCAGTTAACATACACGCTTATCACTTTGGGCCCAGGAGGAGGGGCCAAAATGTTATGCTGCAACAAACATGGCTACTGACTCTACTTTAAAAGAGACTATTCATGCATTTATCTCAGCATGTGGACTTTTTTTGTGGCATAGTAAGAAGGTAAACATGGTAACCCGTTTGATAAAGGTTTCGTAGTCAGTGTCCTACCGAGCCTCCAGCCGTACTCCCAGGACGAGAGCACGGGAAAGTCAAACCTCTCCTCAGGTCTGATCCGCCCACGTCTCTGCAGGTACAGACTGCGCCCTTTCCCCTGTAGAGGACATTTAGTTTAGGGTCAACATCATGCAGAAATATTGGAATACTGACCGATAGCTGTATGCATGTGGAGGTGTATTAGTCCGAGTTTTTCTGTTTTATGCATAATCTTCTGTATGGTGATTTAGGTTCTAAGGAGACAATCTGAAATATTTAGAGCACTCTCCTGCAAACAACCTTAGATTGATGCTTCTACTGGAGCGTTTGTCTTGTAAAAAACTAAAATAAATATGATGTTTAAGGGAACGAAAATAAAGTGTTGCAGTGAGCCGTACATGATGAGAGGATTCCTGATAGAGAGCGCTTCTTGTCTGTGGAGAAACAGGTCTCATGAGGGGGGCGACACTGAGCCGCCGCTCCTCGTCCAAAGAGACCACAGGAGGAGGAGGAGGAGGGGGAGGTTTTGGTTTCATAGTTACAGTAGGAAGAACAGTCCTGTTGGGTGGGACAGTAATACAGGATTACTAAATATTTGTAATTATTAAAGAAATACATTTACACAAAACAGTCAAAAGCTAAAACTTTAGGAAGAATTACAGAAACAGTTCAATCAATCGATCAATTATGTGCCGATGGAGACATGAGCTAATCAGAACCAGGCTGTACACATGTTCATCTCTGCTGACAAAACCTTTTTTGAATGTGGTGTGTATGTGACTTCGGGCGCTTCTGCAGCCAGCCTCTAGTGGACACTCGATGAACTGCAGGATTTTGCACTTCCACATCGGCTTCATTTTTCAACACCAGAGGTTGCCGCTTGGTAAAACATGGTGTTTGCTACAGGACTCTCGTTTGTTGCGTTTAAGAATCGACTTTTATATAGCTCGGAGACAAAAACAATTAGAAACAGCTAACACCTGATCAAGCTGCGTGGGTCACACTTTAGTATTCAGACATGGCTGCTATCAGAGCTGAAGATTTACAGGAAAGTCCATTACAGTATATAAATCAGCTCACCTGTGGTCTGCAGGTAGATGGGGCAGCTGTGTGGTTTCTGCGCTAGTGTTTCCAGGATTATAGCAGGAAGGGTAATGCTCGGCATAGCGTCTCTTCCACGCCAAACGGGTCATCATCTCCTTCTGGATCTGCTCTCTGTAGCAGTTCTGGCTCTGAGTCGTCAGCAGGTAACGCATCTCCAAAAATTAAAATAAAACTAGATTATCTCTCCAGTCACATTTATTGTCTTTGTACCTTAGATGGACACTGAACGGTCCATCACAAAAAAGATTATGAAATAAAGGATCTTTCAACCGGACAGTCAACCCTTTAATGCCAAGTTGCAGAAGTACTTGAACTCCCTCAAAGTTGAATTCATAACAACAAGGTATAAAACAAGAAAAAACTTTAAATACAATTGTATAAAAGCACTGAAGCCGTTCTATATGTTAAGCTAAAAAGTCAGCTCTCTTTTCAAGCTGCATGCCTTTATGTACAGATAAAACTCCTGCAACGATGAAGACGCATTAATTAAATGAAAATATATATAATAATATCTTAATTTACCTTGGTGTGCTGGTTGCAGAGCTGTGCAGGATCAGCTTCTCTGTGGAAATGGGATGTGGATCAGATAACGCTCTGCAACACACAGAAACATGAGACACACACACACACACACACACACACACACACACACACTTTTCTTTTCTCACACACCGGAAACCCTCCTACATGAACCTAAACATGATCTTTTGTTTAACATATCCCCACAGAGATAGAAATGTGGCCATCGATAATGACCCCACAGGACGGAGGGGTCGTTGGGTGCTGGAGCTGGACCCTTTCAACTGGACCATTATGCACAAGTACGGCCCTAGCCCTAAAAATGCGGACGCTCTTTCCCACAGGCCCGTTTCCCCTGGCTCTGTTGGGGCGACAACAGACCACGTTGTGGGCTCAGTGGACTGCTCTGCGGTCTCACCAGGAACACGATCTGACCTACAGACTGCTTATTCTCTCTGCTGCACTAACTCCAAACTGCAGGTCGCACAGCACAAAGACCTTGACATTAGTGTGGTGCTGGCCTGCCTAGAGCATAACGCAGCACGACCACCTTGCAGGCGCCTGGGGGGGAGCCTCAGGTTGCCTTAAAAGGCTTTGGACTGAATTTGGCCGCTTGTCGGTCATTGATGGACTGTTGTGTAGGACTGTACTCTCATCATCCACTGGAAGTTCAGGTTGTAATCCCCACATCTGTGGTGCCCGAACTGCTTCAGTGTCTGCATGGGGGGCCAGCCGCTGCGCACTTTTCAGCAGACCGTGTGTGGGAGAAGGCCAGACAATCCTGCTACTGGCCTTTCATGCTGAGAGACATTAGGGTGTGGTGTGAGCAGTGCAAAGCCTGTCAGACTTGCAAGTCCCCGGTCCCCAAGCAGAAGGCTCCCATGGGGGGATCTCTGGTTGACCGCCCTCTGCAACGGGTGGCCGCAGATATTCTGGAACTGCCTGTGACATCTCGGGGGAATAGGTACGTGTTGGTTGTGGAGGATTATTTTTACTAAGTTTGTTAATGTGTACGCCCTTCCAAACCAGACTGCTCACACGGTTGCTCGCTGTCTTTTTGAGGATTATGTTCTGAGGTCCTGCACACCGACCAGGGCCGCCAGTTTGAGGCGGACGTGATTCAGGGTCTCTGTCAGATGTTGGGGATCAAGAAAACGTGCACCACGGCATACAATCTGAAGTCGGACGGAATGGTGAAACGTCATAATCGTACTCTGATTGACCAGCGTGCTAAGATGTTGCTCTCTCATGGGGGGCGAATGGGACAGTTATGTCAAACAGGTCGCTTTTGCATACAACACCTCTAGACACGTCAGCACCTGGTTCACCCCCTTTTACCTCATGCATGGTCGGGAGGCGCGTGTCCCTGCTGATGTGCTTGTGCCTGGTGTTGTTTCAGACTCTCGGGGGGGGGCTGGATCTCTGCCATGGTATGTGTCATCCATGGTGGATGGACTGGAGGCTGCTTTTTTCAGCCGCCAGGCTCAATGCTGCAGAGGCTCATGAGAGACAAAAACTGTATTATGACGCTGATGTTTGCCACCGTGCCTATGAGGCGGGAGAGATGGTGTGGTTGAATAATTCCACTGAGAGCCACACGAAGGTGGCGCCACATTGGAAGGGCCCATACCGGGTCATGGAGGCGTTGGCGTCTGGAGGTGAGGCTGCACTGACTTACCGCATAACTCTCTGGACTCTCTGGAGAGGATCACCATGACAGACTGAAACGTTATACTTTGCCAGTGCCGTCAGGGACTGTTGGTGGCTCCCCTCCTACCCTTCAAGTATCTCCTCTTTTGGGGGTTTCGCCACTCCCGTTGTCACCGCAAATGGTTGAGCAACAACTGACTGGGGGTGTGGACATGAGTCTGTATGGGGAGTTTTCGAGGCCGAACTAGTGCAGTCACGAAGGGGGCGTGTCCTGAGACCACCTTCACGTCTTCGGGATTTTGTGAGGTTCAGAGTTTGATGCTTTGTGTTTGTTTCCCTCTTTCTGGGATGTTTTTTCATGTGTTTTTGCTGTTCATGTTAAGCACATTTGGGTGACAACAGTGATACACAGGTTTTCTTTTCATGCTCAGGTTAAATTCTGCTAGGGGACTGTTTTGAGAGGTCTCCTGTTGTCTCATGGGTGCCTGTGCCAATGTTTTATGTGAAACGGGGACGTTTCAAGTTGAGGGGGGGGGGACGTATGTAACAGATTGTTGTGTTTGTTATATGTATTGTATATCTCATTCGCTTTTAGAGTGAGGTGTCCCTAGAGAGTTACCGTAGCTGCCGTAAAGCAGTTGTTGTTGTTATCCTGTTCGCGGTACACAGGTGTGTGTGTAATAAAGTGGAAGCCGTGGATAAAGAAGCTCCCCGCCTATGTGCCGTTTATTGTTTTCTTAGTAAGTGTATCCGGTCCGACAAACCCAGAAATCTTGGTTACAGTATGATTTGATGCTACCCAGTGTTGCAGTGCAGGGTATACGAAATATCCTCTGATTGACATCATTAGTTGATTGACCATATTCAGTTGGATGCTACAATTCCTAGGATGGTGAAGGGGTGACCCTCACTAATCTGTCTCTAATTCACTAGCAGGACCGCTAACTAAATATGCAAGAGGAGTCTTATGTCAGTGTTAGTAACAGAAACCGTTTATCCTCCGCTGGACGGGACACTTAAAAAAATAATTTGGGAAAAATTAAGAGTATACCCACTCTTTTAGGCACCACTACACCACTGTTCTTACCCAAAAGGGACGCCCTTTCTATGGAGTATTCAAACAAGCAATGTGCAATTTTGCTAAATTCAATTCTCATATAACCCGTTCCTCAGAACAGTGCCTGACGGGAGGGTGGTGAACAGGATGGGATGCGTCCCTCATGATGTTTGAGGCTCGGCACGGTCAAAATAAAGTAAACAGAACTTTGTATCATTTTTTCTGTTTGTGTCATGATTTGGTTTTGTGTTTGAGTTTCCCTGTTTTATCCCAGTGTTGGTTGTTTCCCTTGTGTGTTAATGTTTCCTAGTGTTCATGGTTTCCTAGTTTTGTCTTCAGTGTTTTCTGTTTTATTTTATCATTTATTATCCTCGTGTGTCTCTGTGTTTTGTTAGACTCTTGAGTTCTGTGTGTCTTTAGTGTTTCAAGATTTATTTTGTTTTGTCCTCAGTGTTTCTGGTCTTGTGTTTCTCCCTGCCTTGATTGCCCTGATTGTCTTCACCTGTGTCATTAGTCTCACCTGTGTCTGATTACCCCATGTCTATTTAGTCTCTGTGTTTCTTTGCGTTTCTTTGTCAGTTCATTGTATGTGTTTGTCGGTTGTCATATGTCAGTATACCTGTGGCTCCTTGTTTTCTCCTGTTTGGATTTTTGGCAGTAAGTATTTGTTTGCCTTTTTGTTTAATTAAATATTTTTGTTAATTCTGCATTTGGGTCCTCCTTGGTTTTCTCGATCCGTGACAGTTTGTGTGTTTTCCCTCTTTTTAAACACTCAATAATTCATACAGAGATGTTCGTTGAACACAAACTGGAGTTCATGTTTTTTTGAAGTGGCCGTTTTTAAAACCGTTCTGACGTTTCAGAACTTGATTTTTGGCTCTAATTGCCTTCCCCACATTTACATACTGCTGCTGCTTTTCTTTTTTACAGACTTTTTATTAACTGACCACTAACATAACGGTGTGCTTCAGTTTCATCCTCACAGAGCGAACAGTACTTTAGTTTCACTTCTTTTTTTTTTTTACGTTATGGCTTCTTTTCAGACTCAAAGATTGTAGAGAGTTTCCCATCAATCATATCCACTCCGACGCTGTCAAACTTCCGACTCTAAATGATTGGATCTACCCCCTGTGACTGTTTTTTACACTTCTCAGGGTGAGATTCAGAGACTCTCTAACAGCTCGCAGTGGTCAGAAAAGAGTGGGAGGCAAGCAAGGGGGAGATGAACGACTTCCAACCCTCGTCCTCGACTTAAAAACTGAAAACTGGCGTTCAGGTGGAGGGTTATAAAGGACGAGAATCATTACTATAAAAAAGTGGATTAAAGCACCAGCAGGAAAACAAAGTCGGGGTTTAGTTTAGGAGACACAAACGGGGATCAAGATCCGTGGGAACATGATGCAACCTGTCACGATTTTTTCGCCCTTAAAAGAAGCTTCTGATTGGCTCCTGATTGTTTGGCACGTTTCTGCTCGTGGAGCTTATTAGAAACATGCAGAGGCTTTTTAGGTCGGGTACAATCACTTCTATCTGAACCAGTTCTCTTGCCCGCTTCCATCGCTGCAACACCTGTTGGTTTGACCTGATAACTGCTCTCATATCTGGAAAACTGAGGGGCGTCCAAAACGGCCGCGTGGGGGTCGCCTTAAAAGCGCCTACCTTCTCTGGTCCAAACAAATCCAGAGCATTCAGGACCAGAATCTAAAGTTAGAAGGAGGACATACTGGCTGCTGCATTGTTGTCAGAGAAGCTAGCACTTCAACATAGCATGTTTCCTTAAAGAGGTCATATTATGCTCTTTTGGGGGTTCATATATTTAATCTATGTATCTACTGAAGTATGTTCACAATAGCTAAAGTTTTCATGTACTGCCGCTCCATGCACCGGCTCACTTCTGACTCTCTAAGGCTCTGAAGTTCCCACCAAGTCTGATCTGATTGGTCGGCCTGTCGGCTCTGCCGTAATTGGTCAGTCGCTCAGCACAGTTCTCGGAAATGTCCCGCCCCTTTTACCATATTGGGAATGCAGCCACTGGCTCCGTCCGAGGGGAGCAAAAACATTAGCACCTTAGCACTACTGTGCTACCGCAGGCTGCGGCATATCGTGGGCGTGCTACAGAAGTTAACGGGCGTGCAACATGAGCTGCTGGGCTTAGATCAGTGATATCACACTGACAAGACGTCACACTGGCGAACAATTTTCGAGGGGGGCTAGAACCGAGCGTTACATGCAGCTAATACTACAGCTAACAGGAGGACGTAGAAGCTGCGTTTCCGCAGACTTTGAATTTTTGCTCATAGATGTGCCTTATTTTTACAGTCTATGGCCTAAACATGGACAGGACACTTGGAAAACACACTGAAGAAGCATAATATGACCCCTTTAATATCTGATCATATGGTAAGCTCACTTTATCATTTCAGTCAGTTTAATTACAGATTGGACCTTTAACTCATCCCTGAATGAAACTGGATGTAAAAAAAAAAAAAAAAGTTGCTTGAGGAAAAATTAAACAAATAAGTCTAAGACGGATCTTCATTCCAGTTGTTTTTAATTATCAAATGTACATCAGCTCATGTTTTAGTTTCACATTAAAACACCCATTCCCACATACAAAATGAGACGTTTATTCATTATCCCCCGTACAAAAATCCTCTCATCCCTTAAGTATCAAAAGGAGCAGTGATTAGGAAACAACTTGGGACAAACAGATTAATCCAGATTTGCACACAAACCAGTAATCTGACCTCTTCTCAGCTCAGATCTGATACTTATTGGTATTTTTCATGGTGTTATGCAGTGGTAGACGGGGCTTGTGTTTGTTGGTACTTTCAGGTGAATGTTCTCAGACAAATCAAGAAATAATGGATGATAGACTTTGGTCGCATTGATGATTTTATCCCACCAGAGGACGGGATTTCTACTCTATTTAGGCCGATGTGACACAGTTCAGAAATGAGCCACAGAGTTCAAAGTCAGATCTGTTTGTGTGTGAACATACAGCTGGAGGGACAACAGAGAACAACATGGAACCCACGACTCTACTTTGTAATGGAGTAGCGTCTCGAACAGTGCTGGATTCAGTAGTGAGAAGGCAGCTTTAACAGTCATCGACTTGTTTTGGCAACATTACAAACTCTAACAGGATTCTGGGAGTCAAGGTTGAAGAGCATAAAAAACAAAAACATCAGTAGTCGTGTGCAGTTAGGCGTTTTCCTGTCTGAGCGGTCACTGCTCTGAAGAAACATCTTACATACCATCAGATCACAAAGACTTCCAGTTTGACCAGATGTTTCTTTCACAGCACTTTGAAATTTTTAAGCGAAAAGTTCTGCACATATTGTCTTTTATTTTGGCGGGGAACTCAGCTGGTTGTTTGGCCCTCTAGTCCACAATCATGCAGCTTACACATCTCAAAGAAGTCCAAGAGAAACGTGTCCCTGATTTAAAGTCTGCTCCTCAAAGTGCTGTGTAATTCCAGTTATTTACTTTAATGTGAGCACTTTAAAGTTCAGATCCACTCGGCCCAAACCTTTTCTTAATCTTGTTAAATATTTTGGAGAAAGTTACAAATCAGGACGTTTTCATCCACTAACTCCTCGTGTTAAACCAGCATTCTTTAATATACCAATCGCCTTTTAAAATGAGCCAAAACCAGTGCAAAATTTGTCAATGTAGAATAGCGGTTCAGTCAGAATCTATTGCATCCAATCAGGTAATTTCTTTTTTAGAACAAGTCGTTTTCAGCACCGCTCTGTAAGATTTCGCCTTCCAGATTCACTGCACAAATTGTCCAGCTCA
Source organism: Labrus mixtus (assembly GCF_963584025.1). Taxonomy (NCBI): domain Eukaryota; kingdom Metazoa; phylum Chordata; class Actinopteri; order Labriformes; family Labridae; genus Labrus; species Labrus mixtus. The sequence goes on along the minus strand of NC_083618.1, from coordinate 22,514,513 downwards.
TGTTATACATTCACAGCTGTGTTTAGTTTATCTTTTCTTTTTTTTCCAAGGACAGCTCGACAGGCTAAGAAACGTTACCACGTGTTAATTATTGGGGCAGAAAGTCAGAACATGTGATTTGAACTGAAGACAACATTAGTACATAAAGCATTATAAAGCAGCAGTTAATTGGACAGTCATTCGCAGTGCCACTAAGTTGTCCACTCAAACAGGGATGCAAAAAATGGCACATGAGGAGTGTCGGCAGGTCTTATTGTGGTGCATCATGGGACAGTGACTTGGAAAGGGGAGCCTGGGATGTGGTCCTCGCCCCACTTAACCACCAGGATGTAGTTTCCCCGCTCCTTCAGCACGTAGCTCACGTTGTACTGCAGGTTACCCATGTGTTTGACCAGAACCTCCTCACAGGGGACCTGAGGACCGTGCACGCCCACCAGGAGCATGTTCTTACCTGGGGAGATAAGTGGGAGAAAATCAGGATCAGAATCCAAACACTGATGTTCTTAAAGTTTGAGGAAGTCCATCTGGTTCTCAAACGTAGATTCCCGAAGTCAAAACAGATTTACAAGAACTTTGAATGAATTAAATGATCCAAAACTTAATTTTGTAATAATAGAAATCGGAAAAGAAAAACAGAAGATTAAAACTGTGACAACAATTTGAATTCTAACTTGGAGTATGTGATAGTTTATGACAAATGAGATTTGTAGTCTGAAGGCCTGTGTTCATGGGGGGCGTGCACTAACCACTAAGCTTCTTCTTCTTCTAAGTGAATCTTAAATTCAACATCTTCAGGGACCGACCTCAGCTTTGTTTGTGCTGGCAGCATAAATTTTCAATAAAAAAAAACTATGTAGATCAGGGTCAGCATCAGTTGTTTTTTGTCGCTATGCTCAGCGCTCAGAGTTGAAAAATGTTCAAGTTTTTGTAACAGCACTACACTCGTCATATTTCACTTCTCCCTAATCGACCAATCAAAATCAAGGAGGGGCGGGACTTCTGATATCAGTTTCGTAGAAAACAATGGCAGAGAAGAAACTAATCTGAGTTTCCAGGTGCAGAGCTGCTGCTGCTAATGGCAGGACAGGATTCCCTTCACATTACTTCCATGTGGAGGTTTTCGAGGGAAGTGGAGGTTAGCTTGCGTAACCTAGCAACAATGAGCATTGGTGAGAAGTGCTCTGAAACTGGGGTCACATTTGCTGCCAGGACCCCTTATGCAGGTCTACAGTTACACTCAGTGAGGCTGTTAATGTTGAATGAAAAAAAACTGGATGGTGGATAAAAATGGATAAATTCAAAATTCAAAATTCATTCGTTGCAACATGATGATCACCTGCCCTTCATGAATTCATGTATTTGTAAACTTCAGCGTGAATAAAGTATGAAATAAGTCGTTAATAATCTAAAATCTCAGGCTGCATGAGATAGAGATCATGCAGAGTCTGGAGTCTTCCTTACCGGCCTTGCTGCAGTCGACAGAGAAGCTGCTCCTCTGGCCCATAAAGGCCTTACTGAGACCGGACCCTCGGCTCAGAACCTTGCTGGCGTCTGACTCGCCCGGCCGAGGCATGGCGCTATAGGTGAAGCTGCTGCTGGACCCCCTTATTGCCGGATCCACCATCAGTGACGAAGTCTCGCTGGCGTTGGTCACATTTACCAGACGAGGTCCTGAGATAGGTAACAAAAAATGTTGAAATGCTTCACTTTTTTTGGGGAAGTCTACAGAGTCACAGTACAGTGAGTTCAGCAGAGTGACCTTCACCACTTTACCTGTGACTGAGGCCTTAAAGGGGCTGCCACTGATGTGGTTCGGCCCTCCATATTTGACGCTGATCAGGTAGTTTCCAGGTGCCATGGGGGTGTACTGCACCTTGTAACCCTCTGGGACTTCCTGACAGTCCATCTTGACTTTGGAGGGACCTTCGATGGTTACGCCCAGGGCCCCGGGGCCCGCCTTAGTGTTGTTAATGATGAACTCGGACTGAGTCCCTGTGAGATTCAAACACTTTGCTTTATAACAGGAAGTGGTTAAAATGTTGGGCTCCTTTTTAATAAATGTACAGAAACGTTCATGAAACTTTATGGAAGGGTTCAGTGTCTGATGTTAGTCGGGTGCCTTTAAGATCAAGGTGCCTAATTTACGATTTGGACGTTTTTACCCCCGGTGTAAAGCACACTGAGCGAACCTGTAATCAAATCTGCTTTATGAAAAATGCTATTGGCCGAAGTCCTGAGAGAGTTCAGGAGACAGGTGAACAGAGAGATAACATACCTGTTGTGCCTCTCTCCAGCCCAGCACCGTAGGCCGAAACAAGACCAGGCTCTCCTGTCTGTCCCGGTTCCCCGACTCTGACTTGGAAAGGACTTCCTGGTATATGGGAACCGTTGAACTTGACGTCGATGGTGTGGATACCGTTCTCCCTGGGGATGAACCGCACTGCGTACTTATCTGGAGGACAGCACAGAAGGATGTGATAACCAGTGGTACCAGTGCATGAGGATCAGCAGGACCACGAGCAGCCACTCTGGCTTCTTGGGATCTTTAGAATTCAAACACGCGTCGCATCAAAAACACACACACAAACCTTTTTCGAGCTCGGTGACGACACACTCCTCCAGGGCTCCAGAGGGACTGTGCACTTTGGCCGTCATCTTTCCCTGTGCTCCGTTCAGACGCACTGCAAAGGATGCTGGGTGATTCACCTTGAGACCAGACTCCTACCGAGGTCAGACACACAGTTAAGTGTATGTGGGGAATAAAAAATTAGCCAACCACAGCTGGATCCATTATTCAACGAGTTGTTGATTGGTTAGAGCATGTCTTCAAGAAAAGTATTTTCTGGTTCATCTATTTGAGAATGTGTTGTTGAAAATGAAGCACAGGGATTGGACGGATTTGTCAAACTACTCTAAGGACGGGATTATCTTGTGATTGATTACTTTATTAAAATGACAAGAACTTTCATTTGGGCTTTTGAAAACACTGATTAACATTTTCATTATTTTATAGACAATTCCTCAAATCTAATCACAGGGAAACTGATATATTGACTAAATAATGAGTAATAACCAGGGGCGTGTCCAGAGGGGTGGCCAAGGATGGCATTTTCCCCCCCTTGAAATCTGATTGGCCACCCAAACTATCACCTCAAAATCCAAATCTATGATTGAATATTTAACTTACCAGAGGTGGGACTTAAATTGAAAACTATTCTGTTTTTTTTCCTAGTCTGCTGATTTTTCAATTTCAGACTTCTCACAAGAGTTTGCATGTAGCCTACTTTTCTAAGTACTTTCAATTGTGACTTTGCACATAAATCTGTTTTGGAGTCCTTAAAGAATCCATCTAAAAAGATGAATATGTTGCTAAATTGTGTTACTTACAACTCCATATTGGAAGTGGGGAAAGAAAGGGTAAATTTGGCCACAAACTTCAGGCCCCCCCTACATAAGTCAGTGCCTCAGGTGGGCCACCCCAGTCCAAAAAGCCTGGACACGCCCCTGGTAATAACTGCTAATTATTAATGAAAATAATTGTTAGGTAACATTTAAAAAAACAGTCTTATTAAAAGCCTACTCACCTCTGTGAAGGAGAATAATGTGCTAAAACAAAAAAAAAACTCTGGTCCTGTGTACAGCATCTAATCTCTCTATGATTTCTATGATTTGTCTCCATAGTTTTGTACCGACTTGTCTTCTACTCTTACCTGCGCTCCTGTCGGTGCAGCTGCAGCAGACAGAGGCAGACGGCCACAGTGTTAGAAAGCAGAGTTAGACACGTTGATGCACTAAAGAGTTTTAAAGTACAGTCTTTGTGTGAGACATTTTTAAGTGCAAAAATTAACTCAGTTCGACAAACTATGTTACCATAAAGCTATAATTAAAATCCCAGGCTTTTATGTACTACACTATATGAAATTAGGAGGCGATCTTTATGGGACCTTTCAGTTATTTGGGTATTATTGGTGTGCTACCTGTTTAGCAGCCTCACTCTGACATCTCTCCTTTAATGCATGTCCATAGGATCCTGTTTGTGTATGTGTGTGCATTTCAGCATCTTCTGTGTGTAGCATGTTCTTGGATTTCCCCTCATGGGATTAATTAAGTATAGTATCTTATAGTATTGTATAGTAAGTATATTTTATTATTTTAAAGAGAGCAGCACTTCACCTGTCGACTGTACTGTAAGACTCTGCTTCACCAAACGCTGAACAGAGAAAAAGTTTTGGCCTATAGCTACAGACGATTAAAAAAAACTACAGTCTCTAAAAGACAGCGGGAGGTCAGCTGTGCCCCCGCCTGCATCTGCTGTAGCTAGGCAACCAGGAGCTGACGATTCCTGCTGCTGACGATGATGAAGATGAGGAAGATGAAGGTTCTGTTAAAAGCCTTTAAATGAAACACAAGAGAAACACCAGCAGTTCCACACCACACAGAAGAGGGATGACCAGAGCCAGGCAAAAACAGTGAAAAACTCTAGTAACCATGGTAACCAGAGGATGGACCTTGTTAGGGGTCCCCTCTTTAGCTTCCCTGGAGTACAGCCATCATTACTAATTTAATTAAAAGTCTTCTTGAAGCTGTGCATTTTCAGGAAGGGTCAAAAAAAGATGACGGTTTTTGTTGTCGTTGTTTTTTCCTGAGGCTAATGAACGAGTCATCGAGGCTCCAAAATGGAAAGTTTAGAGTCAAACAATTAGCTGATTTATCAGCATAACAGGATGAAAGATGAATCATTTCCAGCTTAGACTCCCGATGACGTTTCCTTTAGCCCCTCCTCCTGGCCAAAATGTAAACTGCACTCACTCACCAACATGTTTGCCTGGCTGTGGTCACATCCAAGAGGCCAGTTGCATAAAAAGAAGGTTCAAAAACTGTAACCTGAATTTAAGTACAACAGAGAGGGTTCGACTGAAACGGGATGTTTGAGCCTGTTGGGACGCCTGATGGTTACATTTGTAACAAGTCAAAGCGGTTTCTGTCTCTGAGTCCACCTGGCCAATTTCTTAGTGCAGAAGAGTGCTGGCTGTGCGCTCGGGAGCACTTGGATTTAGCTCTTAAAAATGAAAATAAAACATGCGTCTTGTCTCCATGGCAACAGTCTCTTTACAACGGCCACTGAATGAACAACACTACTCCGATGGTATACTGTATGTTTTGTATTTTAAAAAAAAAATTTGGCTTCAATATCAGCGTCAAACGGAGGATGCTTGCACTCCTACTTTGATGGTGAGATTAAAAACAATGACGGCCCCTCTATCACAGCTCCGATCAGATGAAGAGCGAGGAGGATGAGGGTAAACGACTCAATCCGTAGGAGACAAAAATACGAGGAACATCAAATATTTTGAAAAGAGCACCAGAGATGTCAATAACACCCTTCTGAAAAGTTGATTTGAAAGGACGCTGGGCGCTCTGGAAAACTCTGGAACAGATTGTATACCAGATCATTAATGTACAAAATTAACTTCTTCTCAGCTAAATGAAATATCGTGTTGAAGGCTGTTGAGTTTTTAGATTTTACAAGCTCTAGTTTGGGCTCTAAAACGAGCTCAATGGATCTTTGAAGTGGACTTCAGTGCTGTTTTTCTTTCTAACATAAAGTTTGTTCGTGCTACAAAGATTGCTCAACGTATATTTGACCTCAGAGTTAAAAACAAAGATCCCAAACAAACAGAATCTTAACTGAATCCTGACATTTAACTGAATATCTGTACTTGAGTTAAAACCCAGATCCAGTCGAACCCTCTCGCTCAGTTCTTCCTCTCCGAACAGGATTTTATCTTTTCTCCTGACGTCATCAATTTTATGCAACTGTGCCCCGGAGCCCTTTAGCAAGGCAGGGCGGGCTGGGTGTGGAAGTGTCTCCTCATGCCTCACCTGAAGGCCGGCAACAGTGAGACGGCGGGCATCGTTCGCCGGAGCGACCACGGGAACCAGGTAGGGGCTGTCAGGGATGTGCTGGTCGTTGAACTTCACCGCAATCTCGTAGTCACCTGGAGAGACGAGGTGGAGAACGTGTAAGAGAGATGTTTTAACGGATAAATCCTCATGGTTAAACGTGTGTGTTTCCTCTACCAGGCTCCTGCGCGATGTAAGAGACCCCACAGGATCCGTCTTTGCGGTCGTCGAAGGAGATTTCCGCCCTGCTGGGTCCTTCTACAGCGATGGCCAAACCGCCGGCACCCGCCTCCCTCGTCCAGATACTGAACTCAGCTGGAACAGAGAAACATAAGAAATGTTTGAATGTTGAATCATGTCAGAGAGCAAATGGGGACAGTTTCAACGTTTTTTTTTAACATGATAATCCACCACCTCACACACTACATGATTCAGTCAGACCTGCTGTTTGTAGTAACAAAGTGGTGATTCTACAGACCCAAGATCTCACAGAGACCCCCGTGATCAAACATGACTTTACAAGACAAAAAATATGGAGAATATTCAACGTCAGCTGGCTGTCTTGGTGTACAAAAAAATGAGGAAAAAGAATAAGGTGAAATCCTGGCTGAGAAGACGGTATAAGCGCGGCTTGGACACTTTGCAGTGCGGGGCTCAGTTGTGTTTATGTTCCCCGTGATGTTTGTGAGTTGTAAAGGTAAGCTGCGTCCCGTGGGTGAAGCTTCCCGGTTTGCTCGCCCTCATCCATCGGAGGCAGCCCCAACATCACGTTTGATATTTATGATACGAGATCAGGGAACGCCCCGACTTGATACCACACACTTTAGGATTCTTTGGACAAATAATTGGTTGTGTCAAGCCGCCAACGATCAGGCCACGCCCCCCTGATCGTTGGGGGAGGGGGGTAAAACAGGCCCAACATCTGGCCTTAAATTGTCTAGCGTGTTTCCAGCTTAAGACAAAAATAGCTAAAATAATAAGACTTTATTTATAATCATTTTTGCCAAAGAAGAAAAAACTTTGTCTGTAATTCTTTGTATGAATAAAAGACAACTTAGCATTAGAGTACATGGATAAAAAAGGGGAATGTTACAAATTAAAGTATCTATTGCAGCATCAAAAACAAAAGTTCATTCAAAAACAAAAGATGATCGAGTGAAGCAAAAAGAAGCATGTCACTAAAAGAAATGAAGCACAGGTCTGTATTCTATTCAGCTCAGCATGGTCCCCTCAGGCAGGAATGATTGTTGTAAAGTTTCTGTACGGAATATGTGCATTTCTGTGTGTTTACCTGGCTCTCCAGCCAGTGCTCCCTCCAGTCCCGGTCCTCCGGCTCTCACCTTGGCGGCCCCGCCCTCTCCCAGCGGCCCCACGGTGAACTGGAAGGGGCTGCCGGGCACGTGCACGCCCCTGTACCTCACACTCACACTGTGCACGCCCATCTCCGTGGGCACAAAGCGCACGCAGTAGGTGTCGTTACCCGCGGAGACCAGCTCGGCAGGCTGTCTGGCTCCAGAGGGCGATGTGACCTCTGCGGTGACGTCGTGCATGTCGATCGCTGCAAAGAGAGTTTTATTAGGTGTGTTTGTGGACTTCACTGGATAATCTCCATGGTAACCTGTCGTTTCTCTTATTTTTGTCACTTAACTGTGTGTGCAGATTTGAATTAATGTGATGTAATAGTTTCATATATTTGAGATTAAACCCATCCCTAAAAACACTTGAAATCGATTGTTTCATGTTGTCCAACATACACAAACTCAAGTTGCCAATTAACAAAAGTTAATTGGCATGTTATGTTTGCAAACCTACAACGCACCCTCCACCCTGGCCCCGCCCACAGAGCAGCGGGCATCAACGACCCAAATGCCCTTCGCTGCTCTTTCCCTGCCTGCCAACACCAGACCAGAGAGGCCGGAGATGAGGCGCACACGGCCAGGAGAGAGGCTCTGATCCCGGGCAACATCAGAGGAATGTGTCCCCCGACCTTTGGATCTTCTAGACCACCAGAGGGAGCAATAGGAGCGAGAGGGAGAGAGGAGCTGACGAGACAAGACCAGGAGGAACCAGCTCACTGGAGGAAGAGGAGGAGGAAAAGTGGGAGGATGACACAGGGAAGGAAGGAGGATGAGGAAGAAGTGGAAGGACAAAAGGTGGAGAAGGAAAGAAAGGGAAAGCTATAAAGGAAAAGAGGAAAAGAAAACGACAAAGACAGAACAAGGGAAGGAAAAATATTACAGAAGGAAATTGAGAAAAAGCAGAACACAACACAAGAGAAGCAAAAGAAGAAAAGGACAAAGATGTGTAAAAAGATGAAGGAGAAGGAGGCAGGTCGGGACCAAGAGAATAGAAGAGAGAAAGACAGAAAAAAAAGAGATTAAGACACAAGGACAAAAGATCGATCCAGCACACGGAGCAAAGTATGAAACAACAGAACCAGAGAGATGTCAGAGGTTCAGGTAGAAACCAGTTTAAGAAAAGGAGGAGAAGAAGGTCAGATGCAGGATCATTCTTAAGTCCAGAATTAAGCCGAGTCAAATCCATGACTTGCTCATCAAGTTTTTCTTTAAAAGTCGAAAAAACAAAACCTCACTTCTCATGCAGGTGTGTGTGGACACTGAACGCCACTGCAGACCTACAGTCAGAAACCATGAGGCTAGAAAGGCTTGTTGTGTGTGTGTGTGTGTGTGTGTGTGTGTGTGTGTGTACCTGGTATCTTCAGACTGAGGTCACACACACTCCCCACACTGGCCACAGAAGCGGCCTTTTGTCGTCGGGTAATGCTCTCTCGAATGCGACCCTCTCCCGTCACCCGCACGGTGAACGGACTCCCTGTTGACATTAAACACATCACAAATTAAACTGTGTAACTACATGCTTCATTATGGTTCATAAAAGCTTCCAACTTGTAAAAACACACAATACATGAATATGCAAGTGACCCACAGTCAAGGTTTCTTTGCTGGATGTAAGAGCGTTTCATCCTTCACTGACGGTCTGTTCGATTTGTCCTTTTAGTTTTAGTCACAGTCAAAGGGGTCGGTTTGAAAATGAATTCATGTACAGATGATACGACTGATTCTGATGAGTTTATATAACTTCTTCTTCACCACACAGAGCAGAAATATAAGTTGCTCTTTTAAAGATTTATTTTGGGGCTTTTTATGCCTTTATTTAGAGAGGACAAAGGACAGAAATTCAGGGAAAGAGAGAGAGGGGAACGACATGCAGGAAGAGGAGCCACAGGTGGGATTTGAACCCGGGCGGCCGGCTAGGAGGACTGCATCCTCCGCGCATGGGGTGCATCAACAACCACTAGGCTACCGGCACCTTGAAATATCAATTTTTTAAACAGTAACTATTGTTTTCTGGAGAGAAAAAACCCTGCATTTAAAATAAATAGTTGACATTTCCGACATTAACAGTCGATAATTAACTTGGTTCGTACCCGGGACGTGTTCCTCTGCAAAGCGGATCGAGACGATGTAGTTTCCCGGTTCAGTCGGGCAGTATGTGACTCCACACGTCCCGTCCTCTATGTCCTCAGTCTGGATGTCCACCTTACTGGGACCTTCGATGGACAGAGCCAGGCCGCCATAACCTGCAAACAGATTTTTTTACATTAAAATGAAGCAGAACACAGATGGCTGTTTGACCTCTGAGTCTGGTTGTGTTCACTATTCTCTGTAGGACAGAGTAAAGGCTGCAAACTTTGATTTAAGTTGACATCAAACAAAAGTCATGACATATCAGTTACGTCTGTGACAGATTTCACAACTTTTTAAGATTTAAACATTTCATTCTTAAAGGGGCTGCATGTAACTTTCAAAAATACTGCGTTTGTAGCGATACCGCGTGGCTGTTAGGCGAAGTGCACCAGTAACCTGTTGTTCGCTCTCCCTCGCGTTCTCGTACGTACACAAACGAGCCTCATCATCGTGAAACACTGGATATTTACTGGCATGTTTACAGAGGAGGTAAGTGGTCATACACATGTGAAAGTCTGTGAAGGAGTCTGTGTGTCTGTATTCAGTCTCTGCAGGCTGAGAGCGCGAGTGTGTGATGAGTTTGTACTGTTGATCTCTGTAAGCGGAGCGGAGTGAGGAGGACGTTGAGAACGTGCATAAAATGTCACTTCCTGGAGCTTTCGAGGAAAATACGATCCGGGAAACGTTTTATACAGGCAACACAGATAGACAGTGAACATCTACTTTTTCACATCAGTTAATTGTCCGCTTATTAAGGGGCGATAAAAAACTTGTAAAAAGTTACATATAGAACCTTTAACAATGAGAGAAAACCTCTTGATGGTGTTACAAGACAATCTCTCAGAATTAAAAAGAGAGTCGGGATTAAAGTTTATTATATTCACATCAACCAATCAGAAAACTGTTGATTTACTTCAGTCTGGACTAAGGTTGTCGAAATGTTCAATACTCTACTGAAATGTTTTGAGAGGGTCTGACCGATATTGGAGTTTTGGGGCCGATAGTGATATTAGGAGAGAGAGAATCTGATGCTTGTTGAAATCCATACAGCACCCTCTGCTGGTGTTATCGGATGGTTCTACTTTTTGACACCGTGTGTCTCAAAACAATACAAACTTTAAAAAGTTCAATAGTAGTTCAGTCATTTTTTTTGGGTACAAAAGTGGGTTATTAAATTCAAGAAAGTACCCAATTTTTGTTGCCTAGGAATTATATATTTGTTGCCGTGGTAACGATATGGGTGGCAGTAGCTCAGTCTGTAGGGACTTGGGTTGGGAATCGGAAGGTCGCCGGTTCAAGTCCCGGCACGGACCAAGTCTGGAAATTGGTCTGGTAGCTGGAGAGGTGCCAGTCCACTTCCTGAGCACTGCCGAGGTGCCCTTGAGCAAGGCACCCAACCCTCCCCCCCCCCCCCCCAGCTCAGGAGCGCCCACTGTGGGCAGCCCCCTCACTCTGAGACCTCTCCATTAGTGCATGTCCATAGGATCTTGTTTGTGCATGTTTGTGTAGCATGTTAACTAGACAGAGTGTAAAAACGAATTTCCCCGTGCAGGATCAATAAATTATTATAATTATATAGTTTTAATTTTAATAGCATCACATTAAAGTAAAAAATTCTTTAGCCTTTAAAAAAAAAAAAAGACCTTTAAACCGTTAAATAATCAAAACAGCGACGACGAGTAGGAGTTATTCATACTGACCGGCATCCCGCGTGTCGACCACGAAGCTGGCGTCGGTGAAGGTTGTTCCCTGGACGAGGCCGTCTCCGTGGGCTCTGACCTGGCTGGCGTCTCCGATCTCGGACTGGACGACCATGATGGTGATGGGACTGTTGGGGACGTGACGGCCGTTTTTCATGATGCTGACCTTGTGTTCTCCCACCTCGCGGGGGATGAAGGAGATACCTGAGAGGAAGAGGCGGAGAGATGGACAAAATAAATTAACTTTAAAAGAGTGTGCACCGTCTTATAAATGTGTGTGTTTGTGTGTACGGGTTTGTGTGTTACCGATGTGGTTGTTCGCCATCCTCTTCAGCAGACAGGGCTCGTCGCGGCCGGACGGCGCCTTGATGGTGGCGCTCAGCAGGCTCAGGTCGGTCTCGTTGATGTCCAGAGAGAAATCTGCAGCCGAGCCCAGTTTGACCTGAGAGCGCCGCTGGTTGTCCTCTGAAACACAAACACACCAGGCGTGGACTTAGGGGAAGACTCATTTTATAATTTAATTTAATTAAATTGTTAAATTGTCACACCTGATCTGTTATTAAATATGGAGTTCTGGTAGTTTAGTTTTTTCTGTATGGATCTTGGAATTTGGATTTCTCCGGTTTTAAAATGATGTCATAAATCATACCGTATTTCAACGTACAACATAAGAAATAAAGTTTTATTCAAATATCTGCTTATGTAGTGGCGTGTTGGTGTGTGTGTGTTTGTGTGTTTGTGTGTATTGGCATGTGTTTGTGTTGTGTGTGTGTTTGTGTGTGTGTGTGTGTGTGTGTGTGTGTGTGTCTCACGTGTGATCCTGGCGGTGAACGGGCTGCCTGCGATGTGTTCGTCGTTGTATTTGACCAGGATGTTGTAGTCTCCGGGCAGAGTGGGCAGGTAGCTGACGCTGCACGTCCCGTCTTTGTTGTCCACACAGCTGATGTCCGCTTTGGACGGACCCTCGATCGCCAAGTCCAGACCGCCTGGACAGACGGACGTTCAGACAGACAGACACACTGAATGGATTTCATACTCCAAACATAACATGGTCACACTGGAACAATTATCAATATCAGTAATGAGAGTAATACTTCTGCTGCTGCTGCTAAACATACTGACAGCTCAAGTTTCCAATCTATGCTGTGCTAAAGACCCCCATATAGCATCAACCTCTGGTGTGGACCCCTCTTGCAAAAGCTCCTAAATTCCTTGGACGTTGCGATTTGAATATATAAAAAATTAAAGGTCCAATCAGTGAGATGTGTAGTAAGTGAAATGATAAAGTGACCTTACTATATGATCAGACATTAAGGAAACATGCTATGTTGAAGTGCTGGCTTCTCTGACAACAATGCAGCAGCCAGTATGTCCTCCTTCTAACTTTAGATTCTGGTCCTGAATGCTCTGGATTTGTTTGGACCAGAGAAGGTAGGCGGTTTTAAGGCGACCCCCCACACGGCCGTTTTGGACGCCCCTTCCTTCATTCGCATAAATTCATACACTGCAGATGAAGCTGCAGGAGTAACTTGGGGTTAAGTGTCCTGTCCAAGGTCACATCGGACATGTGGCTGCAGGAGCTGGGAATCCAACCCCCGACCTTCAGGTTGAGAGAGACGACCCACTCTACCCCCCACACTGATGAAGAGGTTCCATCCTTACTTATGTTAAGATTTCATATTTTTTCTTGGTCACTTTAGGCTGCAGGAGTTTGTTTCTTTGTAATAAATTGTACAAACACACAGCCTGAAGCTCGTACAGCGGTCACATGTCGTTATTCACAGCTAACCCACCTTCAGAGGCGTCGTCTGTGAAGACGGTGAACGAGGCCGTCTTCATGGCGACGCCGTAGCTCAGGCCAGGACCGTAGGCGGTGACATTGGCACTACTGGAGTGATTGACGTAGAACTGGAGGGGAGACTCTGCAACAAGCACACAGAAACACAACATCAGCACTGGAAAAAAAAAAGTACAAGAAACGAGAGGTAGGGCCGTTTTTATTCAGAAGGCCATATTCTTTGGGGTGTTTCTTCTTAGGGTCGTAGAATTGTTTAACTTGGATATGTCACCAATAAAATCAAACAATATCAGAGCCTGTGTAAATACTGCAGGAACAGAAATAGAAGTCCTAGACTCACAATATTCGGTTAGAAAAAATGCACAAATAGAAGGCTTGAACAGTATTTGTGCAATTTAACCCGTGCTCTCTGGCGGTTTTCTCGCTGCAGTTTTGGTTAAAAATATGTCTGAAAATATGCAGCTTGTTTAAAGCTCTAGTACTTTACGACACCATTGATTATTAAAATAGCAGACTGCATGATTTTAAGACATGTTAATAAAAAGTATGGATCATTTTGACATCCATCCTCTCGAGGGTTTTTAATCTCCTAGTTTGGTGTGCATTGACTCATGTGAAGGGTGATCTTAATGCTGCTGTAAACAATGATGCTCTTAACAACGCTGTTCTCCAGCTTTGCTTCAACAGTTTGAAGAAGGTCAAATGACAGGGCCTCCAGATATAAAGTCAGGTGTCTAATGAAGTCGTTATTCCGAGTTTAGATTTGAAACGAGTAAAATCCTGCAACCAGGGTCCAAGAGTGGAGGATGTTGTAGCTATAGATCGATATAAATAATAAATAATAAGTAACTTTTTAAAACAACGTGCTTTGCCCAATCGTGTTCCAATAAATGGACAAACATCCAGTGAAGAACCCCCCCGTCCAAACCAAACCCCCATGCCCCCACTGATAAGTTACATGACCTAACACACGGCTTCTAGCTGCCACTGTAACTCCTTTGACGCGAGCACAGGTTTCTGTGTGTGGGTTTATCTGTGCGTGTGTTCTGACCTGGGATGTGTGTGCCGTTGTATTTGATGTGCATCTCGTGCAGGCCGGCCTCAGTGGGCGAGTACTGCACTGTGACCGTCCCGTCCAGGTTGTCTGAGATCACCGGCTGAGCGGATTTACCCGAAGGCATCAGCACCTCACCTGAGAGATAGAGAGAGAGAGAGAGAGAGAACGAGGGAGGGAGAGAGAGAGAGGGAGAGAGAGAGAACGAGGGAGAGAGAGCGAGCGAGCGAGAGAGAGAATGAGAGGGAGAGAGAGAGAGAGAGAGAGAGGGAGAGAGTAAAGCAAAGTTTATTATTAATCGTTATGAACTGTAACACCTCTCATGAATTTAAAGGAACAGAGACTACTCATCACTTTGTGAAAGTTATTACTGTTATAACAGGTTAAACAGGGTTCATTCATCCTTCTCTCACCTGTGATTTCTCCCTTCCTGAAGGAGAAAGGTATCACCATGTCGAATGGTCTGAAGCCGCTTCCATTAACGCTGCTCCCGATTGGCTCTGATGTCACCTGGACGAGACACACAACGACCGATTTCAGCGCATTTCTCCATCACTTTAAAACAACTTCCTGTCCGCCTCTCAGCCACCTGCGTTAGAAACATGCTGCTGATGCTGCTGCAAAAAAAATAAGCCCCGCCAGCCCGGCACAGGGGCATCCTGGGAAATGAAGTGCGTTGAAACAGGGGAGAGTAGAGGAGATATAACGTCATGTTCTCTGTGATGCAGCCAGAGCGATGAAGAGTGCAAAGAGGAAGAGGAGAGAAAGAGACAAGAGAGGAGGACCACTGCAGCAAATACTCGCACACCCGTTACCATAGCAACTTCTTTTCCAAAGTTGTTAGACGTTTTTTTCTGCGATCCCCATTGGCTGAGAGGAAAAGGAGAAGGGATGACATGAAGGGGGCAAAGCGGTCGAGCAAGGACACTTTATAATGCAGAGGCGGGGAGAGAGAGATGGGTCGAGTTTGATTCAGCAGCCATTCACCTGCAAGAGAGAGGAGCAGTGCGTGTGTGTGTGTGTGTGTGTGTGTGTGTGTTGGAGGTACCCAGGGCTGGAAGCCAGCTCCGGGTGGGCCGGCCTTTTGTTGTAGAGATGTCTGCTCTTGAATAATGGGTACCTCATCAGTCGCCTGAGGACACGACAGGTAGGGTTAACATCTGACCTCACACACATGAACACACACACACATACATGAACACACACACACACACACACACACGTACACACTTACCTTACTAGGAGGGGACTATGTGTCTATACTGCAAAAGTGTGGCCTTGACTGTCTGGTTCATTTTAAAAATATAAAAAAGTAATACCACATTTACTTGTGATGTCATTAACCATAATATTACTTCAAATGAGGTTTCCAAGTGTGGACTTGTAGGCTTGAGAGATGTCTAAATACATAAGAGGGGCCGTTCATTAACTGTGGGTGGGGGGGGGGGGGGAGCTTTCAACTCATGAATGCTTGTTAACTGCAAATCCTTTTTCATTTTTTCTAGATAATGGATGAAACACACAAACGCACAAACACACACAGAGACCCCGATCCTTCCTTCTTTGTCTGCTTGGAGGTTTTTGGGATGTATGGTACCACACCACATTTTAAACACTAGGTGTCAGAGTTACATATTGCTCCTTTAAAAATCTGAACTGCTTTCAGATTTTAAGTCGTCCAGATGCGATGCATGACGTTTCAGCTCCCGTTTTGCATCCCTAAAAAGAGAGAAATGAACCCACGCGTAAACGGCATCGGGCCTCCCTCTCTCACCATGACTTTGAAGGGACTGCGTGGGATGTTTTCCCCTCCGAAGCGCACGTAGATGACGTAGTTTCCAGGCGCCAGCGCGGTGTAGAAGATGTCGAAGGTGCCGTCCTCGTTCTCCAGCACCTCGGCCTCCACCTCGCTGCCATCGGGCTGAACGACCACGCAGCTCACCTTCCCTTTCCCAGCACCCTTAGTGTTCACCACCAGGCCCACCTCCTCGCCGATGGCAACCGTGGGACCAACTCCTGGACCTGAGGGAAGGGGGCGGAGGATTTTTTTTTTAAAGATACTTTCTCCCTAAACGATTCCGATGTTGTGTGTTTCTGTCTGAATGTAAGCGGTGTTCTCGTACCGGTGACGGTGCACTTGCTGGCGTCTCCGGAAGCCGTGGCGCGGACTCTGTAGGGCGATGCAGGGATGTCATCACCGCCGTACTTTATTACAATGGTGTATCTGCCTGTGCGGTCGGGGATGTAAGACACCCGATATGTACCGTCTCCGTTGTCATGGATACTGGCCTGCTTCAGTTTACCGTCTGGATCCTGCAGAAGAAAAAAGAGAACGAGAAAAAAAAAGAAGAGAGGACAGACAGTTTACGTTCGATTTCTGCTTTTGTTGTTAGTTTTTTTAAATGTATGAATTGGGGGGGTGTTTTACTGACGGTGATTAGCACGCTCAGTTGGCCCTGGCCGGCGTCCTTAGCGTCGATGTTGAACTCGACGGGGAAGCTGGCGGGGACGCCGGTTGTTAGGCCAGGACCGCTTGCTCGCACTTTGCTGGCATCGTGAGTCGGCAGAACCCGAAACTTGAAGGGACTGAAGAATAAACAGACACACTGAGGGCTCATCCAAGACGGCAAATATCATAAGACAAAAGATTTAGAGCTCCCCCTGGCGTCTGGCTGCAGTATAGGCCTTAAGCCCCGCCTCCTACATGCTAACAAATGGGACATGGGTCAAACTATAATATCATAATACTCATCAAATACCAGTGCCAGTCCACCAATCGACCTCTGAACAGACTCCAAATTACATACATCTGTCACAGGGGCTTCACTTTCATACAGCAGGAGAAGGTTGTCATAGCGACAGTACTTCTCTGTACCTGCGGGGGACGTCCTCCTCTGCGTACTTGACGGCCACAGAGTACGGCCCCTCCACAGACGGCGTGTAGGACACAGAGTGGGTCCCGTCCCCGTTGTCCTTCACCTCAGCGGGCTCTGCGAGGCCTTTAGGAGCGGTGACGGCGACGGCAAGCGGAGCCACGCCCGCCTTCCTGCAGTCCACAGTAAAGGATTGTGGGATATTAGCCCTGACACCTGAACCCACTCCTGGACCGGACACCTTGACCTTACTGGGGTCAACCACGTCTGTCACTGGGACCTTGAATGGACTTCCTGAAGAGGAAACAGGAAGAGGGAAACACAGACATTAAAATTAAAGACGTTTACGACGGCCTGTCACAAGTACCGAGTCTGAAGTCCTCCCAGGGGGGTTAGGGTTAAAGGTTTAAGTCCGACCTGGGGATCCTTTCCTGCATTCCTCCCCCCTGATTTAAGCATCTCAATAAAGTTTTCTTTAAATTTTATAGTTAGACAACGAAAGGAGCCAGTTGGGGAAGATCGGGCATTGGATCAGGTTGCCTCCTGGTCGCCTCCCCTTGGAGGTTTTCCAGGCACCCCCAACTTTGAGGAGATCCCGGGGTAGACCCAGAGCTCGCTGGAGGGATGACATATCTCATCCGGCCTGGGAATGCTTCAGGTTTCCCTAGGAGGAGCTGAAAAACATTGTGGGGGAGAGGGACGTCTGGGGCAACTAGTTTCACTGACGGCTTATTTTAAAGTGTGAAAGGGTTTATGGGTAATGTGTTTTTTTTGTACCTCCAGCCGACCAATAAACAAACATCTGTGTGTTTTAAAGGTGTTAAACACGACGAGTGTTTCCTGAACCAAGTCAATAAAACAAAGCTGCGGCTTTTAAAAGCTGAACCACATCTTTAAAAACAATCACACTGACACACTCTGCACGCCTTAAATCGACCAATAACTCCAACATCTTTTAAGCTCTGACTTGTAAACATCCTCCTAGTCTTTTTGCATCAGTGGTGGTGTAACAAGAGCACAAGATGTTAAAAGGATATCAACGTTAAAGAACGGAAATGAAAAACTGTTGAATGGGTGCAGGGAACAAATGTCCCCTCACTTCAACAAAACAAAGACAGTTTGAGTTTGAGAGTTAAAATTATACCATCCCATAATTGAAACGGACAACTTTAATGTTTCAAGGTTCCCACTCTTTTCTAGAGTTCATATTCCAGGACATTTTCAGTGACTATTTAGACGATATGACTGTAAATATTATTGGACGAGGCCTGAGTGATGTCACCCGTCTGTTCCTGCAGGGGGGCTTTGGAGGCTCATCGATGGCGGTCTCCATGCTGGAAATGCTGCCTCAGACTAACTTCTAAAGTTTTCACCACTACAGTTGTAACGTTACTTTAATGTAACCCAGCCTTACATTTCTGCATATTAAATAAATCTGCGAGGAGTGATGAGTTCGGAGCCTGGATGCCGAACTTTGTTCTGCTGCTGAAAAAAACTGAACATTTCGACATGTGTGTGGATCAAAATTTAGAAAAAAGGAGGCTGACTCTGAACTGATTGGTGGTTAAAAACAATGTTTCAACACATCATGAGAATAATGCGAGGGAGGTCTCAGTATGGAAACACTGTTCTTAAAGTCACAATAAAAAAAAAAGTCAGCTGGAAATCTTTGTTCTTAAAGTGAATGAAAGTTAAAAAAAAGAATCTCACCGGGGATGTGCTCTCCTCCGTAAGTGATGTTGACGTCATAAAGGCCAGGTGTGAAGGGGACGTACTCCACACTGCAGCTGCCATCTTTGTTGTCTTTGCAGGACATCTTCGACTCTGACGGACCCTCCACGGTGATGCCCAGACCCCCGATACCTGCCCCTCTGGTGAAGGGCGACGAGAACACAAGTATCAGCTAAAGTTTGTCCTCAGGCTCAACTCTGTCAAAATAGGACTCAAAACGTGGCTTCACAGTCTGAGTTCCTTTTTGTTCAGCGGTACCTGGTGATGATGTTGAATTTGTTTGGTTTATCAGTCAGGGCTTGTTGGAGTCCCGGGCCGGTAGCCACCACCCTGCTGGGGTCGCACCCCTCGGTCACGGACACCCTGAACGGGCTCTTTGGAACCGGAGTGTCGTCATACAGAACCTGGACGCTGTGGGCTCCTGAAATAAACACCAAGAGAGGCAGCGGGCGGATTTAAGCCGACATCACAGCAGCGGACTTTAGTAGTGAGTGCAGATTTGTGAGTAACAGTTTGAGTCCATGCTTAGGTGCAGCAGGTGTGGTACCGTTCTCAAAAGGCGTATACTCGACGCCGTAGGTCCCATCGCCGTTGTCAGCGACCTCACAGTCTGTCAGAGATCCAGACGGGTTCTTGACCTCCGCCCTCACATGGTCTCCTCCTCGCTTGGACAGAGGACGGGCGTCCACTGTGAACGCTGTGGTGGCTTCTCTGAAAATGGCTGGAGGAGAGAAAACACAAAGGAATGTTTAAGGACTTCCCGTTGACGAAGAAGCTTCATGAAGTCTGTGAAAATAACCTGGATGACCTTCTTGTAAAGTTGAGTCATACTTCTACCTTTTCCCTCCACGCCGGGTCCAAACACTTTGACCTTGGAGGTGTCCACGGCGGGATCAGCCGTGACTTTAGCGGGGAAACCAGGAACTGCCTTTCCTCCATACTTGAGCAGCAGCGTGTACATGCCCGAGGTCAGGGGGACGTAGGTCACAGTGTAGGTCCCGTCTTTGTTGTCCACCACCTCTGTCTTCGCTTTAACACCTGGAAGAAACAGACCCAGGTTAACATTTCCTCAGAGGTGAAGTCTGAATATCTCAAACACAGGAGTTCTTTTCTGCACGTTCAAACAAGTGACACCTGTAAAAGTTACATTTACCCATCAGACAGTTAAAGGACTATGCTCGTGATGTTTCTCCTTTATCACAACCGTTTGTTTCCATAAGTAAAATCAGATAATATCAACAACTAAAAGGACAATCTTTTGATATTTTGTTGTCGTTAAGAAGTACAATGCAGAGTATATTCTGTTCATGTTGGCCTTTACAAAGGACGAAAAGGTGCAGGATGAAGAAAACTTATAAAGCTGTCCTTTGTACAAGGAAAAAATAAATAAAGAAGATTTTTTATTTTTTTTTACAATAAAGTCATGCACTGTGGCCACTCTGTACTTTGTAGTTATCCTTCAAATGTTTCAAATAAAAAGCCTCGAAAAGAACTCAAACACTCCAAGGCTTCTCTTGATTTGATTAGTTTTGATCTTAATTTGAATGGAATATGTGCTTTGGGTTTATATCAACATGATGAAGTAACTTTAAGAGAGCTAACAGGAGAGGAGCAGAGAAAGACGAGGCTCCGAAGTGACCCATAATACTTTACATTAACATCTGATACTTCCTGCCGTCAGTTGGCATACGTTCAATTCAGTATATGATGAAATACTGATCAGAAAACTGGATCTGGGAGGATGCTCATGTTACCTGAGCGTGGTGCAGAACCAGTGGGACTGCTCGGGGGCGTGTCTAGTGCCGCCTCCAGGCTGAGTTCTCCTGGTCCGGCCTGGGAGCAGTCCACATTCACCACACTGGTCTCTCCAACCTGCAGAAACAACACAAGGTGGATCAGACAGGGAATGGAATAGGTCTTCATTGATCCCTTTTTTTTTTAAATAAAATCTGAGAACTGGAGGGAGCATGAAGTAGTTTCTTTATTTCAGAGTTTTCTTTTGATGTTTTCCTCGATGTTCTTCAACAAACAAATAAATAAAATAAAACAAAAACCAGAACTTTCTGCAACTTCATTCGACTCATTTCCACCACTGAATTTTTTATCAGGTGCTATATTGTCCTCCCCTGAGCCTCACCTTCGCTCTCTTCAGGCCCGACCCTGATGCCACCACCTTAGAGGGATCAAACGGCATCTGGATGTCAGATTTGAACGGAGAGCCCGGGATGTGGACCTCCTCAAACAGGATGTTAACCAGGTAGTCTCCGGGCTCGGTGGGCAGGTAGGAGACAGAGCACGTCCCGTCTCCGTTGTCAGAACACTCGATCTTTGCCTCGGTCGGACCCTCCACCGTTAGACCCAGACCTCCGGTGCCAGCACCCTTTGTGTCGATGGTGAACTCTGCAGGGTTTCCCACAAGACCTCCCTTCAGACCGGGACCAAAAGCCTTTACCTGGAGAGAGACGGACAGGAAGATGAAGAAGCCGTGAAGAAACTTTGAATGCATTTTTAGAAGTTACACAAAAAGTTTTATTTGATAGTTTTCCGTAAGTGCTCAGGTATAATTTAACGACACCCTCGTTTCCTATAATTTTTTTTTTTTTTTTAAAGCTGTAAGAATTTCTAAACTCACAACAATCAAATTGAGAAAAATATCTGAGCTACGTTGTCCCAGTCTTTTTTCTACATTTTATAGAGTTAGGGTTTGTATATTTTCCAGGTCGGTCTCCTCTTGATGACAGAGAACGCAGAATAAACTGGAAATGTTGGTTTTGATTTTACCTTGCTCGGGTCTGGAGGCAGCTGGGCCTCCACAGGGAAGGGGCTCCCTGGGATGGGGTGTCCGTCATAGGACACGTTGACAGCGTGGACCCCCTCCTCTGTGGGTGTGTACTGGACCCGACTGACTCCGGCTTTACCGGGTTGAGGCTCCGTCTTACAGGGGACGGCCTTCTGGCTGGGACTCAGCTGGTTACACACACAGGAACACACAACAACACAACAACACAGTGAGAAATGTCAGTTTCTTATATTTGACTCAATCATTCATTCATTTTAACTTTTATGCCGGCCTTCCACATCTACAATGATCTCTAAACACATCAAAAACAGAATTAAAACAATTCTAAACTGATGGCTGATCCAGAGTAAAATCAAATCAAAATCCTAGTGACATATTGGACATAAATTTTGCATTCAGCGTCACTCACCACTGCCACCTCCAGCTGACCTTGACCTCCTGCAGCCTTTGTGTCCACCATGAACTGCTGCTCCTGATTCACCTCCACTCCTGAAAGACATTCATCAGTTTATCATTAAAGTGCTAATTCATCTTCTCCAGGTTGTCAAGAAGCTTTAATCACTAAAAACTTGTTTTGCAGAGAGTGTAAAGAATGTGACTTCCTCTGGTGCGTCGTTGCTGTTCTGGACATTTTAAAAAGTTTTATTTTTACATTTAAATGTGAAGAGAATAGATGATGTCTTACTTCCTTCCATGTTGTCCACGGTGACCTTGTTCAGATCCAGCGGGGCAGCGATGTCGACCTTGAAGGGACTCTTTGCTATGGGATCTCCTCCAAACTTCACCAAGATCGTCATCTCTCCCTGAGGACAAAATGTTTCATGACTTAAGGTGAGCGATTTTGCTCCCCTTCAGTTTTGCTCCTTGGCTTGAGACGCCCTTTAGAGTGACTCCTGACAGGTGAACGCATGACGCCTCTGCATGTATTCACTGAGGCTAACGTACCTGTTGTGCAGGTGTGTGTGTGTGTGTTCCAAACATCATGTACCTGTTGTGCAGGTGTGTGTGTGTGTGTTCCAAACATCATGTACCTGTTGTGCAGGTGTGTGTGTGTTCCAAACATCATGTACCTGTTGTGCAGGTGTGTGTGTGTTGCAAACATCATGTACCTGTTGTGCAGGTGTGTGTGTGTTCCAAACATCATGTACCTGTTGTGCAGGTGTGTGTGTGTTCCAAACATCATGTACCTGTTGTGCAGGTGTGTGTGTGTTGCAAACATCATGTACCTGTTGTGCAGGTGTGTGTGTGTGTGTTGCAAACATCATGTACCTGTTGTGCAGGTGTGTGTGTGTTGCAAACATCATGTACCTGTTGTGCAGGTGTGTGTGTGTTGCAAACATCATGTACCTGTTGTGCAGGTGTGTGTGTGTTGCAAACATCATGTACCTGTTGTGCAGGTGTGTGTGTGTGTTGCAAACATCATGTACCTGTTGTGCAGGTGTGTATTTGTTGCAAACATCATGTACCTGTTGTGCAGGTGTGTGTGTGTTGCAAACATCATGTACCTGTTGTGCAGGTGTGTATTTGTTGCAAACATCATGTACCTGTTGTGCAGGTGTGTATTTGTTGCAAACATCATGTACCTGTTGTGCAGGTGTGTATTTGACGGTCTGGGAGTAGTCGTAGTTGTCGATGATGTCGAAGTCTTTGACCGGTGAGGAGAAGGAAACATCCAGTGGGGCTTTTCCTGCTCCTTTAGTCAGCACTGTGAAATGAGTCGGCTTACCGCTCTCTATACCTGCACAGGTGGAGAACGAGAAACCACACAGACACATCAGGAATTAGAAAAACATCAAACTGAATAAAGTTGCACGTGTGTGTGCGTGTGTGTGTGTGTGTGTGTGTGTGTGTGTGTGTGTGTGTGTCTCACCGGTGCGAGCCAGTCCAGGACCCTCTGCTTTGACTTTTGATGCATCGTGAGACGGCTCGACTTTGACGCTAAAGGGGCTCTGTGGGACTTCCTGTGTGGAGAAATTCATCAGAACAAACCGCCAACATCTTCACAAATTCATCCAAAGATTAAAGAAAGAGCTGTGTGTGTGTGTGTGTGTGTGTGTGTGTGTGTGTGTGTGTGTGTGTGTGTGTGTGTGTGTGTACCTTGTCAGTGAACAGGACTTTAACTGTGAGTCTTCCAGCTGCAGGAGGAATGTATTTGACCGTGAATGTGTCGTTCGCGTTCGGGATGATGTCAAACTCCACGTCAGCCTCTTGGTCACTGACCATGTTGGCCTCACACTTAATGCCCACGCTGACATCACCTGAATAAACACACACACAGACACACATTATATAAACTGAAAGGACAACATTAGGAGGATGCACAGTAGTTCTCCCCGTGCATGTGCGGGTTCTCTAGGCTCCTCCCACAGTCCCACGAGTCATACTAGTTACTCAGTTAATTAGCGACTCTAAAATTGCCCTTAGGTGTGAATGTAAGTGTGCCTTTCCTAATCCCTGATGTGCAGCTTCTTTCTTTCAGACACAGCGTCCACAAGGAGGTGCAAGAGCATCTTCGTCTTCTTCTGGTCATTCCTTTTATAATTCATGTCAGAAAACTTTGTGCAACAGTGATGCTTTTCTGTCTAGTGTAAACATCGAGCTGTAAGTCGTCAATCACAGCAGAGGAATTCAAAACATGAGAGAGATGAAGCGAGAAAAGGTGTCACCCAACAGAAACAGGTCAAATTCTTCAACCGCCTTCCCTCTGTACACTCCTCTCTCTCCTTACTTTATCTACAGACTCCCTTTGTTTCCTCAGAACGCAACACACACGAGTGTGGAAAAAACGGAAATCTAGGTTGTTAAAACTTCAGTCATTACTTTGACCTCGCAAACATTAAAAACATGTTAGCATGTTCCTTCTTAAGTTCTACTCACATTATATTTTCTCTTTATCTGTGTTACATACATTAAAATGTATAGCATACTTAATATGGAATTCAGCCTGTTTTACAGAATGATGAACAAAAATAAATCAAACACAGATTTAAAATTACAAAGAGTAGGACTGGACTGACACTATGCCGAGTTAGGTCGAGCAACAACAGAGCTCTTGATAGTCTAATGTGAAAATCCCTCCAAAAATCTTGAAATGTAAATGTCACATATTCAGCAAAATCCACTTCACCATCTTTTGGAACACAAATATGTGTCTCTTCTGTCTACAAACCCCCCAATGATGAGAAAAGTCCATCCTCTCCGTCTTTTGCCTGCTCCACTTTTCAGAAAATGTGTGCTCAAACAGGCCGTATGGCGAGTTTCCCTTCATGACATCACAAAGGGTAGTAACCCCTCCCCAAGGTGGGTGACACTCCCACAGCTAGGTGTTTCTTTTGCCCTCCAAGTCTGCCCTCTCCCCATAAACATTAGGACATGGTGAAAGAAAACCCAAACCACTCAAGACCTAAATATGAACGCATATTATAAACGTTTTGATATCAAAGCATTGCAAACAAATGTTTTAAATTACAGTTTGCACTGCAGGAGAGGGCTAGAAGTTTTTGATGTTTCAACACCAAGACATTGGGTGTCTTTAGAATTGAAACAGGTGTTTCTATATCATCTGATATTTATTAGATGTGTACTTAAGTTAAAAATTCTGGTATTGTGATAACCCTTGAAAGCTCTATTTAAAAATGAAGCTTGGACTTAAAGGTAGTCAGAGTCTGGGCTCGTGTTACATCACCTGGGAGATAATTTCCAGGTCTGTGCTGCATTATAACAAATATATACATAGCTAAATATTTGTGCAGGATTTTATGCGTTACTTTAACATGATGGTGGAAAGTTTGAAAAGTTGCAATAGTATCTGTTTGTGTTCGTCATCGGTGCAGGTGGATGAAAAGTACGATCAGTCGTGTGTGCTTCTCTGCTCTGGAAGGTCAGAGTGATGAATTTCCTGTCAGGATGTTTCTGGCTTGAGATCATCACCAGGACATACCAGGCAATGGAATGTGTGTGTGTGTGTAAACATCTTCCAAAGGCAGTTTAAAAAGAGTTTGCTGGTACATTGCAGAGTGTGTAAACTTTTAAGTGTGAGGCTCCTTTTGTGTGGTGTTTGCACACAAATGGAAACAGCTTTCACACCCAATAAAACTGTCTGCGGTGATTTCCTGTCTTAACTATTGCCGTGTGTTAGCGTGCACGTGTTTGTGTGTGTGTGTGGTGTGTGTGTTACCGTCTCCAGCTCCAGAACAGTCCACGGTGAAGTGTGTGGGCTCGTTGGCCTTCAGTCCCGTTTTCTCCACTCCAGGACCAGACACCTTCACCTTGTTGGGGTGGCTGCCTTTACCCACATTCACCTGAAAGAGCCAACAAGAAATGACATCACTAAATTTGATTTAGAAAAGGCTATTAAATACAATTTTCCCTTTTAGATCCTGAAATGTTTAAAATGAACCTTTGACACAGCATTTTAGTTTTTGGAACTCTTGCAATTAAGAATAATTAAATTGGAGTTCCACAGGGCTCCATCCTGGATCCCCTACTATTTTTTAGACTTTTTAAACTCACTCCACACATTATGTTACATGCTGTCATATGGTTTAGTTTTACTTAAATTAATGAATTATAAATTGACAAATCTTTTAAGTTTACACTTTAATTAAATTGAATCCAAAAACAACAGCTGAACAATTATAACACCCAAATGTTCACATCGGCCTTGAACCATGTATGTACTTTTTTATATGAATAATTCAGGGAGGATATATTTACATTTCAGTATAAAACTGCAACAATTTGAAAGATTACATCACTAGGAGTCCCATAAAGTAGTACCAAGTTTGTGTAATTTTTAGTTTTTAACCATGTAGGTGTCAGAAACAAAATTGTGAAGTTAGATAATGAGAGTTTTGACAACGGTTTAGAGGAATAGGAGTCTCTTCTTTTATCTGTTACTAATTTCTCTTTCGTGTCAACTCCAGCAAGGATAATGTTGTTAACTGCTACTCACGGGTTTTAAAAACAGTTCAGTAGTCAATATATCGAGGCAGATAAAACCTTCAATCTACAATCTACCACATATATGGACTAATGGACGTGAACTTGTACTGTATAGCACTTTCTAGGCTTCCAACTTCTCAAAAAGCTTTTTACACCGCACGTCACATCTACACATTCACACACTGATGGTAGAGTCTGCTATGTAAAGTGGCCATCAGTATAAACTAATCCCATTCATACGCTGACGAGCGGGAGCAATTTGGGGTTAAGTGTCTTGCCCAAGGACATATCGGACATGTGGCTGCAGAAGCTGGGGATCAAACCTGGGCCGTCCGCACTCGAGGATGTTAAGCCTCAATGCACTAACCACTTAAAAGCTAGAAAATGTTTATTTACACATTGCGTACAACCCTGTGGGGTTTTTATCTGTGTTTAAGGGAAACAAAGTCGCTGGTTTCCAATTATGCCGCCTTCTGCATTTTAATCGTTGCTAAATTTAAATTGTCTATTTTTAAAACAACAGGTTTATTATCATAAATTATATTTTCAAGTTCAATGAAATGCGTCTTTCTTGTCGTTCCTGTGTCCTTAAATAAAATGAGAAAGGGTCCCGCACACCGTCTCAACAGATCATCTGTCAAAATGTTCTATGATCAAATAAATGCCAGCGTAAAACGAGTCAGTCTGCGGGGCTCTTTAAATTCGACCTCCTCCGATGCACCGTCAAACATTCAGGTGTGCAGAGACTTTTTTCATCCCATGAGGCTGAAATCTAAAGCATGCTGAATCAATCAGCACAATCAGCGTCGAAATGATAAATGATAACACTTAAAGAAAGCTTCTAAAGAAATGAAACATGGAGGAAATGAATCTCAGAACACAGAAAAATATTTAAATGAAATGTCAGAATTTATTTGGAAACCAACCCATGAATAGATCGGAGACTGAAGTGAAAATAAATGACCTTGAAGGTGAGTACAGTTGATGATGAAGGTTAGTGTCAGTCAACATTTGTGTTACACATTCACTCTCATTAGACAAAGAAATCATACACAAATGAGCTCAGCGGGTTTCTCTCGTACATCAGGAGAAGAAGTCGTTCTGGGTCGTGCACAGAAAAGCTTGAAGCATCCTTCTTTACATTTAACTTTGTTTATCAGCCGTCTTCCATGTTTGTTTTTAGAGCTTTAAAGTGAAGGCTCCCAGCACTGAAAGTTTCATTTTTCAACGACTTATTCCAACAAAAAAACCTCAAACAAAAACTGCAGAGATTTAAATCGTCCGTGCACAAATCAGGGAGGATTTGGATTTCACATCACTTTGGGCTTACAGGCAGCGTCGATTCTAGAGTCTGTTGGGGCCTTAGGCAAAAATTAATTGGGGGGCCCTTTAACCTACGTTCATTAACATCCTGTCTGCCAGTGTCCCCACGCTTACTCCTCTTCCTTTTTTCTCTTTCTCGTTTCTAATTTTTCTTTGTTTACTTTCAATGCCAAACTTTGGGAACCGAGAGTGAGCGCTGTCAGATGAGGTTTCCTACTGTCATTGCAAAATTTGTACACGTCCTCTACAAGCTGACGAAAGTCAAGCTTTAGTTTTTGGTAGTAGGGGTCAGAACCCTCAGCACTGCAGCTCACATCAGGAAACTATCTCGGCCGGACGGAAGGGGGGGCGGGGTCAAAGCGTGCCAGGGCCGAGGAAGTGTACCATGCTTAAGACTTGTGGTGGTGAAGCATGCTTAGGAACAGTACAGAGACTTGCTTCAGGGATATAAGTATAACCCCTCGGTTAGCTCTAGATGTTCATCAAACATAGAACTTACATCCAATCAGAAGAGAATGTAAACACACACGTGTAACAGCCGTGGATGTTAGCAGCAAGGTCACATCAGGTAACATTTCTGTCAGCCATTATCTCTCCTCCATGCTGCATACCTCCCTACTTGTAATGAAAAGGAGTCACTGCTGTGTTTTTTTTTTTTTTTAGACGCTCTGAGAGCAGGGTGTGACTGTTTACTCTTCATCCATCACCTGGATCAACATAAAAGCTGCAGAAAGGTTCAGTGTGTGCCAGGCGACCTGCAGGCTGCTGCAGCTCACAACAAGCCTGCTGATTCATCACAGTGACATCAGCTTAGAAAGCTGAAATCAGACCTCTACAGACAAGTGTAGACACACCTGTGGAGGTCGAAATGATTTGTGGACCATAAAAAAAAAATCTATCATCCATCAGAGACACGAGAAGGAACGATACCCTGATCAATTTGTTCAAATGTACTCGTCATGACACGTAAAACTCTGCACTTAGCCGCTTTGTTCTCCTATCTTGTAAACTTCAGACTTTGTACCTGTGTCTCAACACAAAGGCAACATTGTCTCTGCCCAGCTTTTTGAAGCCTGTTGGCATTGTCATAAATTCCTGAAGCGAACACAAACGCAGATCCAGACGTATCTGAGGCCCGTTGGAATTGTCTCATAAACGTATTCGCCCTGCGGGTGAGTCCATGAAACATGAGCAGACGGCTGATAAACAACGTTAAGAGTGATACAGACAGATCTCTGAAAATGTGATTGAAAGACTAAATGAAAGGTGCAAAGAAGACAAGATGGTGCATACTTCATCTGTGGAGTGAAAACCTTTTCACTGAGTCGGCTTTATGGTCATTTTATCGCCTACATCTCATTACTGACCAATTTGTTCGGATGAAAATGTTTATCTTTAGTTCATGTTTGACGTTGATGCTTTTAATGGTTTTAAAGGCGTACTGTGTGACTTTTCAGAGCAGATTTTCAGATCAAAACAAATTGAGCTCCCGCCTCCCCTCCCGACGCCAGACTTCCCCCATGCCTCCCGTCCTTCTCCACCAGCAGGGTCAGGGATTCTGCGATCCATTTCAAGTAACAATATGAATCTCAAGGATGATTCTGTTGTAGCATTTGTCTTTTTTAGGCTGTAGAAAGTTTTTTCTTGTGTTCTGAAAGTCTGTTGGCTCTTCTTCAGATGTACTCTTGCGACGACACTCCCGTTTTAAAGCACCTTGTCACGGCTTCCCTGAGTGGGCGGGGCCGCCGCTCTTCCCCCCCACGTGGTGGCAGGGCTAACGGTTGGACAGGGAGGGGTTCACTGCAACATGTTTCAAACATGTTTGTTTTTTTCTGTAAGTGAAACGTCTATGTGAACACAGACGAGATCAGCAAATCCAGAGGGAGTTTGACTACACTCTTCTCGCTCTCTTTAAGAACCTTTCACGCCACGATTTGTTTACAGAGAGCGTATTTGATTTTCACAATATTAGTATTCAGAATGTCGCACATTATGCCTTTAAAAGATGCTGCTTTAAAGTAAAGTTATAAAAAATGAAAAGGTTTTCATTCAACAGGAACAAATTAGACTTCATAACAGATAAGAATCACATGCAGTAAAGACGACAGCACTCTTCACTTATCTGAACCTCTCAGGATCCAAATATTTTGTGTTCACACAATCCTTCTAACCAGCGTTACTTTTTCCAAAACACTTCACAGATCACTCTCGTGTCACAGGCATACATTGAGGACCCACTGAAAACAGCTCTGCGACCCGCTTTTGGTTCCCGACCCACCAGGTAAATGGTAAATGGACTTGAGCTTGTATGTTTCTTTTCTGGTCTTCTGACTTCTCAAAAGAGCTTTTACACCGCAGGTCACACCTACACATTCACACACTGATGGTAGAGGCTGCTGAGTAAAGTAACTAATCACATTCATACACAATCACACACGCTGCCAACGAAGCAGCAGGAGCAACTTGGGGTTAAGTGTCTTGCCCAAGGACACATCCTCATAAGGCTGCAGGAGATGAGGATTGAAGCCCCGACCCTCCAGTTGAGAGACGACAGACTCTACCAATTGAGCCACAGCCGCCCCCAGTTGAGAACCAATGGTTTTAGTTATGAATTATTTTTATTCATATTTCATGTTTGTTGCATGGACAGCGTGCTTGTAGCCTCTCTACTCTGTATCACAGATTTAAAGCACCAGATCTGAGCCCCAAAAAGTGCAATCGGTCAAAGTAGAATCAGTCCCTCCTCAGATGTTTTTTTATTACTTGATAAGTTTCAAATCTTTGGATCAGAGAGGGTCAGATAAGTGAAGCTCAAACAACAAAAAGTGTCACAAATTACAAAAAAGGAAAAGTGAGTTACAGTGCAGATCAGACTGGTTAGTGCACAAGGTAATTTTTAAAATGACATTAAAACAACATCAGCTCCAAATAAAAAGAAAGAAAGTGAGTGAGTGAGTGAGTGAGTGAGTGAGTGAGTGAGTGAGTGCTGATCTCAAACACAAAGGGAGGTGGTTACAGAGCACAGACGGGTTACAGAGTGATGAGGAAGGTTGATAAATGAACACTGTGAAATGTGAAATTTGATTTCCTTCTTTAACGCCGTCTTTAAAGCGTGTGCTCTGATTGGTCTGCGTGCAGCCAATCTAAGAGCCATACCTCTCCTCGGTATACGTAGTGATGATAATCAGAGGTTTCTTACTTTTACTGCTCGCACCTTTACGTTTGGACTGCACCGCCTCTAAACGTCCCTCCAGAACACTTTGCTCTGATTGGACGACGCTGATGCTCTCTGCCTTAACTAAAGATTCTGATTGGACGATCTTAACGCTCTCTGCCTCGAAAGCGTCCTTGGATTTGAGCAGGATATCGCTTCTTGTGGCGACAGGGCGCTGTGATTGGCTGCTTACCCTGAAGGGGCTGTTCAGGATGCCGACTCCTCCCCAGGCGACGGACACGGTGTGTTTGAGCGAGGAGGCCGGCGTGTAGGAGCAGGAGTACAGCCCGTCACCTTTGCTCCTCACCTTGACCTCCACAGGGAGACCCTCGGCGTCCTGCCAGAGAGACAAAAGAGGTCAAAGCTTCCGGAAAAACAAACTGAAGTCTTAACATGTAGCTTAAAAAAAAAAACAGAAAGGTGTGCATGTCTGTACTCACTGAGAGAGAAAAGGTTTCAGTGTCTCACCTGAGCTGAGATCTTCAGAGGTCCCTTCCCAGCATCCTTAGCGCTGACAGTGAACTCAGCAGGTTGGTTGACCAAGCAGCCGGTTTTCTCGAGCCCCGGACCGTAAGCTTTGACCTGCAAATCAGAAAACCAGCACGTGTTAAGAGGACCAGAATTCATTCAGAGGTTTCCAACAACTTGCAAGGCCAAAATCATGCCGATCGACACATCACCCTTTCTTCTCATTTTTCAAAGTCAACCTGCAGGAGTTGCAGCGCTGCGGTTTGTAACTTATCTGTGACAAGAAGATTTTCTTCCCCGCAGCTAGAGCGAGTACAAACAGCAGCTGACCCAGGAGTAAAGACACAGGACTCATACACAAAGTCACACCTAAAATTTGGCTGAATTTTTCACGCCCAACTTTTTCAGGACTTTTTTTTCCCCTGTCAGCCTCCTGAACTTCAGAACTGAAGTGTGAGCACAGGTAAATTCACAGTGAGCAGGCGGGCATGGAGGCTAACATTTACATCCTGTGACCACTGCAGGAGAGGAGTTTTAAATCCGATCTCAAGAAATGGCTGTTAAAATAATTTGTAGATCTATACATTGTTTTGTTTTTTATATATTTTTCATTTATTTTTATGTGTAAGTCTGATGTCACTCTTGCCTGAAAACAGGCGTAGTCGCAGACTGTAAGTGAAGTGTTTTTATTTTCTGCCGGCCTCCCAAAGTGCAGTGATAGCTATTTACAAACATGAAAAAATGCAAAAACAGAAAACCAAACAAAAAACAAACAAACGGTACTTCCAAAAAAAAATGAACTCTCGCTGTAACATGTTACCTTCCCTGTAACCATCCTCGACTGCCTGAAAGCAGTAAGCAGCCATCTTTTAAAAGCAAGAAGCCCCTCCCACTGGGCGTTATGAATTGCATAACATTTTACACAAAACACACTTTCTCATGAATGAGCAATTTATAACCGGTTAAATTCATATGGTCTACTCATCACTAAATTACCCATTTTCATCCATATTTTATTAACACCTCGCTAATGTATCTGTGGCGATACATTGCAAACAAACATTTAATTACCCAATCAATCACGTGATTACCAATGTGCGCCCCATCCGCCTATTTAGAATGCGGAACTGGGCCCACTCTGTTTGGCACCCAAACGGGACACAGCGGCGCGCATGAAACGCACCAACGGTAATACCGCTATGACTATATATATATATATATATGTATGAAACCAAAAATAGAGCTCTCAAGTGTGCACCCTTAAACGCGCTATGAAACTGAGAGGGAAAGGAGGATGATGGTGTGATTTACTGTATGATTATAGGCGCACTGGCAGAGGGAAAAGTTTGGCGGATGTGTGTGTGTCAGCGTGTGTCAGCGTGTGTCAGTGTGTGTCAGCGTGTGTGCGCTGACTGCAGTCAGTGACGGAGCCGCTCCGTCACACACCTTATTATTCAGTTGTTCATGACATAAATATTGACATTTCAAATGCTGTGGAGGTATGATCAGTGAAAGAAAATGAGTACTGTAATGTTCTGCTCATCATCATTGTTCAGTGATCATGCTTCAAACTCTTTGTAATACAAAAAGATATGTGTAAAAGAAAAGATCAAGCAGAGCAAAACAGGCATTTTCATGAACTTATTATTACCCGCCATCTTGTACTTTGATAGAGGACCACAATGGAAAAATAAGACCTCTGGCTTTTTTGTGTATTTTAATCCTCGACGATTTATTTTTGGATGTGTAATTTTGTCTAATAAATCCGTATCTACAAAACCGCTGCAATCTTCACGCTCGTAATGAAAGCAGTTTTTTTCTGCTTGATGGACAAACTGCCATCATAGCGTCAGACTTTGTTGCTTCAGCTGAGCATCGAGGATATGTTGTCAATGTTAAACTGTGTTACTCTTCTACATCGTGTCCTGCCTCTGAGACCGCCTCAGTTCAACAGGGAAAACTTCACACTGGGAGCAACATGTGGGAAATACGACGGCAACTACGGAAGATCTATGTGGGAACCTGTCCTGATAGTTCCTAGACTTTTTTTGAGGAGTGCGTGTCTGAAAGGGGATTTCCTGACCTTGTCCGGGTCGCTGGCGTTGTTGTCGGGGACGATGTGAGCCATGAAGGGGCTGTGCTCGATGTCCTCCTCGTCACAGGTTACGTGGATAGCATATTCTCCGGCCTCTGTCGGCCAATAACGGACATCGCAGGAGCCGTCGTTCTGGTCCTCGCACTCGATTTTCGCCTGAGACGGTCCCTCAATGGCAAAACCTGCAGACCCAGCGGCTCGGGTTAGACTGAATGTGAAGTAGGTTTGAGGTTTGGCTGAACACTCAGATTGGATCTGAATCCTTTTCGGGCATCTTATCAAATTAAAAAAAAAAGTTACAAAGCACAAAATCAAGCTGCTGTGAAAGAAGAGGAAATCTCACCCAGCACGCCGACATCAGTGCCGGTGGACTCGACAACAAAGGCTGCGGGTTTACCCACGATGCCTCCCTCCAGACCCGGACCCCAGGCCCTGATCTGCTGAGGCCCCGCCTCCCGACCCACTGTCACTTCAAAGGGACTGAAAAACAGAAAAAAGAGGGAAAGACAAAAGTCTTAAAAAAATGTTTTAAACACATTTCTTCATATCACCTTAGACACCAACATAAGAGAAGCCAACTCGTCTGCTCTTTACCTTCACTAGACCTCTCTTCACACTCCTGAAAACTTGAACAACATTTTGGGGAATCTGCCCCTGAATTCTTCCTGAGTTGCCCCTGTACATGGCATGCCTCTGTACAGTGGATGCAACCTTACAACTAGACCATCTGCACCCCAATCTTTTACAGCTTCTGTCCTTTTGAATACTTTCAATCAATTAAAAAAAACAGAGATTCGATCATCTTAAGACGTGGTATTAAAAATAATCAAAGTATCCTATATATTGACTTAAAACTTCAAACAACAGTTGCTCAAACGCTCGTTTTCAGCCCGGTGTTTTTCTCTCTCTCTTCTTCCGTATCCAGCAGAACAAAGCCGGGAGACGTTACATTAGCCAGGTGAGCTAACAGTCACTTCTGGATGAAATAAAACAGAAGCCCTGAGAAGATTTAAAGACGTCTTCTTCACTGTGGGAACTCTCTGACCCGTTATGACCCGAGGGTATGCCTGCTCAGGATTCTGTTCTGGATTATAAGAGAAACTCGAAAACAGGCACGAAGGAGTGTGAAGTTATCACACACACCTTGTTCCTTCATGAAGTGTATGATATTTACATTTACAGCCTCAGATCCTCGTCTTTAAATCTGATATTAATGTTCATACTAAAACTTAAAGTCAACGACAAAACTCACAATTAACTCAACAAAGAGACAAAGACTAAAGCCCTGTTCAGACTGCCGTTTGAAGTTGTGATATTTACATCCCGGTGTCGTTTCCTCTTCAATCTGATTGTCGCAGAGCCGTAATGGCCGACGGTGACGGCCCCTCTGCATTGATGAGTTTACTGGTGCTTGCTTTCTGTCTCCAGGGCTTCAGATCACGATTCTTCAATTCTACAATTTTTGTAACTTTGATTATTTTCCTTGTAAATAAATTGCTTTACTAACTAATAAACCTATGTGTCCCAATCTTTGTCACAGTCTAAGAGCCGGGCTGTGATGGGATGAAGTGATCCCCCCCACACCACCCCTGTACCGTCTTCAGAGGTAGTAACAGAGGCTTCACAGAGGAGAGACGGTTTCAGAGCCAGCGATGGAGTCTTTATTTCCCAGAAGAGCCAACCATTCAGGTAACATGAGGTAAAGTGCTGAGGTGATTCTTTGAACACACACACACACAGCTCACCTCTTGGGGATGTGCTGACCCCCCCAGGTGATGGTCACGGTGTATTTGCCCGGACTGTTGGGATAATACTCGTAGGAGAACACGCCGTCCTGACTGCAGATCTGTTTCACCGGCTCCTCGATCCCCTCTGGACACACACAGACACACACATCAACCAGAGTCATCTGATATCAAATCAGAGTCAGAGATCCTTCAGGCATTTTGATAAATATTCAGATTTGCCTTCAAATACTGGAGACTGTGGATCTTATTTTAGAGAGGAGGATGTGAACAATCTGAGCAGCAGGATAAACTATCTCGATGTGGTGTGATGATCAAATTTATCATGAACGATAGGAACTAGAAAATGAGCTAATGTTGCTAAATGCAGCTCTGCTTTCTTCACTCGTTGTCATGATAGTTTTAAAACTTGCAACATTATTACATTAAAACAACAAAAATATGTACATTTTAAATTACTTGTGAAGATATTCCTTGCACTACTATCCAGAACTGGTCCAAGCCAGCTTTTTACCTGGAGTAAATAACCTTTCAATTCTCTAAAATCCCTAAAATCTCTCGAGTGAGATTGGTACTCACTGGGTCCTTTGACGAGAACCTTCAGGTCTCCACTGCCGGCATTTTTGGTGTCCACCTTTATGTCTCCGACCTGTTTGACCCTCAGTCCTGACGGCTGGAGACCTCGCCCGGTCGCCCTGCACGCACCCGGCATGCAGGCTGATAAAAACACACACGAAGGTGTTCGTTAAAGTCCTGCCTTGATCTCTATCTTCTATATTATTTAATAAAGCTGGAAAGACTCACCAGGCCCCACGTCCACGCTGAAGGGGCTCTTTGGGATCACGACCCCCCCGAAGGTGACGGTCACCGCGTGCGGCCCGGCCTGTGTGGGTTTGTAGGTGCAGCGGTACACGCTGTCGCCCTTGTCCTCCATCATCACCTCCACGCTGTTCTGACGGCCCGCTGGGTCTCTGATCATCGCCGTCACATCTCCTGTACCCGCTCCTGCAGAGTTTAAAATATTGCCAGAAAATAAGTTTGTGAGGGAAGAGAAGGCGCTGATCTGCAGGAAGTACACTTCTGATATTCTCTTTATTTCAGTAAGCAGTGACGTAAAGGGTTATAACTTGAAAATTGCCAATACCAAGTTTGCTGGAGGGCTGATACGAGATTTGTCCAGGGTTTATTAGTTTAGCATAAAGGCTGGAAGTCCATTTCAAAATGTCCACCTAGCGTTTTTTCCGGGTAGAAAAGCGCTGGCTGTGCGCAGAGAAACGCCTGCATGAAGCATTTATGCGCTGAGAAGAGAAGCTCTGTCCTGTCTCTATGACAACACTCTGCTGACAACAGCCGCTGTATGACTGCTCCGTTAAATCTGAGTGAATCTTCTGCAGCGGAGACGGAGCGAAAAGTTTGGGGGAGTACAACACACGATCAGTAAGAGACAAAAATATGTAGAAAATCTTATATTTGGAAAAAGAGCGCCGGTGACGTCAACAGCGCCGTGCTGAAAAGTCGAAAGATTTTTAACTTGAGCGCTCGGAGCAGCCGAAAAAAAAGAAAGTGTGTGTGTTTTTTGCAACCTCGCAGTGTTCATGTATAGCTCTCATGCACAGGAATGATTAGCGTCCTTTTTCCCACAAACACAGAGAAGACAGATAAATAAACGTAATCTTCATTAACACGTAACAGCTGGAGGGTGACATGCAGTGTTGCAGGTCAAATAAGGACACAAAGGAGATGAACACTGATGAATGCAAGATATTCAGCAGGATGTTCCCTCTGCTGGAAAGTCATGAATAAACACTGTAAGCACATTTCGTAATGAGTGAGACTCAGCTCTGATCCAGACGGGCTGATTCATGTCAACATACCTTTGTCGTCTCTGAGTACATATCAAACAAAGAGCGAGGGTGTGTAACGTTGAGTCAGAGATGATTTAAAGTGTGTGGTTGTGAAATCAGATCCCCCCCCCCCCCCCCTCAGGCCTTGTCCTTTTAACAGATGATAGATTGTTTATTTAAAGCATCAGAGCCACTGTGAGGTCGCCCCTTGTTTTGGCAGATTGGTCATCACATCTTCTTTGTTGGGAGTCAGGCGAGTCACAGCTAGTAATGATGTCCACCTAGCGTTTATTTCGGGCAGAAAAGCGCTGGCTGTACGCTCTGAAGTGCTTGCATGAAGCGTCCGTCCTGTCTCTATGACAACAGTCTGTTGACAACAGCCGCTGTATGACTGCTCCGTTACTTTTTACTGCATGTTTTTTTATTTGAGATCGTTTTTCCCCCCATCAGTCTCAAAGCGAGGAGGATGTCAGACACGACCTGTAGGAGGCTAAAATACAGGGAATATCAAACATTAGGAAAAGAGATCCCGTGACCGCAACAGGACCGTTCTGAAAAGTTGAACAAATTTCAATTCAAGCGCTCGGAGCAGCCGCACAATAAACGCTGGAGCTTGGAAAAAGGAAACAGGGCGCTAAGTTTTTTCTCCAGGTGGCCGCCTGCTGCTGATGCTAACGCTCTGTGCTCATTGAAAACAATTGAAAAAAAGATGCTGGCGCTCAGAAAAAAAAACGCTAGGTGGACACGGCGCCTTAAGCTTCTTAATCAGCGCGCCAACATATTTAACGGTCTCCCGTCTGCCCTGCGTACATTGTGTGAATCTCCTGTGCGTCTGTGAAGTCTCTGACCTGCGGTGTAGATGTCAAAGAATGTTGGTTTGTTGGCGACGTTTCCCACAGGTTCGATTCCCAGGCCTTTGGCGGTCACCTTTGAGGCGTCGCCGAGCGCTTTGTCCACGCTCACCTCAAACGGACTTTTGGGAATCTGCTGGCCTGCAAACATCACCGTCACCTGGTAAACAAAGACGACAATTATCCAGACTGTGCTGTAGTCAACAGTCAAGGCAGTTCACTGATTAAATAAAAATCCTAAAACCTTTAATCATCTTGTAAATATGAAGGATCTATTTTTCTTCCCTCTTCACTGGATTTTAAGGAACAGGATTTGAAGGTGTGGGGTGCAGGACTGTGTTGTGAAAGGATGCTTTAGATCACACAGAGACACTAAAGAATTTTTAAAAAATGTAGATACTCAGGATTGGGTGACGCTGCTCGCTGCATGCAGGACTTTGAGAGGGCCAAACAGGACCATGAACAGCTGCAGAGGGGAGGGCGGCGTCCTCTTCCGATCTTCGTATGTTTTTAAACATGGATCTCCTCGTGTTTATGAGCCTCCCTCCACCTTATCTCAATATTTCACCTTCTCGTTTAAGTTCTTATCTTCACTTTAAATGACCACGTGAGAGTTGAAGCTCACCTTGTGCGGTCCCATTACTTTGGGAACGTAGGTGACACCGAAAGTCTTCTTGCTCTCGTTTGGCTCGGCTTTCAGCTAAAACGCACAAACGGAAAGATGTTAAACAAAAAGACGAGAGCTTAAAGTGTAAGGTCAGTTATTGAAGAATCGAGAAGTGCAGTAGGAGTAAAGGGGGAGGAGTCGGTTCATGCCTCCTCTCTGGTGCCGTCTGGATGATCCAGGTAGATGGTGACCTGACCCTGACCGGCGCTGAACGTGTCCACGGTGAAGACAGCAGGACGCAACACTCTGTTCCCTGTCGGTTCAATACCTACAGAGAAAGACCATCAACAGAAAATAACCATTAAATAAATGGACTGTGAAGGAACACACGGTTCAGCTGAACAAGAACAATTCTGTAAAGCAGGAAAAACATTTCTAAGGCAAGACGTGACTTTTTCTTTTGGTTTAAAAATGACGCATTCTCAGAGTTTTGGTCATTAAAAAAAAGAAATTACAGAAAATCAGGTGCCAAGGACTTCTAATTTTTGTTGCCGTGGTAACAAAATGATAGTAGTATTGCATCAAAGTTTTGCATTTTGTGATAGTGAAGGATGACTTAAGATTTACACGTAAACGGTTGTCAAGTAATTCAGAGGGGGTGCACGCTTGCAGTGTGTGTGTGTGTGTGTGTGTGTGTGTGTGTGTGTGTGTGTGTCCTGCATCCTCTGTAGCCATTTCCAGGTAT
Source organism: Labrus mixtus (assembly GCF_963584025.1). Classification (NCBI taxonomy): domain Eukaryota; kingdom Metazoa; phylum Chordata; class Actinopteri; order Labriformes; family Labridae; genus Labrus; species Labrus mixtus. Next base: position 22,475,329 of record NC_083618.1, on the reverse strand, counting down.
TTCCTTCCTCCTTCAGTAAAAGTCAGAGGATATTTGTTCAACTTCCCAACCTTTGTGTGTGTGTGTGTGTGTGTGTGTGTGTGTGTGTGTGTATTCATCAGATATAACCTTGTCCTTTGTTCACACTAATAGCTACTCACTTCCTGACATTGTCAGACACACCACTGTTTCCAGTGTTCCCATTAGACTGAACACACTGGCAGGAACGAGTCACAAACACAGAAGCTTTTAACCAACAGAGTGTGTGTGTGTGTGTGTGTGTGTGTGTGTGTGTGTGTGTGTGTGTGTGTGTGTGTGTGTGTGTGTGTGTGTGTGTGTGTGTGTGTGTGTGTGTGTGTGTGTGTGTGTGTGTGTGTACCTGGTCCGTACGCCCGGGCCTTCTTGGGGTTGAGTTTGGGTTTGAGTGGAGCTCCAGGCTTCAGTTTGCCTTTGGGGAACTGAGACAGGTAAGTCATCACCGACTGTTCGTCCACGCTGGGATCAATGATCTCCTCTGGAGCGATCACCTACACAAACACACACACACACACACACACACACACACACACACACAGTTCAGGTTTAAATTACAGCCATCTCATTCTTCAAACATGACTGTCTGAAATATTTGACATCTTGCACATAAAGATTTCATTTCATTCAGACGAAGTTGCCCAAACGATGAATAACAGTTTCCAGGGGCGCCGGATAGCCTAATGGTTATGTCATGCGCCGAATATATGGAGGCTATAGTCCTCATATCAGCAGCCGTGAGTACAAATCCGACCTCTGCCCTTTGCTGCATGTCATCCCTCACTCTCTCCTCCTGACGTTTTCCTGTCTCTGTCCAGCTGTTCTGTCTAATGAAGGCAAAAAGGCCCAAAAAAAATCACTTTCATAATAAATAAAAAAGGGCACCAGTAGCCTAGCGTTCAGTGCATGCGCCCCATTTATGGAGGCATCGTCCTCCAAGCGGGTGGTACCGGGTTTGAATCCAGCCTGTGTCCTTTCCCGTATGTCATCCACCACTCTCTCTCATTTACACTGTCCTATCTCTAAAATTAAGGCAGAAAAACAAACAAAAAATAAACCTTAAAAAACTTATACAATTTAGATTTCCACATAGTACTGATCATACACTTCATTGTAAATCAATAAATCTTTATTTGTAAAGCTCTAATTCATAACAAATGATATCTAAAGACACTTTACATAAAAAAAGCTTCAGGGTTCAAATCATCTTCAGTGAATCTGCAAAGCGGCTGAAGTGATCTTGAGCTGACCTCACAGAAGAATAAAAAAAGGAAGAGGCGGGACGTTGAGGAAGATGATTTAAGGAGGAAGCTTGGCTGTGGATTAACTCAGTCCAGGACGCTGAACTCTGTGTCACACGAGTTTCAGTTACAGCCTTTTCCTCTTGCTCACGTCACATTTGACATTTTCCAAACTCAAGAATCCGCTCCTCCAGAAAACAAAGAGCTCTAAAGTAACGCTGTAGGTGTGACAGCTGAGTTTGAGAGCCGTGTTTTTTCTGGAGGAAACTTCCTGAGGGTGTACACTGCCTGACCGAGCAAAAAGTACTGCAGCAACAATCTGTTTTAGGCTTTTAAAATCTGCAGGATGCATCCTCTCAGCTTCAAATAAAAGCGTCTAATCAACAAAGCATGATTTGGTGAAATCTGTCTGCCGAGTTTGGACTTTGTTTAGATGCTTTATTGGGTCAAATTGTCCACCTTATGGTGCAGTGTGACAGTCAAAGTGAAGAAGCAGAGAGCAGCGTGGAACTGTGTCAGAGTGGATTCTTACCTGCGGGATGCCCAGCCAGTCGTCGGCCAGCTGCATGGCTTCAGTGGCATTTTGTACTGGTCTCACTGGATCCCAGGTCTCCCAGTCTGGACACAAACCTGCAAACAACATGAACACACAACGACAACATGGTCAGAAGCACAACAACCTACAGAGACACAGTGGGATGGGAGGATTGGATTCTTTATAAACAAAACACACAATATGCAATGAAGCAACTTTTGTTTACAATGAAACAGATAACTTACTTTTTTAATTAGTTCACCGGCAGTAAGAGAAAGAAAGTTATTGCTTCTGGCTCATTATGTCTTTTTCTGGTAAAGTTTTGTAATCATTTATGTTTTTGTGCATTTGACCAAACAGCTCAATTGACCCCTGCTATGTTTCCCCTTCAGGTCCCGGGAGTAGAAAGTGTACTTTACTCCTTTAAATGTTCCTACAGGAAACATAAAAATGAAAACAATCATATTCATCCCTTCAAATACAAACACACTCTCAGATCGTACCTGGCGCACAGCTGTCTACCAGTGCTCCCAGTGCCCTGCCGTTCCTCCAGTCCTGGCTGAAGTTATGGATCGGCAGATCGGGGACTTTGTTTTGAATCCATCCCAGCAGACGCTGTTTAGGGGTCTTTGACTCTGTCTGATGGGGGGAAAAAAAATAAAATATTTAGACAGCTTCCAAACAGTGACTCATACTTTTTAATTATAATTTAATAACTAAAAGACAGCTTTTATCCTTAATGCAGACTGAGTGATGAATGTGCTTTGAGAGGGACAGAAGTTAAAAAAAGGTTTAGTCATTACGTCTTCATCCTCGCCCTCCCACATCGGCATGGAGATGGAGTAGTGCAGAATTAGAGTCCAGATGAGACCCAGGATCAGCTTCAGGTTCCCATCAACGATGGCTTTAGAGTCTGAGGGGAGAAAAAGAAGCAGAGGTCAGATTCAAAGAACAGCTTTTAGACCGCTGGAAAAAACAACGTACTCGACTTTATTCAAAACAAACCAACAAATAAAACCACCAGAAGAGACCCAATCTGGCTTCATGTGATTAATATCTGATCGTGTACAGCAACAAACCTCATTATGACGGTCATTTTATACATTCAAAGTGTCGTTGAGATTTATTTCTTGGGATAAAAAAGGTAAAATGCTGGAAAAACACTTTTTAAACCAAAGTGTTTATCCATGTTATTGGATTAAAGGTCACATATTCACATATACACTTTTTAAGAAGTTTAAATTAGCCTCAGAGCTCCTCAAAACATGTGTGTGAAGTGTCTTGTTCTAAATCCACTCTGATCCTGTATTTGATCATGTCTATAAACCTCTCTATTTCAGCCCTGATCAGAACAGGCTGTTTCTGTGTCTGTACCTTTAAATATGTAAATGAGCTGTGTCTGACCACGCCCCCTCTCTGGAAGGGCTTGGGTGTCTCTGGCTTTCTCGCTCCATGTCCTATTGTTTACGGTGAGAAGGCAGACTCAGAGGGCAGAACAAACACCTAGCTGTGGGAGTGTCACCCACCTGGGGGAGGGGCTACTGCCCTTTGTGATGTCATGAAGGGAAAATCTCCAAACAGCCTGTTTGAGCACACAAGTGGAAAAGTGGAGCAGGCAAAAGACGGAGAGGATGGACTTTTCTCATCATGGGGGGATTTGTAGATTAGTGTTAGAGAAACACGGTGAAGTGGATTTTGTGACCTTTAAATCTAATTTATCTCCCAGAGATTATCTGGGGAGGAAAATAAAAACAACAGCTCTGTCGGTCTTAGTTAACTACTTATATTCTTAACACATACAGCTTCTACCTGCAGACAACCCAGCATGTCTGTTATTTTGCACGATGATAGAAAATATGACCACACTGAGACACACAGATCTACATACAGGACGAGGAGAATCTGTTCACAGCTAACAACTAACATTTTTTAGCAAAGGGAAAAAAAAGTGCTGCTGGGAATTTTTACTCATTAATAATAAGACCTCAGTGTACCAGCTGGTACCTCACACCAGCTACCCAGTACACACACACACACACACACACACACACACACAGGAGGCAATGTAAGATAATCTTTGGCTGCAGCACACAGAGTTCAGAGTGAAGCAGACAAAACATTCCTGACATTTTTAATCCTCTCTCCGTTTTTTATCCACAATTAGAATTTATTAATGAAAGGAAAACTCAAATATTTCTGATAAATCGTTCATTCATTCTCCTAAAGGGCAGAGAAGTGCTTCAAAGTTCAAAGAAACACACGTCGGGTCGCAATATGTCAAGGAAACAGATAAATAAATATTTATGTCTGAATCAGGAAATACTCTAACACGACATCATCCATCCTTTTCCTTTTTGTTATAGAATATGTTTGCACTCGTTCGGTTTCTCTTGGGGTTATTTTTGTGTGCGTGGTCTCTTTAAATGTCAGATTGAACACATCGACCTTCAGTGTAATTACAACCCCCGATTAAAGCCATCTGAGTGAGGAAATCTTTATGAATCTCTTAAAGAGGACATATTATGAAAAATCCACTTGTACAGTGTTTCTGAACATATATTTGGGTAACCTGAGTCTCTACCGACCCACAAAATGCGAAGCCCACACCGTTAGACCCCACGTGGGCCAAGTCTGCTCTGATTGGTCTGCCGATCCGCTCTGTTGTTATTGGTCAGTTGCTCAGCACGCTTCTTGGAAATTTCAACATGAGCTGCAGGGCTTGCCACAACGAGCCAATGGGCTTAGATCAGTGATCTCACACTGACAATGACGTCGGACTGACACATTTTTATCGAGGGGGGCTAGAACCGAGCGTTACATGCGGCTAATAGTACAGCTAACAGGAGGAGGTAGGAGAAGCTGCGTTTCCGCAGACTTTGAATTTTTGCACATAGATGTGTCTAAACATGCACAGGACACTTGGAAAACACACTAAAGAGCATATAAAACCAGAAAAAGCATAATATGGGACCTTTAATATAGCCGTTTTATATTTACGACACAGGCCTGGAATTATTTTTGACTTACAACCAACACCTATGACTTGGATTGTAGGTAAGCAGGATAGTCATTGATTAATATGCTTACCTATTTTTTTCTCTTATTTTTGACTTTTTATTTCAATCTCAACACCACAGTTGTTTATGCAGAGTGCAGCCCTCCTTCGTTCTTTCTTCAAGCCTCTTACATTTGATCTAAATGTTTTCTGATATTAACAATAAGCTGCTTGTTAGATCGCCAGTTTTCGGTTCGGCCACAAATCTCGCTTGTTTGTGCACAGGAAACTGTGGCGACTGAAGCCGAGCGCATCATGTCGAAGTTGGAGATGATAAATCTTGAGCAGCAGGTCATTAAACTAGCTTGTAGCGTTCTTCTGCTGAATTTTAGAAACAGTGACAGTGCCCAAAATGTTGTCCGTAGGGACTTGGGTTGGGAACCGAAGGGTCTGCACCCGGTTCAAGTCCGGGTGCAGACCAAAGTATGTAAGTTGCTCTGGTAGCTGGAGAGGTGCCAGGTACCTTTAAGAGTACTGCTGTGGTGCCCTCGAGTAAAGGCACCAAACCCCAGCTGCTCTGGTGGGCTGACTGTCCACACCCTGCTGCAGCGAGCAGACTGATGACACCCTGTATCGGTGTGAACGTGTGAATCTGCGGCTCTGTCAGCAGAGCAGCTGTGATCCAAAGATGTTTCAGCAGCTCAGGTTTAGGTGGAGCTGTGGGAGACACTGCTGCCTCACCCACAGGTCACACACACACACACGAGGAGGTTGTGACATCCTGCTTTCTACATTCCTAATCTCTCTCCCTCTCTTTAAACACAACACTCTTTCTTCTGTTTGTCCTCCTCCTTTAACTCCTTCACCTTTTTACGTCTCATTTCTCTCCTCCTTCCTGTTCGTCCATTTTTCTTCCCTTCTGTCTTTTTCCCTCTACGGCTGATCAGCCACACCTGTGTACGTGTGTGGGTGTCACCGCCAGCCGCCTCTCCACAAACATCCTGTCAGTGAGCAGCTGAAGTCAGCGGCTTTTAGCCTACACACACACACGCACGCACGCACGCACGCACGCACGCACGCACACACTCTCACACTCACACACACACACACTCACACACACCTCCACCCAGACCTAAGCTCACTGTTAAACTAACTACATGGTTGTTTGGTTCATTCTTGACAACAGGATTCAAGTTAAACCTTTAAACAGGTAGTTTTCTTATCTTAAACTGTTGGTTAAACATAATCATTGCAGAGGTATCGACCCTTTAAATCAGAGTAATGTCACGTTTTATCCCAGTTGTTACCTTTTCAGTTAGTCTATCGTATGTGATCAGATCTAGAAATCACAGTTTCATAAATAATGACGGAAACAAAATCAAGATTTTGAGCCCTCGTCCAACCTCAGGTCTACAGATGTCCCAAGAAAGAATCGAGTCACTTCTTTAAAGCTACTGTTAGGTTGTCTATTTTAGCTCCACACTAAGGACAAACATGGACGATTTCTCGCTGATCCTGTACATGCAGAAGTCGTGTTTTCTGACAAATATAGTCGCGCGTGTAACTCTTTGGCGTAGAAAACTTTTAATAAGGCTGTTTCGGCAGGGTGCGGTTACTCGCCTTGTGTTATGTGCAAACTTGACATTGTTTTTGTTTTCTTTGAGGCACTACCTGACCGCCATACATTCTTCAACCTATGATCTGCTACATCTGTGGGCTGACTACAGAAGCCTGAGTCAAGCTCCTCCCCCTTCTCTCTCAATCTGAAATCTCTTCACAGGCGCTTTAGGATCTGAAGATCGAGATCGGGGAATCTTTTGTAGGATTTTTTTTGCTGAAAATTAAGTTTCAATCATGTGTTGCTTCCTCCATTTCGGAATTCCATTTCCGAATCGATAGCAAAGAGTGTATCGGTGATGTAGTTCAAAAGTAAAAACAACAACACCTGCAGTACCCACTTATCACTGTAGATGGCACCAAAGAGAGCAAAGCTGAGCTCCAGATCGCTACTTTAAGTTAATTCTTTGTAAAGCAACCCATGCAGCATAATCACAAATCTGTGTTGTAAAGATGTGCTGCATTCCTATCCCGTTTAATTTTGGTGGGTGTTGAAGAATTGTTTTAGGACCCTTCAAAGGGGCCGACACCTGGGAGGGTGACCACAGCTTTAGTTTATGAATCCAGGTCAGAGATGGACCTAGTTTGGTTGTTTAACCTTAAATGATTTCTCGTCTTTTAACTTGATTTCATTAAACTGTTCAGAACATCACACAGAGAACTTAACTGTGTGTGTGTGTGTGTGTGTGATGGTATCCTTGCCGACACAGTTTTGTGAGTAACGAGGCTATCGCCATGGCAGCCTATTGTTCAGATAAGAGATGAGAGTAAGAATGAAACAAAAGGAGGGGGGGAGGGAGAGAGAGAGAGAGAGACAGAGAGAGAGAGAAAAAAAAGTTTAATGTGACTATTTAAAACAACAAAAGAAAAACAAAATAACAACAATACGAGAGTATTTGTGGAATCCAGGTTCAAGTGGGGGCATGTGTGTGTCAGTGAGTGTGTGTGTGTGTGTGTGTGTGTGTGTGTGTGTGTGTGTGTGTTTCCTGCTGCTCTACGTCTGATCCCTTTCTCTCTCTCTCTCTCTCTACCAAATTAACAGTCAGTCCTAACGTAGATATTATGACCTGGATTTGGTTTATAGAGCACATCCATAAAAAAACTTAACAACACACACCTGGACAGGTAAGGCCTCTCACTATCTGTCCTATCATTTGTGACCTACTTGACCCCGCCCGGCTCAGATAAACATCCAAACTTTCAACAGACATTCGATCAAATCAGCTGATCTGAATGAATCCTTTAAGCTTTAATGAACAGACACACTCTGTGTCCCTGTTAATTAAATAAAAATGTATAACAATTAAAAATGCTCCTTAAATAGAATAGTTTCTTAAGTTTAACTCACAGAGAGAGGCGGGGGAGGAAGAAGAGGGAGAAATAGTCAAACTGGCGGCTCTACAGAAGAAACGTATAAAGTTATCAAAGGAAGAATGTAAATAAAGCAGAAATCCAGTCTCTTTTCTCTCTGAGTCATGACTGTCTACAATGAGGGAGAAGCTCGAGTCCCGCTGGCTGTGTTGTTGTCAGAGCCGTGTTTACATGGACAGGATGGCCGGCTCCTCCCCTTGTGTATAAAAGCTGTTTTAGTCAAGGACTAGAGAGAAGAAGAACATACTCACTGATTATTTGGATGTTAGTAAGAGTTTTTAGATCACGCTCATTCTGTGTAAATGTACATGCAGTGTGAAGCTACGAGCTAACTAAAGAGCGCTAACATTAGCATGCTAACACCACAATGCAGGACACTAAGGACAATTTTGTGCGCCACTTGTGCTGAACTAATTTGTGTCAACGTAAGTGGAGGGGGGTTGGAGGTGTGTCTCTGGAGGAGGACGGAGGCTTTAGAAAAGAGGAAGCGTGGCCAAACAGCAGTTTGTTTTGGTTTCATGCTGGTGCTCAAGGGCGACATCTACTGGGTCAAAAAGTCGCACGAACGATAATGTGTTCTTCTATATGTCGTTTGAAAATACATCGATATATCTTAAAAACTGGACATATTGTGCAGCCTTTCTCCGTTTATGGTCCGGGTGATAACTGAACCAGAGCCCTCTTTTCTGCTGACATATACTGACCCTTTATTGACATGTTTACATATGGGTCATTGTGTGGTAATAAACCGCTGGTTACAGGTTGGTTCATTTCAGCAGATCGTACATTTGACTGTTTGGATCAGTGAGCAGGTATTTGTGTGCTCTGCTGTTTGCCCATTATGTAACTTCCTGCACCGGAACCAGGGTGTGCCCTGCTGATAAGAGAGGCATTTAGCACAAACTTGACTCACCTTTACACACACACACACACACACACACACACACACACACACTCGCTCTCGCTCTCCCTCACTTTCCCTCCGTTCTTTCTCCCTCTTAAATACAAACTTAAACCCTCCTAGCCCCCACCTCTTCATCAGCGTCCTTGTTGCTCTTTGTGTTGAGGCGTCTCCATAGCAACGGACGTACAAATCAGCAGGTATCGGGCCGCTCAAGAGGCACAGGCCCTGTTTATCTGATGCCGATCCAGGACATTGAATTAAACGGAGACCGTTTGTGAATGGATTTAAGCTCTGATAAATCTCTGAATGAATGAGGAGGGGAATGAGTGTTCAGAGAGGAAGGGGGAGACCGCCGGTCGATGTTTAACTGTACTGAAATAAAACGTTCAGTCTCGTGCTGGTTGTTCCCACTCATTAAGAATCTTTACTGTTTATGCAGTCTAAAGAGTTGTTAACAGTTACCAGTGGACTCACAGCGTAATCAAATACTAGTCGACTGAGATCCTTCTTTTATTCATGGGCAGCCTTACAGAATGAAGGGTAATGTTTCCCAACCTTTTTACTTCTCTCAGAAAAGCTGGGACCCCCCCCCCCCCAAAAAAAAAATGTGGCCTAACTTTTTTTCATTGATAAAATCCACACAGAACAAGTCTACACACAGCTTAGTTTGTATAAACTGTCCAATGAGCGTGTTATGATTTTACTTTATACAAATCTGATTTTGACAACAACCTCCCTCGCACCATCAAAATGGAGATGCACTCTGCTCATCAATCAATCTTTGTCGGTCATCAAAGTGACTAAATATTCAGAGTATGACTAACTGCTGTAAAACCTTTTCTTCCACATATGCACTCTGAGACACGCTGCGACTGAAATCCTCCTGACGTCTGTTCAGTGTTTACACAAACGACTCACAGCGGGACACTGGCGCAGGATCAACAAATGAGTGAAGAGGAACATACGGGTGACAGAATAAAAAGAGTATGAAGCAGCTTCTCTTTCAAGCACGGCTACCGGACTGGTTGCAGGATTGCTCAATGTAATCAACGGCGCCTGTTCAGACGAGTTCATGCGATCAGAGGGCTGGCAGGAAGAAGACAAAAAAAGAGGAGGTGAATAAACTTCCCGTCTGTGTTCACAAAAGCAGCTCATTTCAGGACATTTTTTGGAGTTTTGTTTTTATTTTTTACATGCATCTTAATTCAGAATTGTTTTGTGTATAATTAGGAAAATTTGAAATAAAAACTGTTTTTTTTACTGCAAGAAATGACATCACATTGTGGTCAAAAATATCACTGGAGGCCGTCTGCTGCTAATGTAGACCTTTTCTGTCTGAAGCTGTAAAGGTGGTGCAGTGGTTAGTGCTGTTAGCCTCACAGCGAGGAGGTTCCTGGTTTGAATCCCCGTCTGACAGGAGCCTCTCTGTGTGGAGTTTGCATGTTCTCCTCGTGCATGTGTGGGTTCTCTCCAGATACTCCGGCTTCCTCCCACAGTCCAAAGACATGCTCGTTAGGTTAACTGGTGACTCTGAAATTGCCCGTAGGTGTGAAAGTGATTGTCTGTCTCGATATGTCAGCCCTGAGATTGGGTGTAACCCCGCCTCTCGCCTAATGACAGCTGGGATCCGATCCATCGACCCAGAACGGGACAAGCGCTAAAGATAATGGATTAACGGATGGAAGCTGTAATGGCTGGACTTTCTTCAGATTGTGAGAAATTGTGTTTTCTCCATTGTAGTCAATCAGGTAACAGTTTGCTCTGCGTCAACATCCTCTCACCTCATGATTCTGATTCTGTTATTCACATACAGGTGTGAAGCTGCCTTCTTCAAGAATGTTAACCCCCCCTCCTCCCTCGGTGTATTCGAGATAAAGATCTGTCTCAATGTAAACACATTCATCTGTAAAACCAGTCATACCTTGCCTACAGGTGAGATACCTAGAACACTCTCTCTCTCTCTCCCTCAGAGGCAACAACGTCTGCCGTTCCCATTTTTACAACAGCTGTTCCTGCACTCACTGATGACTACATCACCACCTCACGAACACACATGTTCAGCTTCCTAACCTGCAATTTACTGCAGAACAGAACAGAACGGTCCACGCCTGAGGCCGATCGTCACGCTGATGTCAGCCGACCGCCATCCTGACAAACATTTACCATCAGCACTCCAGCAGCAGCACGCCATCGGTTCCTAATCCGCTTTTCGAAATGAAAGAGAAGGCGGGACTCTTCGGGGCTTCACTGAAAAGTGCTTTACAAATAATCTGTGACAAGAAAGGAAGTCTTAATGAATTAACACTTACTATACAGTTATGATGAGAAATGAATGACCTGGAGCTCTATATTTGATGAATTAAGAGGGTTGGGACAACACACTAACACCTCCTCCTGTTGGACAAAGGTGAAACCAAAATCCCCTCCATGACAGGCGTCATGACAGGAGCCATGGTATTGACTTCCTGCCTCTTCCTCCAACAAAAACACACATTTAACTTACTAATAAAACTTCAAAGACTCCGATTGCTAATCCGACCTCGGCCCTTTTCTGCATGTCATCCCCTACTCTCTCTACCCCAAAAAAAATGTTCTGTCTCTCTTCAGCTGTTCTGACTAATAAATGGCCAAAAGGCCCCAAAAATGTCAAATCTCTCAGGTGGTTCATTCCACAGCAGAGCAGGTTCTTCAGAGAGAAGCAGACACTCGGTTACAGAACTGACTCTTGTGTTAGTGTTTGTTATGTTTTCTCTCAGCGATCCTCGTCAACTCTGATAACTTGTTGACTACTCGTTAAGCCACGGCCGTACATGGGGTGGACCAAACCGCTAGGCCATGTGCGCCCCAGACTTCTTGCTCCTGTAGGTAAGAAAGAGGCCTCAGTAACTCTCATGCAACTTAGTTTTGGAGGTGATTTTCATGTACGGGGTTTAAAAGAAGAGAACGAGCGCTGCTGAGGGTCAGTGCCAAACGAGCACAAATATCGGGGGGCCGGGGAAAGCAGGACATGAAAGCAAACTCAGCAGCCTCGCAGTGAACACGACCGGAAGAGGTGTCAAAACTAATTAACCTTAAAATAAAGTGTGGTGGGGAAAAGTGAAATGAAGGAAGGAAAGCCTTTGAAAAGGAGGACAGGAGGTACCTGCAGTGGTAAACAGGATGTGAAGGTACCGTGTGTGTGTGTGTGTGTGTGTGTGTGTGTGTGTGTGTGTACATAGGGCTTGACCCATGCTACACACACACACACACACACATTCCTGGATGGTGAGATCATAACCCCACCCACAAACCCCCCATTTCACCACACACACACACCATTTATCACCCGCCTCCCCTCGGAGCACCCACTGCATGGTGGCAATGGAACAAAAGCGACACAAACACACACACATCTCCCTCCCATAACCTTTAACCATCGCTCAACAAACACTTAATTTAAACCCAACCATAAACACACACACCCTCAGCTACTGACGAAAACTTCACTCAACACACCGAGGAAAGTAACAACTACTCAAACACACACACACTCACAATGCTGTGCTTTTAGCCTGATTACATCATAACTTTCCACCAATTAAGACCACCATCACATGAATTATTTTATACATAGGTATGTGGATTCACAATATCAGATTTCAAAATTTAGATATTATAATAAAAATGTATTGATGTCAAGGCCTGTTCATTACCACGGTAACAAAAATAGAAGTCCTAGGAACCAAATATTTGGCCATTTCTTGCTTTTTTTAAATGACCAAACACTGCATACCAACTTCTGTTTCTGTCCTGAAAGTGGCCAACTTGTTCGGTAAATGGGTTTCAAATGTGAATCAATATCTTTCGCTTTTTTGGGCTTTGTGACGTTCTGCCTCAATTTTAGAAATAAAAAATGACATCATTTCACACCACGTCGTATCAAAAAAGTGTCAAAGTGCTCATTTTCATAACCTTGTTCCAAATAGTAGTAGGCAACTCATTTTGGGTAATTTCTTGCTTTTAAATTTAAAAAAAAATTGGAGGTAAACTCCTGCGAGCAGCAAGTAATGTTCTGAAAAATTCACCATGAGTGAGCGTGTGTTGATGTTTATATCGTGGAACTGCCGCGTGAACTTTTCGATCTTTGTGGATGTAATGAAGCTGGTTCATATGAGTGCGTTCCATTTGAGCTCTGGAGTGGGGTATTCTGAGTTGCCGGTCTGATACGTCATCAGGAACGCTCGACCCTAAAGTCTGAATTCCCACTCAGAAACTCTGAGCACCTTCAGTAACCCGAGTTCAAATCCAACATGGCTGCTACGTGCATCAACAAGTAACGTTGAAGCTGTAACTTTTATCTTTATGAGCAGCTTCGTCCTCTTTGTGTAACTAAATCAATCACACAGATAGACATGTTGTCGTGTTATTTTCCTGTGCAAACTCTCACATAGTGTGTCGTTATCGTCTGGTATTAGCTAACAAAAACAAAAGGTACTCCTGGAGGCGTCCATGTTGCTTTTCCGCCTTGTTGCCAACTCACAGCAGGAACGTGGTTAACTTGGGTGCGATGTCATTCCCAGCTCCGACATCCGAGGTAAATGGAACGCACCATTACTCTCTGCTGCTTGCCAGTTTGTAATTTTCTATTCTTTGGTTTATAACCTGTGTGCGTCAAGACTCTTTTGCTTTGTCGGCCATCTTGGACATGTTGTAAAGATTGGCGTCTTTTTATCATCAGGTCCTGCCTGCTGAGGCCCCTCCCCCCTCCTCTCCGACGGGGAACTCTCTCCACTCTCAGCCTGTCCTGAAACCTGAAACTTTTCAGGAGTTCATGTGTGAAAGGTGCTACACTGTTTCACCAACACAGGTCAAACTTGAACTGAGAAGTCATGTGACTAGCTTTATCTGACGTTTTAGCTCCTGTTATTCCACCTTAAAACATAAACCGATACAATTGCAGAAATTGTGCCTATCGACATATTTGACATCATGCTCTTTGAATGATTCAGAGTAATGTGGAAATACTGTATCTGTCATCCAAAATTCCACCACCCCTGTATTAGGGTGGGGGCAGAGATTTCATCACTAATGCTCAGTATGACTAGAGGTTAGTAAAGTATGTTTCTAATCATTTGGGTGTACTGCCCCTTTAGGTCTCCTCAGTTGTTTTGAATTCAGCGATCACTGAAAATCTTCTCTAAAAGGTCGACCATGTGACCCCTGTTCCAGAGTCCACAGTCTTCGCCCATAGCATCATGTCACCACTCCCAAACTGTGGCACCCACTGATGACATCACCGCATGATGCATCGCTGTAATAACGGTGCAGCCTAATAAGAGTCACATGAGTCATGCAGCAGCGGCTCCGGGGGAGAGCCCACCAAAAAAGAACCAGATTACAGAGAGCGAGAAGGAAGGAGGCTTTGGTTTGGTTAATGAGGGGCGAACGAGATAGTATGTCATTCAGACTCTCTCTCTCTCTCTTTAATCTGGTTGCTGGTGGGATTCAAACAGCTGCAGAGATGAAGAGAGAAAGATCAAAGAAGAAGAAACAAGCTGCTCTCTTGTCTTTCAGCCTCGTGCAGAAAGAATCAAAGAAGTGAATGAACCAAGAACAAAACTAAACACAAAAAGGTCAATGAAGGTGTCCAGTTAATCCAGGACTCAGGATCTATTTTTACCAGAATCCCACTGTGACATCACAAGGAGAGCAAATTTGAAACTGAGCATTTTTCTCTGTGTTGTAAGACTTATGCAGACCACAGACAAAAGGACTGGATGGGTTTATTTAACATTTTGTGGGTCAGTAGACACTCAGGAGTGGATTTTTCATGATATGTCTCCTTTAAAAGATGGGATTCAACTCCAGATATAAGGTTACGTTACAGGACTCACAAGACTCGATAGCAGTGTAGATAAGCTCTACTGTAATGGATGTTTGGGTTTTGAAAAAGGTGGAACAAGGTCTTTACAGAAACGAAACCAGAACCAGGTGTAATTAAACTTTTACCAGATGCCACTAAGTCACTGCTTTCACAAGGGTGGGGGCATTACCCCTTCCCAGTGGCCTTTAACTCCCAGTGACCTTTACCTCCCAGCGTCATATCTGACCACTGAAATCTAGTCAGTTCATTCTGAAGGTCGAGTCGATGTTTGTGCCAAATTTTGATAAATAACTTCATTGGTGTTCCAGAGATATCGTGTTCACAAGAATGGGAACGAGACACCAAAAGACCATAATGCCACTGAGGTGGTATTTTAATGTCAGTTTCAGGCACTCCTGTACAACTCAGCAGTCCTCTGCTGGATTTATGATGTCAGCTCAATAAAAATGCAAAACAAAACCAGGAAGCCCCCTCTGGAAGAATGAGTTATGTATTTACAACTATTTACATGCAAGTATGTGAAGGCCAAACCAAACTTTAAATCTACTACCAAGTCATACAGACAGTTTGTGTCTGAGCATGACAAATTATTTAACTCATTTACTGCCCCCCCCCCCCCCCCCCCCCCCCCCCTTGGAGAGTTGATCAAACCAGAGACAAAACAAGAGTTGCACAAACTAAAACCAGATTTCAGCCTCACAGATTTCTGTGACGACTCCAGACGAGTGACACAACTTCCTCCTCTCCTCCGACCTCTATAGAAAGTATCCATAACTTACACTGCGCTGCAAAAACACTATCTTTGGAAGTGAATTTGTCTAATTTTTTGTAAGATATCTAATTACATTTCTTATAAGACACCTGACAAGTTGGTCTAGTTTTGCCGAAGATTTCTGCCTCTTAAAGGACGTTTTTTCTTGCCACTGTAAATCTGATAAATGTTGCTTCATGCTCATGATGGATTAACGTTGGGTCTTTGTAAAATAACAATGAGTAAGGTATTTTACCTGCTCTTTGTAAAGTGTCTTGAAACAACATTTGTTATGAATTGCTGCATTACAAATAAAGACTGATTGATTGAAGTCCAGATAAAAATCTTATTTCAACTTTTAAAAGCAAACATGAGGTCTGAATTGCTTGTGAAAGTTTTAAAAAAAGAAAAGAAAAGTTTGCCAATCGGGAAGGGAATATACTTGTCGACTTTCTTGAAATGAGATTTACTGTCTCAAATTTAGTTGAAAAAATCCACAAGTACAATGTACTTGACTTATTGGCAGATATAGTCGTACTTGAATCTCTTGAAAATAAGGTTTTTATCTGGACTTGTTGGGTGAAAGTGGCTTAAAAAAAGTGTAATGAGATTTTTTTTATATAATTAGGCAAATACATTTGCCTAGATTTGAGTTATTGCAGTGTTTTTAGGATTGCATTTAAAAACAAAGGACATCATGGGATTACTTGAAACTGAATTAGAGATTTATGGAATAATTAGAGAAGTTTTGACATTGAAAAGGTTTGCCGTAGCAACTTAATAGAGAACAACAGGGACACTGGTGGCGCAATGGTTAGTGCGCGCACCCCATGTATGGAGGCTGTGGTCCTCCGAGCGGGCAGCCCAGGTTCAAATCCTACCTGTGGCTCCTTTCCTGCACGTCATTCCCACTCTCTTTCCCTGATTTCAGACTCTATCCACTGTCCTGTCTCTACAATAAAGGCATGAAAAGCCAAGAAATAAATTATTTATTACTTTAATAGAGAACAACAGTGGGCCTAATCTTGAGCTCTGTGGAACGCCACAAGATGAGCAAAGAGGTCACAGTTTTCCATAAAGCAAGAGGCGGTTTTCATGAGGTAGATTTAATTAAGGTCTTATTAGAGATGTTAAACGCTCCATGAGCATCAAGACGGGCTCGTCAGTTCTCTTTGTGGCATCTTAAGCAAATGAGACAAAATATTTACATGTACAAATCTACACGTGGGGTCAACAAGCTTTCAATAGGAACATATTCGAGTTAAAAAAGCTGCTCATGAACAGCTGAAGAAAAATTTAAAAAACATGTGAACCACAGAAGAGCTGAGTAACCAGAGCACTGCTTCCCTTTCATTAACACATACAGATCACACACACACACACATCTGGCATTACGTCTTCATGCATAAACAGGACACACACTGACAAACACACCGCAGCGTTTAGCCTCTGATGACCTCACCCTGCTGGTTCCCAGGCTATGATGTCATCAGAACCAGACGGGCCATGTGGGTAGGGCGAGGCGGAGGAACATGAGACAAGAGATAACAATAGAAAAGAATAGGAGCAGAACTTAAGAAAAGGAAGAGAGGTCGGGAAAAAGAATCGAATGAAATTAACCAAAATAGACATTTAAAAAAAAAGGAGACACAAATAAAGAAGATGCAGATTCAGATGAATGTGTGTTCAAGAAAGTTTTTGAGGCAGGAAAAGGAGTTTGGAAAGTTAGGAAAAGGCAGGTCCAAAGCACACGGGATGAAGCTACATTGTTTTGGCAACTTAAGTCTGTTTCAACTGACGCATAAAATTATTCAGAAGTTTAGTTGACTTCATTTCCTGACGGCGCAGAAACAACACATAGAGGAGGTGAAAGTGGAGAAAAAGCAAGACTCAAAAATAAAGAAGAAAGCTGCTCAGACATGAGGATTTCAAAAAGCAACAAGTTGATTGCATCAACAAGAAGTGAAGAAATCGATTAAATCAGTCCTGTACTGTATGAGCTGCTCTTACTGGAAAGTTAACAATCCTGTGACTAGATACCACTGTAGGTATACAGTAGAGGACTTCATGGAGGAAACAGGGGCGTGTCCAGACTTTTTTAGACTGGGGTCTCCCACCTGAGGCACTGACTTTTACCCTTCCTATGCCCACTAATGATATGTAAGGAACACAATTTGTCAACATATAAATCTTCTTATCTTTGATTCTTTCGGGACTCAAAATCAAAGATGTCTGTGCAGCCACAACTTTAAGTACTAAGAAAATTGCATAAACTCTTGCTGTCAAACTTGCAAAAATATATTTATTGACGACCAGGTCCATTACAAGTAAACCATTCCATTTTAGTTTTTTTATATTTATTCACAACTGAAAGTAATTTCATTAGCCTGTGAACAGCCAGAATAGTAGTTTTGTTCTTCAGTTCCGCCCCTAATTAAGGAAATGGCCAATCATAAATTTGGATTTTAGGATGACATGTGGGATGGCCATCATATTTAAAGGGGGGCCCATTCCACCCTTTTGGACACGGCCCTGGGAGGAAGGCAACACATGTGCAGAATGCAACAACAGATGTCGTGTTTGAAAGAGCTGAAAGAATAATTAATCTGTCTTTGCTTAATAATTCTTTCTTCTTCAACAACCACAGAATCTCACCTTCTTTTTGAAGTAGAATAATTTAAAATCATCAGTTAATGTGTGAGTATCTGCAATGAGAAGATGATGGTTTTCAGTAATCGCTTAAAAAATGAAAGATCTTAAATCCCTGCGCTGCACTTGGGGTTTTGGGAATTCTGAAACAAAACTATGAAACTGAACTAAGACCAATTCAGTAAAGAGGATTTAATGTGAATCAGACATTTGGTTTCTGGGTAAAACAAAGATAATCTGTGTGCCAAAAAAAGTGATCGAAGTTAAAGAAAGAAAAGCAGAGTAAGAGTTAAAAACAAAACGAGGCAGAAATAGTACAAGAGTGAGTAATAAAAGAAAAGTCTGAGATGTTTTCAGTCGAGCCAGGCTGCAGGAGGTTCACCACGATGATTATCACCACACAACAATCTGCTATAAACGAGGGCGACCACACACACCAACACACAGATCACCACTGTGGTGTGTGTGTGTGCGTGTGTGTGTGTGTGTGTGTGCTGAGACGTAGCAGTGTGGTTTTGTTTAAATGTAGAGGTTTTGATATATGTTTGTGTGTGTGCGTGCACGTGCGTGTGTGTGTGTATGTGTGAAAGAAAGAGAAGACTACATTAGTGTTCTCTGTCATCTTGTGTATCCTGATCATCGTCATTAACTAGAGATTTAGTTCTCAGCCTGTCTCTGACTCAGCGCCATGTCTGCTTTAACTCCACTCAGACAACAGAGGTGTAGGTGTGTGTGTGTGTGTGTGTGTGTGTGTGTGTTTGATTATAGCCTCCACATCAAAGACAATCCAGCCAGAGAACACACAATGACTGTAGCGACGTGATAACAGCTCGGCTTCAGTGAGACACCAGGTAGTAACAGGAGGTGAAGGCTAGTCGATGAAAAGAGTCTGTTGTGTTTCCGACTGTAGTGTAGCCTTCTTCCCTTTAACGAGGTTGGCCTTGTGCGTGAGTTGTGTATTCGTTGTGCAAATTTGAAGTGAGTCTATCCTGTGTGCGAGGATGGAGGAGGAGGATGTATAAAAGGGACAAAGTGAAGTTTTCCACTTGTTGTTCCATGTGTCAGATAAACTCAGGTTAATGTACATCAGCTGTTAAAATGTCGGTATCACAATAGGGCTCAACAGTGTAGCTGATTTGACGATTAGCCTTAATGTCATAACCATCACAGGTCGACAGACCACGAGCTACCTGAGTGTGAAACGATGGTTAATGCTCCTGTAGGAGACACAGGTTCGTCTGACTTCAACCTGGTTTAAAAAAAATTTATTTGCGATATCGGGGGAAGAGAACTACACTACCCACGATCATAGAGTGTTACAGTGACGACTCTGATTGGTGGAGCTTGCTGTTGCCATGGCAATGTTTCCCACCCCTCCACGCCTAATGTGAATGAATAATTTCGCAAGCATGCTACCTAGCTAGTTAACTCAAACGAAAAGTACTAATACACGCATTTGATAACGACAAAAGTTAAGTTTAAGATGAAGCAGTATCATTCGCAATGGATTGTGGGATGTGTAGTTCCTTGGCTCAGGATGAAAATGATTTACACAGTCTTGTACCTTTTGCTTTTTTTGTCCGCTTTTTTTTTGCCGTTTTGGCGCCGAATCAAATGTACGATAGCCACGAGTATAGGGGTAGCTGATCGTCTTGGTTTCAGGCGCCAAATAGTGAAAAAGTGAAATGTGAAGGGAGGCACTGAATGGGGAAATTTACTTCTGGAACCAGAGCCCCCGAAAAAGTGGCCAATCACTGTTGAGCTCTATGTGCCAAATTTTTAAAAACATGACTGTGTGTGTTTTTACATTTATATTAGAGATTTGAGTCGACTAAACAGTTAAACGTGATCACCCTCACTAGACCTCACATAGTTACTTGTCAGTCAATCGATCTATTATTAGTATATGTGGGCCCTTGATGTCGGTCAAATGTTGTGCTCAAACTGCAACACAATCACCCGCCACTAGTCGGAGCTGTAGCTCTGGTTAATCGGCCCACTCTCTGCGCTCTACAACCCAGGATGTAAACAAGCACAGTGAACGGATAGCATGTTGTAGGAGCAGCGCTGTTCGGCAGAAGATTGAGATACAAATGTAGGAAGGCTGTGTCAGGTTAAGATGGCACAACGACGAGCGCAATGTAAAACTAACTACATAAAGTAAGGGCATGTGGATGATAAGCTGCAAGAAGGATCGAAGGCTGTTAGCCAGGTTAGCAACAATCTGCAAACCAAGTTACATCGTTCACCTGCTGACTGTTTTGAAAATAAATTGAGCTGCATTCTGACTGTTTAATCAGTGTTTTCATACATTTAGACTCGCCGTTTGGTCATTGCAAAACATGTAAACGTTGTAAAATCTGACTTCCTGTAATAACGCCTTAAAATGTTTCTTAAAGTGGATTTCAGTGAGATTTGTTCCTTTAAGCTTCAAAACGACGGAACACAAAAGCTGCGAGATTTAGACCTGAAACCAACAAAGGAGCTTTCTCTGCAGAGTCGAGGTGTGTGTGTGTGTGTGTGTGTGTGTGTGTGTGTAAGACTATATCCAAGCTAATCTCATGTTTCCTTTTCTGCAGTGACACAGAGGCTCTGTGTGTTGTGTCTCTCAGTCACTCACAAAAACTTCAGCCTTGAATTGGAGGACAGGAGCTGAACAAACTTCTACTTCTGTTCAGAACGTTTAACAGCTTCAAGCATCAAACCAAACAAGTAAAATCCAGTCAGGCAGTCCACTTCATGATTCATAGCTTTAAAAAAAACAAAAAAAAACAGTCCCTCCAGAGTGTGTGAGCTGCCCTCTAAAGCTGATAAAGTATGTGTGTCACCTCTTTTAAATCCTCAGACTGAGCTCTCTTTTATGGTTTAGTCACACCTGAATGAGGCTTTTGGCAGAGTCACCTCATGTCTTTTTTCAGCGTGTCACAGGTCGTTACTTTCAGGGTAAAATGTGCTCCTCAGGCGCAGCACCAAATAACATGTGAGTGGTGTGAAACGTGTTCTGGTCACGTCCCAGAATCTGCAGCGATTTCAGATGAATGAACTCATCGCTCAGAAGCTGTCAGGTAAGAAGACGGGACGTGGACACTGAAGCGTCAGTGTTTAGCCAGCTCTGCATCGGTCTGTAAACCTTTCTGCGTTCTAACCTCTCTCCATTTTTCAAAAAGCATCTCCAATATTGATCCTAGTTTGAGCACGTTTCTGCTCGTGGAGCTTATTAGAAACATGCAGAGGCTTTTTAGGTCGGGTACAATCACTTCTATCTGAACCAGTTCTCTTGCCCGCTTCCATCGCTGCAACACCTGTTGGTTTGACCTGATAACTGCTCTCATATCTGGCAAACTGACGAGCGTCCAAAACGGCCGTGTGGGGGTCGCCTTAAAAGCGCCTACCTTCTCTGGTCCAAACAAATCCAGAGCATTCAGGACCAGAATCCAAAGTTAGAAGGAGGACATACTGGCTGCTGCACTGTTGTCAGAGAAGCCAGTACTTTAACATAGCATGTTCCCCTAACAGCTGATCATATAGTAAGGTCATTTCCCTCTCTACACATCTTACTGATTGGTCCTTTAACCCACAATAACTTTAGTTCATGGGATTTCACATCCAATCAGCTCCACACATTAAAAACAGTTGGGGGAAATTTGTCTAAAAACACTTTAAGACTTTAAAAGGTCTCGACTCAAACTCTTTTTTTTTTTACAGTGTACATTTTATCCTGAAAGAAGTTTTGTTCTCCGACCAAAAATGTGTTGTTTTTTTTGGTTCCAAGACCACAAGTCACGCTTCCTTCAAAACCAACTTTAATGGTGGATTCACGCCTGTTCATCAAGTTACACCTTCTCCAGTTGTGACCTTGTGTCCATTTGAACCCTGATGTGGTCGTTGATTTTGATCTGGCAGCAACTACAACCGAGGACCTGCTGGATCTTTCTCAAACTAGACCTCTTGTTTCTGTTCTTTTAACCACTTACAGTTTCGTTTTAGCCTCAGCACCAACGCAGTGAAAAAGATTAGAACAAAGGCCGGAGCCATAAATATGACCACAGCCCAGACGTCTGTGCTCCGAGAAAAGATGAGAATTCACAAATCACAGAGGATGCAGGTTTGCAGAGAAAGAGAGAGAGAGCTGTGGAGCTGTGAGGTTTGTGGGTCAGTGAGTGAGAACATGGCCAATGAAAACACTCGAGCCAGCTCTGACTTATGGGAGAACTTAGCATGTAACAGCACATTAGAGTCTTCATGGCTTCAATTTCCAAAAGGGAAAGAAAACTCTTCATGAACTCCCTCCTGTCTTCATTTACTACACTATACTGTTCAGTTTCAGTTTGGTCACACTGGAAACATCTCCCAACATTGGACACAAAACCTAAACAGACCAACGCGCTCTTAAAGGGACAGTCAGTTTGAGTCATGTGGGTCGTCTGAGGAACTTTTCGAAGGTCAGCGTATTTCCTGCAGTAGATAAAAGGTCAGCTCGGCCTCTGTTTGAAGAAGGTAGAATAAATACAGACTCAGAAGATAAGCCGTGTTGCATTGTGGACGGGCTTAGGAGGACGACATGTTTTGGCCACCTTGAGAAAATAAGCCTTACATATGGTTCATGTTGTAAAGCTGTGTCGAGATAAACCGGTCTGAATCTGTCACCGGTCTTAAGGTTAAAGGTCAGAGAACCTTGAACCAGTCAATGGCCCAGTTTAGAGATATGAACTGGTTCCCTGAGGCGTTTGCTCCCCATCACTGCGGTTAGTGTCTCTATGGTGCGTTCCATTCGATCAGGTACGCCCAGATCGAGTGAGAACCCAGAATCATAAACTGGGGAACATTATAGTGTTTTTTTAATAACTTATCCTGTTTATGTTTGATTAAATCAATCATACAGATCACACTGATAGTATCAGATTGTTAGCCAATAAAACAAGGATACACCTGGAGGCGTCCATATTGCTTTTCCGACTTGTTACCAACCCGTGACTGGAACATGGCCAACTCCAGTCGACGCCCTGACATCCTATTTCAGATTAATGGAAAACACCGGTAATCTCGCGGGACTCTGAGTTTGACCTTTCCTCCTTTCCCACCTGTAAGAGGATGCTCACCAGTTAGCTCACAAGAAGAAGAGAACAAAGTCCAAAATCTCTGCAGCGGGATCATACTAAATCAAATTGAACTATTCTATATTTTAATGAGTCGTCTCTGAATCAGATTGAATCCCTAAAGAGAATTTAGCCTAAAGACCTGGCGCTTTCACACCTAGCTTCAACGCTGTTTACTTGTAATAAAATCTCATGGATGTTCATGCAAGGTTTAATCAGCGCCAAAGATTCACAACCTCAAGCAGCTCGTTTAGACACTGGGTAGATTACGGTGCTACATATATTACTTGAACAGGATATATAAGAACTTTGTTACTGTAAAATACGCAGATCTACTCCAGGAGGGAAAAAATATTAAAATCTGGAGCTGGAAAGGAGAATTTTAGGCCCCTTTAAAAAATGCCTTAAACAGCAGATGAACCTAAAACAAGCTTTTAGTAGATTACAGTAGATTTCCCCTCCATCTCAGACTCTCTCTCTCGCTCTCTCTCTGATCTGAACCTGAACGCAGCTCCTCACCACTGGAGCTATGTGACACTTCCTCTTCAAAGCCCCGCCCCCCCTCCTGTCGACTCAAGCCAATCACTGAATATGTTTACAAAGGTTGCCGGGACAACAGAAACTGTTTCTCCCCCCGCCCTGTAATCAATCACTCCGTCTGTGTCTTTGTCTCGATACATTTTTTTTACCGTGATGAGAGAAAGAGAGACTGTCATCGAAACAGTTTCAGCTGAACATGATTCCTCTGAAGGTTTCAGCGTCCTCATGTCGAGAACATCTCTGTTTATTCAATAAGAGCAGAAACATTAAGGACTTTTTAATCACAGTCTCTTTTTTTTTAAATGCTTTTTACTTGAGCATTTTATTAATATATTCACGTTAAGAACAGATTCCATAAAAACAATGATAAACAGTTTAGCAGCTATTGTCAGTGGCAGCACAGACGCACAATAAAAGCACATCATGAATACAATAGTTAAACGTTTTTTTTTGTTTTGTTGATCCTCGTTTTAAAGTTCATATATTATTCTCACTTTCACCTTTACTTATGTCGGTCTGGGACTCCTATCGAGCAGCGTTGTGAGATGTGTAGTTAAAAAAACTCCTTATTTATCTGATACTGGCGTCAGTAAAATCCCTCATTTCAGCCTCGGCCTGAAACGCTTCATTTCAGCTGCTGTCTCTTTAAGGCCGCCCGGGAAAAGCGAGAAAGGAGCTACAGGTCGGATTTGAACCCACTCTGTACACAAGGTGCTCGCACTAACCACAAGGCTACCAGCGCCACGTCCTACGATTTTGCTCCATGCTTTGCTCAAATACGTCGGAAGAACCTGACATCAATAGAAATGTTAAAAAAAAAAAAAAAAAGGTCAATTTTCTGAACCAGAATTTTTTTAAACTTGGATGGCTAAAGAGTAAACTAAAACTGAATGAATTCCTGAAAGAGCCACACAGGAGCACTAACAAAGACATCAGAGACGTCTCTGTTTAAAGATGAGTGTGTGAATGCTGCTATAATAACATTAAATGTCCTAATAAAAGTTAAACGTGAACAGCAGCAGCCTGTCAGTGATGTCAGAGTGAGAAAACCCCCAAATGAAAACAGCACGTCGGTTACACAACAAACGACAGAAGAATCCATCATGACACAAAAAGAAAAACAGAAACAGAAAGATGAGTTTCAGGAAAAAGCAGCGAGGCATGAAATCACACACACACACACACACACACACACACACACACACACACACACACACACACACACGTTCCTGCTAGACTGAAACCAAACATCTATCAGCTGTCAGAGTCCAAACAGCCGAGTGGACCAGAGACTGTTGTTGACACACAGCACCATGGCAACCAAGAGAGAAAGAAAGAGAGTGAGTCTAAAGGAGTGTGTGTGTGTGTGTGTGTGTGTGTGTGTGTGTGTGTGTGTGTGTGTGTGTGTGTGTGTGTGTGTGTGGTTTGCGGCCCAGAGCAGGAATAGACTGTTAGTTAATATGTCACAGACTGACACAGAGAGACTTTCAAACCCTCCTCAGAGAAAACAGCACAAACACAGATCTATCACGAGAGCATGTTTTTGTTTCAAACTAAATATTTTGGTCAAATCTTCTCGTTTACTACATTCATTCTGCTGTTTGTTTGGGACTTCTTGCTTTGGCAACACGCTCGATGTGAGACGTCTCGCCAACAAGGACGATCTATTGTAATCTGTAGTTGAGGCTACAAAAAGGAACCGATTATTTTGTCTGTGTGTGCATGTTATTCCTCTACTGAGCATGATGGAGCCTTGGAGATTTGGTGCTGTGCATAAAGCAGAGGCTCCAGGTCATAGGGCTGTGCTAAAAAAAAAAAAAAAAAAATCGATATATCGTCATGTGCAACTTTTTAAATTCATGTATGGATGCAGATGTTACAGAATCGATATGGTTGCAAACAGTTCTGATAGACAATTGACCTATAATGCAATTCACAATATAGCTATAGCTGTGGGATTAAAATGTATTCACAGGATCTCTGAGGACCTGAACTGAAGTGTTTGAAGTTGTAGAAGCTTCTACATTCATTGATCAAGTGAACCTTTTGGGTTTGTTTAAATCGTTCACTACAGGCTTTTTTATCTGCAGGATATAGTTTAGAGGGAAACAAGATAAGAGTTGAAAAATATACCCGTAAAAGCCCAAAGTTTGCCGTCACTCTATCCTATATATTATATTATAAACTGATGTTTATTATTACATATTTTAGTGAGTTTTCTGACCTAAAAATTCAGCCCTTGCGTCCTTTAGCTCATTCAGTAGCCACCTAGTTTGTAAACAGATGACTATCAGGGCAGCTGTGGCTCAGTGGTAGAGTCGGTCGCATCTCATCTGTTCCTGCAGCCACATGTCCGATGTGTCCTTGGGCAAGACACTTAACCCAGAGTTGCTCCCGCTGCTTTGTCAGCAGCATATGAATGTGTTGAATTGATTAGTTACTTCTGATGGACTCTTTACTCAGCAGCCTCTACCATCAGTGTGTGAATGTTTAGGTGTGACCTGCAGTGTAAAAGCACTTTGAGCAAAAGACTAGAAAAGAAATATACAAGCTCAAGTCCATTTAGAAACATTTCCCTCTCCTCAGTGGAGTAGACGCTTTCTAGTAAATTCTTAAAATACTAAATGTATGTCCTAATTATTTCTCTAAGTCTGTTTCTATTGCACACTCTGGTTCAATAAAGTCCCGGTCAGCTAGCGTGCGCGCACTTCAGTGTGTGTTTCAGTATGTCTTCATTCTGACGTTTATCTTATCACTGCATTGAGCTGCAGGTGAACATTACGTTTCTGTTTGTTTGACCTTTGAAGGTTTTCACAAAATGCTGATGTCAGTCTGAACTCCGACTTAGCCGCATGTAACGGGCACCCAGAGAGAGAGAGAGAGAGATAAACTTCACTCACACGACTCAAAAACACCGCCTACAGGGTTTGTGTGTGTGTGTGTGTGTGTGTGTGTGTGTGTGTGTGTGTGTGTGTGTGTGTGTGTGTGTGTGTGTGTGTGTGTGTGAGAATGAGGTCACACCGTCTGACTGAGGTCACAACTGAAAGCTACAGATCCTGTCCGGCCTGTTCTCACCTGGCTCTTCACACAACTAGCAGCAACAAATTGTCAGTCAGGCGCCTTTAAATTTTGCACTTCAGAGAAGAATTAAAGTTACATGATGACAAATCAATTAGGCCCCACTGCGTGTGTGTGTCCACCTAGCCTTTTTTTTTTTTTTTCTCAGCGCCAGCATCTTTTTTTTTTTCAATTATTTTCAATGAGTAGAGAGCATTCACAGCAGAAAGCGACCGCCTGGATAAAAAGCACCGTGCCCACTGTCTTTTTTTTTTTTTTACAAGCACTCTGTTGTTATTGTGTGGCGGCTCCGACCGCTCGAGTTGAAAATCTTTCAACTTTTCAGAAAGGCGCTGTTGACGTCACGGGCGCTCTTTGTGTTTTTGTTTTTTTTGCCGTACCGTCATCACCAGTTAAAACACACGCGTGACGTTTGGTTGCACTACACACAAGTCAACACCGATTACTCAACCTAACAGCTCAGTGCAGAGTCGGTACATCAACACAATGCAACAGAGTGATTCAGACGGCTTGCTGGAATGGCTCGACTCTGCGTCTCTTGAGCCCAGCGCAGCCCGGATTAGCGTCTCCAATCACATCGGGTCTACTGTACCCGCTGAAGGCGTGTTAAAACCCATGACTGGTTTGTCTCAAGTCCCAGATGATAGCATGCATTTATTTTACATGTTAAATGGAACCACTGCAGTTATGTTTGTGCACAAAAACTAGGTTTATGAAGAAGATATATCCCGCCTCCGTCCACTACTCATTTTCTGCTGCTGAAACACTAATCCATGCATTCATCACATCCAGACTCGACTATTGCAACAGCATCCTTTACGGCACATCATCCAAAGTCCTTAATAAACTTCAATACACCCAAAACTCCGCTGCACGCCT
Source organism: Labrus mixtus (assembly GCF_963584025.1). NCBI lineage: Eukaryota > Metazoa > Chordata > Actinopteri > Labriformes > Labridae > Labrus > Labrus mixtus. Next base: position 22,447,798 of record NC_083618.1, on the reverse strand, counting down.
CCTCACCCACACCCGAATACGTGAACACATCACCCCTGTCCTGCATAATCTCCACTGGCTCCCTGTCCTTTACCGTATCCAATTCAAAATCCTTCTCCTCACACATAAAGCCCTTAACCACCAGACCCCCCTCCTACCTCACGGCTCTCCTGCACGAAGCCTCCGCTCTTCAAAAGCCCACCTACTATCTCCCCCACAGAGCCTTCTCCATAGCTGCCCCCTCCCTCTGGAACTCACTTACTTACTCCTACTTTCAAATCACTTATCAACACTCACCTCTTTAAACAAGCTTTTAATGTATGATTGTGATGTATTTTCTGTTTTCTGTAGTTTACCTTTATTGTTGTTATCTTTATGATTTGTGTGTAATGCTGCAATGTCTGTTAGTCTGTCCTTACTGTGCTGTTCTTTATGTTTTAACTATTGTAAAGTGTCTTATTAAAAGCGCTTATAAATAAAATGTATTATTATTATTATTATAAGATTTATGGGTCAACATTAGAACTTAAATAACCCTAAAGAGCCCTTACTAACCCGAACCAGTTTGTTAGAAGAGCTAGCGCTGTCTATGACATTAATAACATTCTTGTAACTTAAAAATGAGTCAACTTTTTGTCCTATTTATAAAAAAACAAGCTCTTCAAAAACAGGTCAGGCTCCGAAGCTAACCCGTCTAGAGTCGACAAACTCTTCAGAAAGTGACCAAAATAAGTTGATCTGTTGATGGTCTGATTGTACAACTGAAAAGTTCACAAACAAAATGGATTTTCTTCTTGCACTTCACCCATGAGGTAACACACCTGTCTGCACAGAAGGAGGGCCAACACCCTTTTTATACCACACACACACACACGCACAATGTCCAAACAGGCAGGTAGACACAGACGTGCACTAGGACACAAGGAAGGTTTTCCAATCCTAGAGTGAGACATTTTGAGTCTTTACATGTTTACATCCTGGTACAAAATGTGAAATAGGTCTCATTAGTTTTTGTCCTCACTGGCACACACTGTACGGGGGGTAATGTATTCTCAATGTCTCTGTTTTTTATTTTATGAACGATACGTGTTATCCATAGTTAGGCGTGTAGCTGACATGATTGACAGGTGGGCGCGGTGTAACGGTTTGTCAGGAGGCTTAAAACCCGCCTCCAGCTCTCAGCCTGTTAGGTTGACTGAAAGTTAGGCTGAGACAGGATTTCCAACATGGCGGCTGCTGCCAATGAGCCTCCTGCAGGAACAGACGGCTGACGTCACTCAGGCTTCACTGATTCATATTCACAGTCTGTGATCGTGTCAGACTTCTTGTCTCTCCGTTGAAGACGTTGTAATATGGAATCATGATACTGTTTGAGTTGCTACAGACTTTAGACTGACTCTTCAGTGAATGTTGTGGACTAGTTTTTTCCAAGACGACACATCAGGTGAAGCGACAGCTACATTTTAATCAGGTGTAAACCACAGCTGGCGGGTATGACACAGGGTGGACACACACAGACCGTCTGACAGCAGCACACACCTCCTTCCCACGCTCTCTCTCTCTCTCTCTCTCTCTCTCTGGTCGTCTGGTTCACTCCTCCCGTCATGGAGGTGAGATATGTGACACACAAACGTCACCTGTGTAATCCCACTGGATCTTTTCCACAGCTTCCAGACTGCAGCTGCACACACACTCCGGTTACAGTGTGTGTATGATTCTGTGAACCGTTTCCTGTTTTAAGTTACGGGAAATGTCAATGAAATGTTTCAATAAAAGGAGTTCAGTTGTCATGTTTTTAGCAATGAGCACTCAGCTGTTCTTACCTGCAGTTTTTTTTTTTTTTTTTTTATCAGGACGTTTCATTGATGACAGAATATTCACACGTCAGTAAATGTCCCTCCGTCTTAATCATGAGACATTTCTGATTAATGCAAACGATCACTCTTAAAACGCTCAACACAGAGACTTCTCGACATCTAACGATTGTGTTTACACAAGCTAATCTGGTAACCATGGAAACACATCACTTGAGAGTGAGGCTTTTTTTCTCTAATCTACTGGAGACTGAAAAAAAAACATGTTGAAACCGGCCGTGTGTCGAGCTGGTTACACAATACAATTTATCAACATCCTAATTTCAAAAAAAAAAAAAAAAAAAAAAAATCCAAAATCCTGCAGTTCTTCGAGTGTCCACTAGAGGCCGGCTGCAGAAGCACAGGAAGTCACATACACACCACATTAAGATAATTTTTACAGCAGAAACGTCGACCGGGATGAGAGCGTTTAGGAAAGGAGGAGACGTTTTTGTCGATGTTTTGTAAGCGAGCAGCAGAGGTTTAATATTTGATGCGAGCAGTAACTGGGAGCCATCGATGGGACTCCAAAGCTCCCTTCAGTTTTTCTGATCGGACTGACTGGACGGTTCATCTCTGATCTGTGTGGAGAGGGCCAACGCCACCTCACCTGTGTGTGTCGCTCTCACACTCGAGGGTCTGAGCTCGTTCTGAGATTTTCAGAATCATTTGATTTGAGGGAAAATATCTGTTGGGTCTAGAAAATCAGTTTTGGTCGATCTCCAGACAACGTGGTCTCTGGATTTGAAGTGAACTCTGGTGTGGTTTGAAGGTCTGGCGCTGAAACACAGAAACTATTTTCAGACTAATTTAGACTCAGAGAGCAGATTCCTGTGGTTTTCTTTCAGTCTGACTTTGGATTCAAATGTTTGAATATGAGGATGAGCTCGAGGATGAGTCAAGAGTGCAAACAGATCCTGTGAAAAGAGCAGGAAACAAGAATCCTGAACTCTGACGTCTTCATCACACCTGGCCCCGCACACATCACATGAAGGTCGCACCACTGACGATGTCACTAATAAAGCAAAGAGACGTTTCTCTGAGCATGTACGAGGGAGGGAATCTCTCCATCGAACCGCTGACGGAGGCAGAACTGAAAAAAACACAGACTGAGGCTGCGTTCAGAGGCGGTCAGGTCCCCTTGGAGGACTTCAGCCTCCGTACATGGAGCGCACAAACTAACCGCTAAGCTACCAGCGTCCAAAAATGCACTTCTTGATCAACTTCATTGTTTTTAATCTAAAGAGAAGGTCAGGCGCTAACCTTGTAATGAAAAATGTGCTGAGTACATCAACTCTTTTTTTACAAGCATGACTAAGCAAAGCACGCTCCAAGGATGTATGGAGGCTATCGTCATCTAAGCGAACGGCCCAGGTTCGAATCCGAGCTGTGGTTCCTTTCCCGCATGTCTCACTCTCTCTCCACTCTCGCTCTCTCTCGCCCTGATTTCTGACTCTATCCACTGTCCTGTCTCTACATAAAAGGCATAAAACGACCAAAATAAACCTTTAAAAACAACAAATATTAAAATGACGATGCTGATGTAACACACTGAATGTGTTCTTTAACTAAACCTTCAACTTTTTATGTGACAACCCACCACTATTCAGTCATTTAGAGCCTGAGAGAAACGACATATTCTCACATTTTAAAGACAAAAAACACAGAATTTTAACTCTCATTCTGTGAAATTGTTTCTACAAACATTTTCTGATACATGTAACAGAAAACAAACGGTCAGAAAATCGTGCAAGCTCGAGCAAATAGTTTGAAACGAGGAAGAACAGATCAGTAATGAATTTCCTCTTTGCTCAAAACTTTATCTAAATCAATAAAATCAATCTGTGAGAGAGGACACAGAGGACAGATGGAAGACCAATAAAAATCAGAGATTATGTTTGTGTCTCAACAACAAGCCGCTTGTTAAAGACAAACATTAAGCAGTGGGTTCCTTCTCAAACAGCTGACGAACCTCATTAACAAAAAATAAAATGGAGTTTATGAGTTTTTGAGGACAGTGTGAAATATTTCCACACAACAAACTTCACCTCTCCACATGAAGCCATGCTCATTAACACAGGTGTGTTTCCTCTCTGCAGGAGTCTGCTCATTAAAACACTCTTCTGTTGTCATGTTGAGACTCTCACACCCAAAACATGCCAAACTCCATTTAGAAATATGTCACTTTAAGCTTTCTGTCGACAACATGACACATTTCATCAGCAATGAATGTGGGTCGACTTTTCACCAGTAACCAAAACTACGACGAAACTGAAATGTTTGTAGGTGTTTTAGTTCCAGTTTTTACATTTTTTCAACTCATGTTAATTCTGTATAAACAACTTCATATTTTTCAATTGATCTATTATCGCGAACAGAGCGGGGCGATGTTAAAATGCAGGATTCTCAAATGAGGTTTGGCGTGGAGTCACCGGCGCTGCATGTATGCGAGCTAAAGAGGACCATGAATTCATTTAAAATGGGATTCATCTTATTAAAACGTGTATTTTACGTAATTCCACGTCTTCCTCTTCGCGGGAACATTTAATTAATTTGCGTTAATGTTGTTAAGACCCGGAAATCCCGGGAAACGCCACACAAAATGAAAGGACAAAGGGTATGGATTGAACTTTGGACTCCTACATTACAAACGCTGATAACCACACATTTGGAGACACATCACGCTTTCATGCCTCGTGTGACACTTTTTACTTCCAAAAACATGTAAATACTTTCAGTGAAATATAAACTTTACAAACTTCAATCCTCTACACTGACAGTCCCGCCTGTCACCTATATGTCACCTGAGTACATGCAACCATGCAGATGTGAATGGCACAAAGATCTATAAAACATACATTTGATAATGAATGAACATTACTTTATAAGTAGGCTAATATGTATGGCGAATTGAAAAGTGTCCCCACTATTTCCACATACACTATTTACAATGATATTTAACATGAGTAATTATATGGAAAAATTAAATTAAACTTTAAAATGCTAATTCTTTTACCGCAATTCGTGCGTTCCGCGACGCAAAACGATGTGTTTGGGATACTATTTGAGAAAAGCATAGACTGTGAATGTTACATAGGAATCTATGGGGAAAACTTAACTTCAGAAAAGTATAAATTGCAGATAAAAATCATGAACTCAAGCTTTAAAAAAGGTTTCCTTTTGTCTCTCATTGCCCTCTAAAACCATGCTCTCAATTCATCCAGGTGGGCGGTAGCAAAAGGCGTGAACCCCTTATAAAAAAAATGTATATTTGATATATTAAAGTTGTTATTTTTTGTATCAAATGCATGCCGAATTGAAGAGGTGGTCCAGATGATTAAAGAGATGTCAGATATATTGATTGACGATATACGTTTTAGTGTAAAATAGCTAAAACGTTTTAAACTAATGTATTAATAATGGGGTTTGCACGTTGCACGAGAAAAAGCTGCATGATTGGGTTATAAACTGGGAGAACTGGGAGTAAAACTTCACTTGGACGAACTATAAAAGTAGTGCAAACTTCTCCTTCATGTGTAGAAACTACACGGAGCATTAGAGTGGGTTTGGGTGTGTTTGAAGCATCAGAGAGACTTCCACATATGAATGAATGGACCGACTTTTACGCACCTATGGAGACGAGCTTTATGTTCTCCTTTTCAATGAACTCCAGAGCCAGCGACACGTTCTCCAGCTTCATCTGCCCGAAGTTCGGCCTCGAGTGGTACTTTCTGCACATCTTCTTCTGGCTGAGGACCTCCAGCAGCGCGATGAGCTTCAGGCCGTCGCCGAGGTCCACTTGTAGGTCCGCGATATGCTTGTTGACGCACTTCAGGTGCTCGTTGGTCCATCGTGTGAAGGTGTTCTGCTGGATCTTCTTCCACGGAGCGTCCGAGGCCAGGTCCTTCTCTGTGGCCGGCATCTTTAAGGGGGGTTTATTCTTCCTGTTTAAACTTGTGCACAGTGTGACAGAAAGGTGGTCTGGTTTACCGTGTCTCGTGTCCTCGCGGTGCTTCCTCGGAGCCGCCTGGAGTTGGTTTAAGTGTTTTTTCCCTGAACCTCACTGGGAAAAGGCTGGCTCCTTCTGCTGCGTTCAAGTGCCGCTCTGAAAAACTCGGAATTCTCAGGGTTTCTTTCTTAACGTTGCAGTACTGCCTCCTTCTGGATTTAATCTTCCTCAATGTCCAACCACTTTGAGAACCAGCTGTTTAGCCTGTGTCAGGAAGATTGATTGATTGATAAATGGTAAATAGACTTGAGCTTGTATATTTATTTTCTAGTTTTCTGACTACTCAAAGCACTTTTACACCGCAGGTCAAACCTACACATTCACACACTGATGGTTGAGGCTGCTGTGTAAAGTGACCATCAGAATGAACTAAAAACACATTCATACGCTGTCGTCGAGGCAGAGGGAGCAACTAGGGTCCTTAAGTGTCTTCCCCAAGGACACATCGGACATGTGGCTGCAGGAGCTGGGGATCGAACCCCTGACCTTACGGTTGAGAGATGACCAACTCTACCACTGAGCCAAAATAATAATGTTCCCTTCAGTTTAATAATGTTTTATGTGACAGGCGCCTGAGTACTCGTACTTTAGCCAAATCAGTAAAATATTTAATTTTATCAGCCGCTCTATCCGCTTCTAAAATCAGAGCGTTGTGTGCCAACATGTAAACCGACTTGTCACCACGTCTCATAAAGATGAAATCATGCTTCTGCTGCAAGATTGATGTGTGTTTGTCGTGTGAACATATCCAGCTAATACCAGAATACACACACACACAGGCAGGTCCAGGCCTGTTTAATGATGCACTCTTTGCTGCTCCCTCTCCATTACATCACTCCTCGTATCTCACTGTTGTTAAATCAGAGATGAAAAATAAAGTACTTTTCTAAATTACAGGTCTTAAGTGTAATTTAAAAACATTTCAGAGGCTTTTAATTCTGCTGTTCAGCTTGTCTGAGAGTTGGACTCTTTAACTCCAACAAACCTGTTTTTTTCCAACCAGTGTTGTAGTACTTGAAATCGGCCTTGGTCACAAGATTGGTCTCCAGACCACTTTTTGAAGGTCTAGTCTCAAAATCAAAGGTACTCTCACTCGGTCTTGTCTCTGTCTCAGACAGGGTGGACTCCAGATTTTAAATCAAGACCACAACTGACAGGCTATTTTTCCACGTCCGGATTAGTTCATCCCAGGTAGGAGATCCAGATCCCTGATATGTGAAGTAAACATGAATCAAGCACCAGAGGAGGTTTGTGACCCTGTATAAACCAGCTCTCTCAGAACGCTCCATTTTGGTGTGTGTGTCTCTTTAAATGCAATGTGTCCCCCCTGAGTGTTCTCAGTAGACATCACTCCTTTGCTAGCGAGAATAAAAATGGCGGACCTGCGTTAAAGTTTTGTTCTAGGCTGGAGGTGGAGTCCATGGGTGGAGATACCAGGGGAGGGGAGGGGATTTTTTTTTACCAGAATCCCACTGTGACATCACAAGGAGAGCACATTTGAAACGGAGCATTTTTCTCTGTGTTGTAAGACTTATGCAGACCACAAACAAAGGACTGGATGGATTTATTTCATGTTGTGAGTCAGTAGACACTCAGGTTACCCAAATAAATGTTAAAAAACAATGTAAAGTGGATTTTTCATAATATGTCTCCTTTAATGGGAGAAAAATACCTGAGGCGGAGTAACGTTTAATTTTCATGATCAGCATAGAATGAAGTCCAGCTGAGTGGACAGCTGATCAATTATGATTTTCTCCTAAACTAAAATCAATATTTGGAAGTTTTCACAATAACATTTGAGTTACATCAGCCATCTTGAACTTACAGCTGCTGACCAGTGGATGACAGTGGATGAGCTGACTTCCACTGGAGTGTCTGATGTGAAACAATCCCATTAAAAACCAGTGCATTTAGGGCCGGTGGTGACGCAGTGCGGGCGCCCCATGTATGGAGGCTGTGTAGTCCTTCAAGCGGGCGGCCCTTTCTCCTTTCCTGCATATCATTCCCCACTCTCTCTCTCCCTGATGTCAGACTCTATCCACTGTCATATCTCTCCAATAAAGACCCAAAACGCCCCCCAAAAGATAAATCTTAAAACCAGTTGCATTTAGTAGAAAACAGCTTTTGAATGGATGTCCACTGCAGTGCCCAGTATGAGTGAAAGGGTTAATGAACACATGAATGAATGAAGGAGCAGGAGGCAGGTCTGGTGGGTCAGCTTGCTACAACTTTAATCCAAACATTTCTCTGCATATTCAATACATCATCATCGTCATCCTCTACGTAGCTCACTCTCATATCTCTAAACAATTTTAACAAAATAAGTCTAGTAGCACGTCATTCGATAACATTTTATTTTACAATTCTCTCTCTGTACTGTAGTGTTTATTTCTCTTTAAACATCAGGAATATTTGTTCGTATTTATTTTAATGTTTTTTTAATTTTTTTTTTAAACACAAGGAGACAAGACAGAGTACACGAACGATGACAAGCACTGCTGCTCGAGAGTCCAGCGTGTGAGCCGACACATACTTCCCCCGCTCACACACACACAGGAACCTTTACATGATGTATAAACATTTCTGCAGAGGCATGACGTGATCGGAGTTTGATCTGATGAGGGCGCCAGAGGTCACTCCATTAGAGAAAAAATGGATGCCTTTTATCAGCTGGATGACAAAAGTCTGACTTCTTACATCTTCCTGAGATTCTGTCCTGGTTTTGTAAGCGCCTTCACCCTAAACGTACGGCGAGAAGAAATCTGCAAACAAGCCGACATCGAGGTTAAAAATGAAGGATTTCAAAAAATAAATAAATAAATCAGAACTTTTTCATGTCATGAGATTTAGCATGCTTGCTAACATTGACCTCCTAGTACGGCCTGAGCAATGCTAACGTTAGCATAGCCTCTCTCAGACATGAGGCCCTTAAGATATTTCTAGCGCAGATGTAACTGTACACTCAACTCCTGATTTATTCAATTACTTTTTAATTGACTTCTAAAGAGTTTGAATTCAATTTGTGAATAAATGTGATTCTTTTTACTTCAATTCTCAGTCACTAAATTTCATTTTTTCTTATTTTTGAAAAGCAGATAGCTCCCTCTGGTGGTTAAATGAGAGTATTGCGCCATAATTTTTTGTCTCATCGATTTAAATTGTTTGAATTTGTGCGCTATCATTGCATCCTATCCTATCCTATCATTGTTTATAGCCAGAAGTTCTTCAGATATTTTGGTCCGACTCTAAACAACAATTAACAGACTTGCCTGCCACAAAACAAGAAAAACTGTAGGGTCAAACTTTAAATTTAAGAATCATACAATATAGCTCAACTCTAGGTCCACTCACTCGATATTTTCAGAGCTTTTTACCTCGGTCTCTTAGGCCTTGTTAGCAGGTATCGTTAGCTTAGCTCTTAAATAGCTCTAAAAAGCTCCAGGCGTCCAGTTGTTGTTCTCTCAAACTCCAGACACTTGCAGGCCTCTAACAGTGTGTGTGTGTGTGTAACAGAGAAAGTGTGTGCGGTTGTGCGTGTCTGCCCACACACGTACACAAACTGTGGTGTTAGTTACATCAGAGGCACTTTGACCCCCTTTTTTTCTGTGCCCCAAAATTTACAAAAAAAAAAAAAATTAACAGAAAATAAAATACATTTTAATTTTAATTCTTTTAATAATTTGGCTTCAAGTTTCAACCCCGACCTTCAAAATCTCCCCTGAAAAACAAAAACAAGGTAACAGAGAAAACGCCATGTCAGACCTTCAACATGGCCGACTTAAACCAGAACAGAACAGAGCAGGACTTCCTGAAAACCCGCCTCAGTGTGAACACCTCCCAACAAGACCCGGGTCCGGATTTAAACAGAACACTGATCCAGATCATCGGAGGCACAGTTTGTGCTTCATAAGTGCTCAAACACTCCAGATTTACATCGACTGTGAAGGCGGCATCATTAAGAGTTCATGTTTGAATGTCGATAAGACTTTGTTTCAACGGCAAACCAAGAAAAAGTGTCGAGAGTCTTATATTGTTCCTATCGCGCCTAGTTTAAGGTCAACAGGGTCACAGGGACCAAACACAGGGGGAGATGAGAAGTGGACCCCTTAAAAACCCTCAAAAGTCCCAGAAAAACCAACGCTGAAGGGTTACCTCAGAGGTCACTTTGAGAAAACAATCTACTATGAATCAATTTGACCTAACATGTACCGACAAATCAAGTGTATAGGACGCATTTTTAATACATTTTTTTAATCTAAAAAGGTGACAACATTCTACACACCAGTGCGACTTATTTCACGTATATAACAGTATCACAATCGAGCGACTTGTAAATGTTTTTCTTGCTGGGACTTTTGTTTTTGTTGCCGTGGTATCCAAACAGATGATGCAGATATTCGTTGTATTGGGACAACCGACAGGACGCTTTCAGAGGCGTTACTGTTGCAGTCTTTCCTCTGCTTCAGTGGTGCAGATTTCTAAACAAATTAGTGAATTACGTCAAAGTCATCGTCACACTGATGGACGTATACCGTCTGGAAGAGTCGGCATATCTATCAAATTGGTAAGAGATCATTTTACAGATGATTAATAAATTTGATTTGAAGAATATTCTGAGTAAAATGAAAGCTGAGAAGAAGAAAAAGAAGAGAAAACGTTGTGGGTCTTTGCCTGTTGAAGTTGAAACAGACTGATGAAGCCCAGTGAAACCAGTTTAAACCAGTTCTGACTGAGTGTCAGGTGTGTATCAGAAAGAGTGCAGACCTGAACGTTTTCAGGGATTAATCTGGATCATGTTGGTGACCGGTCTGAGGCTGCTGGGAGGTGTTGCATTCACTTACATCCCGTTCGTTTGACGATCAGGACGAGTGTAAACGTCACCTCTGGCTGTTTTTTTCTTTTTTCATGTGGAAGCTCGGCCTGCTGCTTCATCACCCAGAATTCAGCAAGAGAGACGAAAAAACAAAAAAACAAACAAAAAAAAAAGCCCCCACCACAGCTGAGAGAGAGAGCCGAGGATAAAAACGACAACAAAACATCCCTCACACACAGAAAAAAACAAAATAAACCAAGAAGTATCTGATCCTCTGTAGAAACCACAACCTTTATATTCCCTCTACAATTATGTACAATTAGACTTTATACAAGTAAAGCAGTGACGCTCTCCGCACAGCACTCTGTATGTGCGTGTGTGTGTGAGTGTGTGTGTGTGTTAGAGAGTGTGTGTGTGTGTGTGAGAGTGTGTGTCTTAAGTGGAGCTGCTCTTGGAGAGGTTGGGGTAGAGGACGGCTGCCGTCACGGCGACCATCACTGCGATGACCGGCATCCAGGAACTCCAGCCGCTCTGTGGAGATAGAGAGAGAGAGAGAGAGAGAGGGGGAGAGAGAGGGAGTGAGAGAGAGAGAGAGATAGAGATAGAGAGAGATAGAGAGAGAGACAGAGAGAGGGAGAGAGAGTGAGAGAGAGAGAGATAGAGAGAGACAGAGAGAGATAGTGAGATAGAGAGAGAGAAAGTGAGATAGAGAGAGAGAAAGTGAGAGAGAGAGAGAGGGACGACAGCGACGAGGAAAGAGAAAAAAGTTATTCTGAAAGTCATGTCTGAATTTTTAACTCGACGAGTCCTGAAGACTGAAATCAGGAGAGAGTAAGAGAGAGAAAAGGAATAAGAGGAAGAAGAGCGAGGGACAGACGGCAGAAAATAAAATCATAAAAAAGACCCTGAAGTCAGAAAGATTCCGTTTTTAATCCGTAAGGGAGACGATGTTGTTTTATATAAAGGGTGAAGGCACATGAACACTTACATCTGCAGGTTAGGATTGTTATGAATTTTAAGGTCACATATTATACAGCAAGGTGTAAAGTCTGTGAAGGCTAATGCTGCATTCATGTGATGTCAAACTAATTGGAAAAAAGGGTTTCCAGGTTGGACAATGCAGGAGAAAGCATTGCTTGAGTCAGAACTAGAGGTGATTTCTAAACGTTTAAACGCTAAACAGCGGTGCATTTACAAGAGGGATGTACGGACAGTGGACCTTATCGCTCCCTCTCTCTCTGCTGACTCTGGATTTTGCTGTCTTATCTCTCCGCAGGAGTCGAGAGGGAAGTTTTCTTTAAACGGGAGTTTTGTTATCTTGCACGGAGCCGTGAGGTTTCTCTCTCTCCGCAGCAATTTTATGAATAAATGAAAAATTAAATAAAAACAGGTCGGAAATATACTTGGGCGGGTATCGTCTATGTGCGGGCAACACTGCATTTATTTAACAAGCTGGCCGCTGCCGTGCACCCCCCCTTAACGTTTAAATGTTTTAAGGCCCACCGTGATAACGTTTAGCAATTTGGTCAGTTTTGCACACACCTAGTCGGAACACCTTGAAGTTGGAAACTCTGGAAAGAATTTGGGGCTCTACTTGCCGACCTGATGTCAAATTTGTCATCAACATGGCGGGCGATGTAAGAAACTTTTTTTTAAATCATGATTCAACTTTTTGAGTTTAAACTCTCTAACTGTGACGTTCCACACATCTTTCTCTGAGCATCCATGTTGTTGTTTGTTAGCAATCTGACTTTTAGAACTAGATGCACATGATCACACTCAAGTCAGAAGAACGACTTCCCCACTCGGAAACCGGGACCATCCAAGGAGCCCCTGAATGCAGCATTTTATCAGATAGTTCTGCTGAGACACTAAGTATTTTCTGCTGCAGGAGTTTCATGTTCAGGAAGTCTATCTAACGGAGAATCTTAATTTTACGGCAGCAGTATGATTCAAAAATTTAGTTTAACGGTGGAGAAGAATACAGGTTGATAATCCCCAAAACAACATAAAAAGGAAAACGACTTCAAAGCTGAATCAAACTAAAATCTTTTTAGACTTCAGGAGAAGGAGAGGAGGAAATAAAGAAAACAAAGGTCAAAAAAAAAAAAAAACATAAGTAGAAGCAGCAAAGTAAAGGAGGCAGCAGAGCCTACCTGAGTAGAAAAGCAGAATAAAGTTACAGACCAGTTTCCCTTCACAGCAAACGACTGGGAACACTGGTCACATCATTCTCAAATCAACGGACGAGCAGCAAACACAACAAACACAACACAGGACAAACATGATGGACACAAAGATGAGTGATTTTTTAAAAAAAAACAGAAGAAGAAGAAATCAGGTTGAGTGTCTGAAAGGAAACGATCAAAAACCTGAGGTGAGAAAAAAGCTGATGAAAACAAAAACAGAAAATAACTCCGATTAAGCTGCGGACGAGATGCAAAAGATGGAAAGAAAAAGTTTAAAGAAACCACAAACCTTTCCTCATGAGATGATTAAATCAATAATATGTAAATAAATAAGAGGGTAAAATACGATGAAAAAGAAGCGTCAACACCCTGCGAGTGAGAGGAAGCTGTGAAGAGACAAAGATGAATGAAGGACGAAGAGTTAGAGACTTTAGGATGTGAAGATGAGTGCTCGCTTGACCTTTTAAAGGAATACCTTTACGTTTCAGATTTATGTCAGAGAGAAACATATCTGCATGTTTTTCTGTGCACAAAGACGGCTGGTGTTAACTTTAATGTTGTTCATTAGATGTTTAAATCCTTCATATAGAGGCAGTGTCTCTACACGGCACGCATATTATCTTAGCATAAGGCAGAGTGCTCAGAACAGGCTGTTTCTGTAGCTTTAAATATGTAAATGAGCTGTGTCTGACCACGCCCCCTCCCTGGAAGGGCGTGGGTGTCTCGGGCTTTCTCGCTCCGTGTCCTATTGTTTACGGTGACAAGGCAGACTCAGAGGGCAGAACAAACACCTAGGTGTGGGAGTGTCACCCACCTGGGGGAGGGGCTACTGCCCTTTGTGATGTCATGAAGGGAAACTCACCATACGGCCTGTTTGAGCACACATTTTCTGAAAAGTGGAGCAGGCAAAAGACGGAGAGGATGGACTTTTATCATCATTGGGGGGTTTGTAGACAAACTAGGGACACATATTAGAGTTAGAGGAACATGGTGAAGTGGATTTTACAGAATATGTGACCTTTAAATTGTATGTATTTTTACAGCTTATGTAGGGGCGGGCATTACAAATTAGATAAGGCTATATATACTCAACTGTGTGGCAGTGGTTTACCAGTCCACACCTACAAAAATAAACATTAAAAAAATAAATAAGGGCTTAATCTGAGCCAGGCCAATATATCTATACATGTTCTATTGGAAGCTGTTCCTATATCTGATTCTTTGGTTGATGATATGTAAGCAGTACGGACTCTCACTTTGAGGTTCAGAATTAGTTTCAGGAAGAAAAACAAAACAATATGTGAACAACATACGAGAGAAATAAGCCTCTTATGTGCATTTCAGCTCAGAAATAGAACCAAAAAACATGTGTAGTTTGTGTCTTTCTTCAGTTCATAGTAACACAGAACTTTTAGCGCGTGTGCCACCTTCATGTTTCCATGACGATGTAAAAAAAAAAAAAAAAGTGTTGTTGAAATGAGGTATCCCTTTAAATGGACGTTGAGTTGCTGAGGAGGAGCCCGTCCCTTCAAAGAGTGAGTTAAGAGTTAACCGCAGCAGAGCAGACGCAGGAGACATGTGACTGACGAACAAACGACAGACACTCATGCAGTTAGAGCTGAACGCTGACACAGAGCACCTCGATGAAGACGATGATGAGGATGATGAAGATACTCAGTCGAGGAGGAGAGAGCAGGAGGTGAAGAAAGTGTGGAGCTGATCAGAATTCAGGGTTCATTAACTTTCAACGCTTCACCTTTACATCAGAGCAGTTTATACTAAACTTTTAAAATGAACTCTAATGACCCCACACTGATCCTCCTCTCATATCTGTTATTGTTCTTTCAAAGGACTCAAATACATGTTGTCTATTTCATACACACTACAACATAAATCCACCTTCCCTTACTGACTTGTATGAACACTTTTTCCTTTTTATGTCCTGGTGGTTTTACATTTGTCTGTGTTTCATAGTTTTTAAATTAATATTAAGTTTGATTGTAGGTCATTTTGGTCAACTTGTTGTTAAATGTGTTTTCTAAATAAATTGAAAATACATCAAGTTCTCTTAGCCTAACCCCTAATTTCCAGTTGTGTGTTCGGTCCATCTCCGCTATCCAATGCGTGTGCTTCCACTGGCTCTGCTGCGCTGCATCTCAGCCCCGGCAGCAGATCTATTTTTGCTGGATGCCGGGGCACAACTCATCAATTTACCAAAGAGCAGATCGAGCCAAATGACAAATTTATGTTTGAAATACGGAATTGTTCTCAGACTAGTATACGCACCTCGGTTATTGATCACACAGGGGCTTTAGTTCTCAGCTTTGACTGAAGCCTCAAAGATAAAATAAACAAGGTTGACATCTTTGTTTTGATGCTGGCTGTGACTGAGGTTTCTCATGAGGATGAGGAAACGTGAGGCTTATGACCGAAACAACATAAAACACTCCGTTTTGAAGGTTGAGAACAATGACTTATGTGTGTATTTGTATGATATTATAACTACTTTTATGAGGAGTGCTGGAGGTTAATGGTCGTACTATTGGTTCAGATTTGGTAAAAGAAGACAGCGTGGGGTCAAACTCTCCATTTTTTAACTTAATTCTGATTCCAGCAAACGGGTCCTTTTCTATGCTGACGCCCTGAATTCTTCAAAGATCAGCACCACGTTTTCACCTCCGTTATCTTTCCTTCCACAGATGAAGCAAAAATGGAGACAACAGAGACGAGGCAAAAAAGAGAAAGAAAGAGGCAGACTGATGTCATGTCGGTGTGTACCTTTCTACCACAACTGGCCGAAACACCAGTAGAGCAGAGCCAGGACAAGGCCAATGAATATGGCTTGGACAGGCTGCAATATGGATGGCTAGAGGGGAGGAAGGGGGGAGGGGAGGGAGAAGAGGGATAAGAAGAAATCAGCCGGCAAATCAACGAAAAAACCAACATGGAGGATGGAGCAGCTACAGCGAGGGGAGGGGGAGGAGGGAGGGGGGAGAGCCACAGAGAGAGAGAAAGAGAGAAAGAGAGAGAGAGAGGGGGGGGGGATTATAGGACGGCAGGTTTGTATAAAGTCAGCCCTTTCTACAAAGCAACACCGCCATCCCTACACGATCGAAAGCAACATTCACCAAACACCACAGAAGAAGAACGACCCGTCAGCCGGCTTGTTCCTGTTGGGTAGAAACTCATTAACTTTTTCTGCACCAGGACGTCTCATCAGCGTGTTTTATACCCGCTGCTGCCTGAAGACGATGACAGTTGGGTGTTGAAATCTGAATCTAAAACCAAAATAAATCAACTATTCCTTCAAGCAGCATGGTGCCGCTACATGACGAGCTGTTCCTGGTGTAGATAAATAATCGACTCAATGGATCGGTCGTGAGGTTTTTAGAATTTGTGAAGTATTTTCATAGTTTGGTCCGTCATTATAATATAGAAAAGCCGCCCCCTCCCCGCAACAAAAGCATCGGCACATACAAAAGATACATTTGTCAATAAGCAACTTTATTCATAAAAAGTAGCAGAGATAATCACTCCCATGATTCCCCGCCAGCCTTGACGTCATCTTTTGTTATTGTTTTGATTGAGAGCCCCCTGGCGGCGGATTTTACAAACTGTGCGTGTAAGTCCAAACTAGTTTTAGTCCATGTAAGTGTGGTGCAACCAATTGTAGTCTCCATTTTAAACTCTTAACCCTGACTTTCACACAAACGGTATACCACCCGTGCTGGTCACCACATTCTGGCGTCTGACGTCTTTTCATTCAAGTCCCGAGACCCCAGTTTTAGACTCAAGTAATGACGGACCAAACTATGAAAATAAGCCCAAAGTTGTAAGAAAATCTTAACACCCTTATCAAACTGTGACTCTGGATCAGGGGTATCAAATCTGTAAAGCTCTGTAGAAACAAAACCCTCAAATCAAGACCAAAACCCACCAAAACCCGTAGAAGAAGAAGAGCTGGAGACAGACAGAGAAAAGAGGAGAAGAAGAGAAGAGGGATAACAGAGGAGAAGGAGGCTGCTCCGCCTCGCTGGTTGTGTTTCCTGTAGTTCTCACAGCGACAGAAACAAACTAACAGACGTTATTCATCAGCTGAGGAGAAAGAGGCAGGTGAGACGATGATGTCACAGGAGGTCACCTGAGCTGGAAGTGCTCGGAGGAAGTTCATCATTATTGACCTCCAGTGTAGTAAAAATAAAACAGCGTCTGTGTAAATCGATCTCCTGTCATCAGAACGATCTTCACTGATGAGGCTGCTCGATTAGTGCAAAAATCATTATCATGGAGAAGTTGATTGATTTGGATTTTCAAAATCAAGCAATAAATAAAAATATACAAGTGACAAATCTATAAATATATACAGGGGCGCCAGTAGCAAAGTGGTTAGTGCACGCACCCCATGTACGGAGGCTGTGGTCCTCCAAGCGGGCGACCTGGGTTCGAATCCGACCCGTGATTCCCGAGTCATTCCACTCTCACTCTCCGATTTCTGACTCAGCGTAAAAAGCCCGGGGTGCAGAAAACAGGTCGGTATCGAACCGGGGCCGCCCGCTAGGAGAACCAGAGCCTCTGTACATGTGGCGCACATATTAACCACTACGCTAAGGGTGCCCCTTCACTATATTTCCGAGGTAGGTGTGATGTGTCCTGTTGTAGCAAAAATATAACAAACACTTGTCGAACCAACAGGAGTGTAAAGTTCTTGATTTCTGAGATCCGTTAAAATAACAAAGCTTTGGTTTCTAGAGTTACATTAGCAAGTTATCAGGGGGGATGGTGTCAGTGAAGTGAAGTGTTGAGTGGGTTAGAAAATCCCAGACCACCTCAGTGTCCTGAGGACGACCTGCTGCGTCCCTGCTTCAATCTTTAGAATCAATAAATTAGTAAATAACGTCAAGAAATCAAAAACATTTAAAGCTGAGGGAACACAAAAGTACAGATTACAGCACAAATATTCCATTAAGTCTTTGGGCTGATTGTGTGTGTGTGTGTGTGTGTATGTGTGTGTGTGTGTGTGTGTGTGTGTACACTCACAGAGCTGGTCTTGTCCTGCAGCAGCTTCAGGTTGCTCCTGCACTGCTCCAGCTCCTGGTGGATGTTCAGCTTCTCCTTCTCTGTCCTCTCGTAGCGCTGACGGAGGTCCAACAGCTGGGACTGTGTGTCTTCATACTGCGCACACACAAACACAAACACACACACACGCAAAAACACCATTAAGTAAGTAAGTTCTATACATTTTCAGGTCATGGGAATAAATAAAGTAGTTACCTAGTTCAATGAATCGTGTAAATGTACATGTAAAGTATGAGTTCCTGTGTCTATGTGTGTGTGTGTGTGTGTACGTACCTCTCTCTGCAGTGTGTGTGTGTGGGCCTGGGCCTGGTCCAGCTGGCTCTTCAGCCGGCCTGCGTCCTGCAGGTGTTGGTTCTCCAGAGAACCCAGTTTGTCCTGCAGAACCCCCTCCCGCTTCTCCAGAGACTCCAGACTGCTGCTGAGGACCTGACTCTGCTCCCTGGTGCTGCAACACACACACACACACACACACACACACACACACACACACAAACATGTCAGTGAAATATAGCCAACTCTAAAGGCCTTTGCACACTGAGTCCAATTATTATTATTTATTGCGTTGTTTTTATTTGGTTTTATATTTTGCTGTGTTGACTGATTTTTTTAAATTCGTTTTGGTTCATGTTCTATGGTGATGTTGTCCTTGTGTTTCTTGTCTTCTGTGTGCTCCTGTTGCAATGCAACTTGTCCCTTATGGGACAATTAAGAATCTGAATCAGTTTGGGTCTCCAGACCTCGTCTTCTCCTTTACTTTATCTTTTGTTCTGATTGCTGACTGGTGGTGCAACAGATCACAGCAGTGAATAGTGAGCTGCTGCTGACATCTGCAAGTTTTACTGGATTCTTGTGAAACACAGATTTATAGGAGGTGCTGCCAGTGGTGCTCGCACTTCATTGGAACTAGTAAAAAACAAACAAAGCTGAAGCTCAGATAAAACTTGCTGAGCCTTCAGTTCCGACGAGAACATTCATGGATGTTTCTCTCGGTGGAGAACAGACGGAGCAGAGCGCTGCGGTCAGAGAACCTGCTGACGCCTCGGTCTGCTTCAGACAGCTGTCAGTCAGCTGTCGCCCCCTCATCCTGTTCCGACTCAATCAGCTGGACGCCACATTTCCTCAGGCCCTTCTTATCCTCCATCCGTCCTTCCTTCCTTCCTTTTAATGCTGAACTTCAAACTCTGAGCCCGACAAGACGCAAGGAGTCAGCGATCCTGTCAGGCATCTGGAGCCAGAATTAATCATCCTCATCACAGCTTTCACAAAGACTTCTAGCCAAAGTGTCCACTGATTCTCAATTTGACATTTATTCCTAATAATTTAGATGCAATTAATGCCTTATCTTTTTCTTTTTTTCACTTAGTTTTGTGACTCAAATATAGAGTGAAAGCGATCCCTGAAAAATCTTCATGACTGTTTCCCATGCAGATGACGTCACCTCCCAAAAGTGACTTTATGCTGGCTGGATAAAAGAACAAACTGTGTGTGTTTGCATGTGTGTACCTGCTGAGCTCAGTCTCCAGGCGTTGCAGTTTTTCGTTGAGAGCTTTCCGTTCAGATCTCAGGCCATCACAGTCCTCCTGCAGAGTCGTGCACCGCTGTTGCAACGTGACACACTCCACTGACAGACAGAAAGGAGGAGAAAAAAAAAAGAGTCATGACTTTAATAAACGAGGAATTAAAAGACTTTTACCTTGATTCAGCAACAAAAAAAGAAACACAAGAACCCTCAAGAACCCTCTCTGTGCTCACCCTGCAGCTGGCTGGCCGAGCTCTGCTGCTGTTGAGAGATGGCCTCCTCCTGCATCAGCCTGACCTCATCCTCGTACTTGCTCCACCTCCAGTGCTCCAGCTCAGACCGAACGATGCCCAGGTCGGCCTGCAGGACGGCGATCTCTCGCTCCCTCTCTGCCGCGGTGGCCTCCATAGTGTGCCGCAGGACAAGAATCTAACACAGAAAAGCACAACTCATGAAGTAAGACAGTGATGTCATGCGACTCATATTTACTGTTAACAGTCAGAAAGTTTCAGTCTGTGAGAGGAGGACGTCTGGTTTATTTGTGAGCAGGGAGGAGTCAGTTTATTCAGAGATACAAGGAGCTGGACAGGCAGTAGTGTAGGGAGGAATCAATGGAGAGAAGAGAGAATTAGAGGGGAATCATGAACGGGACAAGAGACTATCAGAATGAGTTATGGGGCTATGACGGGGAGGTGGGAGAGGAGGAGTCGGGGGGAGTGAGAGCACTCTCAGAAGGAATCAAATTGGAGTTAGATTGGGTCCAAAAGTCTGAGAGGGAGTAACTAAGGATGTCAGGAGGAGTTTGTAGAAATAAAAAAAATTGTTTTCAGGAGTCAGAAGGTAAGAATCAGGAGTTTCACCTCCTCCTGTGCGGAGTAGAGCTCCTCTCTTGTGGTGCAGATGGTGCTCTCCCTCTGCTCCCTCAGTGCCTCCATGTCGGCCTGCAGCTTCCCAAGCTGAGCTGAAACACAAACAGAGACAAAAAAACATGATGAGAAGTGAGGTGAGAGCAAGGTGTATCGATCTGTCCTGCATTGTTGTGTTAGCATGCTAATGTTAGCGCTCTTAAGTTAGCTCGTAGCTTCACATCGCATGAACATTTTCACAGAATGAGCGTGATCTAAAAACTCTTACATGACATCCAAATAATCAGTGAGTATGTTCTTCTTCTTCTTCTCTCTAGTCCTTGACTAAAACAGCTTTTATACACAAGGGGAGGAGCCGGCCGTCCCGTCCATGTAAACACGACTCTGACAACAACACAGCCAGCGGGACTCGAGCTTCTCACTCATTGTAGACAGTCATGACTCAGAGACACATTTACAGATGTTTTTTTTAAACGTGTGTGTACATACTCTGCAGGTACTGGATCTGTTTGGTTGACTCTTCGGTCTGTTGAGTGTTACTCCTCCTCTCGTCCTCCAGCAGGGCTGCAGACGCACACAAAGACAGTCACATACATTAAATCAGAATTTACTGCATTAAATCCTGAGGCAATGGGGTCACATAAAAGCTACTCATGCTCCCCCAAGGTGCATGGAGAGTGAAATGCTTGAAGAGGTCTAAAAGCTCCAGCAACACTTGTAGTATGAAGATCAACTTTATTAACTTTAATAGACCGACGTGTTTCGGCTTGTGGCCTTCATCGGGGTCATGACCCTCAGTTGCTGGGAGTATTTTTTGTAGCTTAAAAAAAGGAAATTTCTCAATATTGGAAGCCTGGGACTTCTATTTTCTTCTTGTTGCTGCGACATGGAAACAGGTATTGATAATATGTCATTTCTAAGTTTAAACTTCTTGTATCGGGACGACCCTGTGACACGGGTCTAAAGTTAGGCGTGTTGATAATCTTACTGATAAAGATGCACATTGAGATTATTATTTTAATAACATTTTCTCAAAAAATTCAGAAATAATTTTAGAGAGGGAGGGGATTCTGTGAAACCGATTGTTACCTTGTAGCTCCAGACATCTCTGCTTGCCGGTGTTGGCTAAGTCCTGGGCCTCTAGCAGCTCTCTGTGGAGATGGTGGATGACCTGCTCCGTGTCTCCAGGCTCCAGACCGGCCCGATGCAGCTCGGCTACACACACGCACACGCACACACCACACAGAGAGTACAGTCGTTTTTTCTTTAGTGAATAAAACTCTTAAGACTGAATGAAAAAGGCATTTTGAAGCACATGTAGCCAATAACAGACTCTCACAGCTCCCCCTACTGGACAGTTAGATGTATTTCTGAATCTGATAAATACCACGACTACAAAGCAGAGACGAGCAGCCTTTGTTACCTTTGAGCAGAGCGACTCTGTTCTGGGGTTCATTCAGCTCCTGGTCGTCCATGTTACCGTCTGAAACACAAACACACGTTTAAAATTAATTTAGGAATAAAGTCACAAGTGCTTTTAATTGCAAGAAAACTTTGTTAACAGACAACATTAATTATTTCACTCAGTGTTTCAAGCTCCCACAGATTATTTATGCATGTGTCTGATCTTAAAAACTGAAGTTATTAAATCTAAATATGATGTTCAGTTCTACTTTTCATGATTACAGAGTTTATGATCTTCATTTAACAAATTCTGACTTCAACTCTTTTCAAAGGGAAGTTACTAAAATTTAAAGGCAGTTGAATTGAAAATGAAAAACCGAGATATGAAAAAAGTTACAGACTGAATCACTTAAAGAGAAGCTAAAACATTCTGATTAAAACGTGTGTTGGGGGGCTGATGGCGCAGTGGTTGGTGCACGCGCCCCATGTGCTCCTGGCGGTCGGCTCAGGTTCAAATCCGACTTGTGGCTCCTTTCCTTTCCTGCATGACATTCCCCACTCTCTCTCTCTCCCTGATTTCTGCCTCTATCCACTGTCCTATTGCTCCAATAAAGGCACAAAAAGCCCAAATCTTAAAAAACAGTGTGTGTGTGCCTGTGTGTGTGGACTGACCTGACGTGTCGTCACTGCTGCGGTCTTTGCTGGGACTCAGAGTGTCTGACATGTCGGACTCTTTGGCATCCATCTGATTCCCTGTGGACACAAACACACACACACGTTAGTGAAATGGGACAAAAACGGAAAATCGTGTGTGCACACTAACACACACACACACACACACACCATTGTGTGATGGACTGATTGGATTTTTTCGGTGCGTGAGGCACAGCAGGGATCAGGAGGTGAAACAGAAACAACAAAAACAGCAGTTTGAAACTGTTTTGTTCCATTAATGTGATGTTACTGTTTTTATGCATGTTCTCTTTAATCTATCTCTCTGTGAGCAGGAGCAGGAAAAATGATACAAAAAATACAAAAAACAATCTGAGCCCGAGCATATTGTGTGTCCACAAAGAATCCAAAGGATGACAAACATTCAGACCTCTAATGACAAAAAAAGCAGAGGTCAAAGGTCAGAGAATACTACAGGGTCTCCATGTCAGCAGTTCTGCTCTTTGTCACAACTTCTTAACAAAAAGTCGGTAAGCGTAACTCAAGCATCAAACAGCTTTGGTACAAAATATGATTATCAAGGAGTAATCAGATGTTTAATTTAACCACTGCAATGCCTTTACGTTTAAAAACATGTGAGGGTTTGTGTGTCCTCTACCTTTGAGCCGATCAGGGCTGGCCAGGATGTCATCGTCTTCTTCTTCTTCAGCCGTCTGGTTGTTCTGTAGGTGAGCGTCCATCACTTCTATAAACACACAAACATACACAAACATGAGGACTTCTATTTTAGTTTATAAGACTCAGATGAGAAGTGTTTTTGCTTGTAGCTATGTTGAGCTCTTACCATCAAAGTTGGCCAGTTTGTGGATTGAAGAACTGACCGTCTCCTTCAACTGTTTGACAGCTGCAGCGAGAAAAAGGAAACACACGTCGAATCAGTGAGTCTCAACAGCTTGTTTGAACTTATAAAAAAAAACAGAAATGTGAAAATCTGTCCTGAACTCTGCAACATAATCCCGTCTCAATGCAACAACCAGAAGTCAGACAGCCAACGGCTCGTTTGGAGTTATTATCATGCCTGGTTAGTGTTTCATCTCGTTCATCAGACGAGGTCTGGAGACCCACTCAATTCTGAGTAGCCGGTCTGAAACGCCATTGCTCCTAGCTACCATACTGTATGTGCATATTGCACCTCGCTGACGCCGAGCCCTAATTTCTGAGGACGTGCACAACCAAGACTCCAAACCACCGCAGGATACTCCAGGCTGATGTTGTGCCAATTTCACCACCCACAAAGAATAACCACACAACGGCGCAACGCAGCCTCATGAACTGTGATAAGTGGAGCGACACAAACACATATCAGTGATCATGAGAAAGTACTCACAACAGAGTGGGCCAATAACCTAACATAAGTATTAATGAGGCTTTTATTGTTGATATCAGCGGCTCCTGCAATCATCCTAAAACATGCACAAACCCAAACCAAACTCATTTCAATTCAAAGCTTTTAAAAAAAACATCTAAAGCCGAACAGTCGACACAAACGTACATCTCCAAGCTGCAAAGAAGAGATGTCTACTGTTCCATGTTTTACTGTTTTGAGATGTCCAGTTATCAATGTGTATCTCAAACTGCAGTAACTTCAATAATACCAGCTTTTAAGATGTCTGCACCCACTGGAGACAGACGGAACAGAAGACTTCTACAAGCTACAAATATAAACGAGTGGTGTCGTCTGAGTGGTGCAGAAACTACTAGAAAGACCTCTAGATATAACTGGCATCGCATAGCTTGTATCACTGCAGGAAACAAACAAAGACGGAGAAGCCAATACAACCAGCTCGTGTTTGGCTGGTGTCGGAAAACTCAAATGCTTCAAGTATGAAAACAAATTCTCCAGATGCGAGGAGCCAGAGGAAAAGAACGGAGCAAAAGAGAGGGAGGAAAGCAGAAACAGAAAATGAGAAATAGGTTGGTTAGTAAACTCTTCTTATGGAGAGCAACAAAGCAGCAAGCAGAGACAAAAAGGTACAGGAAGCATGTCAGGGGGTTTAGGAGAAACGGTGAACCAATTAGTGAGCCAGAGATAAAGTCAGAACCATCAGGTACTTCTTAAATTACAGAAGCTCCAGCAACACCCGTTACAGCGACTTTCACCAGGGACATTGAGTAAAACAAAGTGTTGTAGTACTCGAAATCAGTCTTGGTCTTAAGACCTCTTTTTGAAGGTCTCGGGTGCGTTCAAATTGTCCCTCCTATCTCCTTTCGCTATCCACTTCACCTTAACCCCGCGAAAACGTCATGAGGTTAAGGAAAGATGTTAGGAGAATTCATAAAGGATTTAGAGAAAGGCGATCTCGTTGCTCTGACAATCCGACCACATTTCCACTAGGCGACGTAATTAAATGTGACGGGCCGGCAGAGGTTAATGACGTGGGTCCGCCGTGTGGTGAAACTACAATGTTCCGAAAATGGACTACTAAAAGATCATCTAAAAAACTTTCCCCTGTGCCTTCTTACCAGTGAAATAATCCTAATTACCACAAGTAACAAAAGTGAAACCATCAGCTTCCTGTCCACTCAGAAATCAACATCAAAATAAACATGATTGTATGAAATTAACTGTAAAATTTATGCAAAATATACAAAATGTTTTAAGCATACGAATATACAACTGCACAAAGCATTCTTAAGTGAATGCAATATGTTGAATAAAACATAATCTGGCTAAATTGTCTCTTATCCCTTCATCCCTTACATGATCGGCGCCCCTTTACGGTCATTTCACTTTTCGTGAACGGTCGGATGCGCGACTCGCTTTAAATGTTGCGGCCGCAAGGCATTGTGGGGCGGCATATCTCATCTCCTTTCGTAAAGGATGATCCAGTGTATCCTATGCTAAAGGAGGTTATAAAGGAAGCATTGACCCACCTTTCCTTAGCTTTTAGAGGATTCGAACGGCTCTTATCATGGCCTTATTAGGAACCTTCCTAAGCAAAAATGACAATTAGAACGCACCCACAGTCTTAGAATCTAAAGCATTTCTACTCGGTCTTGTCTTGTTCTCAGACTGGGCTGACCAGTGAAGACCAAATCCCGGTCAGGACCATCACTGATCGTCTATTTTTCCACAACATTTTTAGAGATTAGAAGGAAAACGCCTCTTTCTAAAAGAATGAATGACTTGACTTCATAAATTTATTTTTATCCCCCGGGAATCATCCCTACTTTTAAAGTCTAAGTGAGTAACATCCCCCTGGAGGATGATTTTTCAGTGATATTTATGGTCTTTTTTCTCAACTCGGTCTCCATCCCTAAACGTCTCGGTCTTGACTCTGGTCTTGATCCCTAGATGTCTTGGTCTGCTCTCGGTCTTGCCCTGCCTCCCTCTTGGTCTTGTCTTGGTCTCAGGTATGTCTTGGTCTCAGTTAGTGTGGTCTTGACTACAACAGTAGTAAGACAGTATTCAAAACCATCTGCTTTTACAAAGTACACATTAGAGCATTGAAGTCTGTTGATTATTATTAAGACGTGTTTTTTGAGCTATTATTCCCTCAAGACGGTGGAGCAACATTATTTATGAATTTGGCCCCATCAAAGACTTGCAGCCACACTGCCGTAAAACAAAATGCTGACATGGCTCCCCATCACAGACAGCGTGCGTTTATTGACAAGATGAGGGGCGATGTCAGACACCAAAGACCCGTGTTGACTGACAAGGTTCAGTAATAATACCGGCTTTTGCACAGACTCTGCTGGCACCTACAGCCCGTTGTCAAAACAACTTTTGGAGTAAAATGGATTAATTTTTTTATTTTATCAAAACTGAGACATAACACGGGTTAGACAACTTTCTGCACCCGGTAAACTAAAGTCTTTAAAAAAAAAAAGGGGGAAACTGGTGACACCAATAACGATACAGCCTAACATTACGTCTCAATCTGTTCTGAATACCTGCAGGATGTACACTCTGCTTCTTACTCAGTCTTTTCTTCTATTTCTTTTCTTAGCTTCATCGACCTCTTATGTCTCTTCACCTCAGCCGTTGTGTCAAACAGTATGAAGACGGGCTAACTGTACAGGAACTTGAAGAATCTAAACAAGGTTTCTAACGCACTTTCCAAAATGAGTTGCCATCCTGTGCAAAACGTAAAAAGAAAGAGAATGTGATTTCCACATCAGTGAAACTCTACAATACAAACTCAACTCAAAAAGCTTTGCACGCTGAAACAGACAACATTTTTTCCCCTTCCAGTCACACCTGGCAGCAATCACCTGAAGCATTGGCTTTATGCGTACCATACACCAATGCTCCATCCAGTGTTCAGTATCAGAAGAACTACACGCAAAGACCTAACGTTGTGTTTGGCTCGTGTCTCATGCAACGATAAAATCAAAACAAGAAGCACGCCTTTGCAACATTCATTGTTTTCTGCACAATGCAAAGAATGTGTAGAGATTTTTGGGAACAGAGTTGTGTTATTAAAAAGTTGATCGTATAGTTTTGACTGAGATGTCAGTCCAGTCCAGTCCAAAAGTTGTGAATCTTGTGTTAAAACTTCAACACCTTTTTCTTCCCTTTTCCAGCAAAGGATTGGCGTCTGTTTGCGTGTGTGTGTTTGTGTGTGTTTGTGTGTGTTTGTGTGTGCAGCAGCAGACAGCAGGATCAAGTGTGTGTACTCACGCGGACACTCAATCAACTGTTGAATTCTAGTCGAGGCTCCTCCGCTGTTGTTTACATGACAGTTGTCTGACGGAAACACAGAGCACTGACGTTACTAAGAGGTATGTCAGAGTGAAGGCTTTATGATTCTGCTCATTGATGGTATAAGACTTAATTATTTTAAAGAATGGAAACAAAAAAAGGATGGAAGCAAACATCTTAACACTAAAAGAGAATGAGGCTCCCACTAGTTATTCAGGATTATTTTGGAAAAACTAATTTCTGGTTGTTTGATTAATATTTATGATTTCAAAATCAGTTATGCATCTTAACAACAAAATTGCACGAATGCATGACTCTGAAATGGTTCTAGATGAACAACAGCCTGTTCTGAGCAGGGCTGAAATAGAAGGGTTTAGACTGAGACTTATTTACACTGGTTGAAGAGGAGGCGAATATGTGACCTTCAATGTGCAAGTGCACACATTTGTAAATTGATGCATAGCCAGCTTTGTACACTCAAAATTTCCCTTTTCTGGAATCAGTGAGCAGAATCAAACGTCTCCTTCATGAGCATCCAGTGCCTACATTTTTCCTTCGATCCAGAATCTGCTTTGAGTACCAAACCATGTATCAGAGCGGACGCCAAAGGAGCCAAAATCAGGCAGAAGAGACAAATATCATGACTGAGAAAGGACACACAGAAACAAGCAGGTAGAAAGCATGACAGGACTACTGAGTCTCAGAGGGGAAGATAACTACACAGACAAGTAGATGCTTGTTTAGCAAACAGGCAAGGCAGAAATCAGAGCCATACATGGCAGGTACGTTTTAGACAAATGTTGAAATAATACAGCAGCTCTGGACGGATACCGCGAGACTGTAACAGACAGGAAGTGGACAGGCAGACAGACAGCTGAAGTGTAGATTTTCTACAGACAAAAGGTGAAAGTAACCAGCCCAACAGTTCAATGGTTACTACTCTACAGCTACCTAAATATTTCCAGCCTTATTACTTCTGTCATCAGAGCACTGACTCACCACTCTAAAGCAAGATTTTGCTTTTTTTCACACCTGTACAAAACGCATGAAAATGTCTTGAAATATCTGAGGTTATGTGAACGCAAACAGCAGAAATTTTCACCCCGACTCAAGTAATTTTTTTCCTGCTAGCCCTGTTAAGTCCCTGACACACCAAGCAGGCGGCAAAGAACTAGTGGCGACGAAGGCCGCCTGTGGCGTCCCCTCACGTCTTGGCCAAAAAGTTGAACTTGAACACACTGCAAAGACTACAGCCGACGACCAACCACCACGTACGTTCTGCGCATGAGGAGAGGAAATAACTCTCCATGCCAGCAGGCGGCGGTAGTCCGTTGTTATGATACGAGAAGACCATTTTCACACGGCTGTCGCTCACCACTCGTATTACAGGTAGACTACTAATGGAGAATAATGTCTGATAAAAAGTTTAAAAAGGCGCTGGCGTTGTCAGCCCTTGGTCTTTTAGTGGAAAAAGAAAAGAAGAGTCGGAGGAGAGAAATAAGGAGAAACCGCACTAATGGGTGAAAGCATGGATACTACAGCAACATGCTCAAGGGGCTTTACTGAACCTGAGTCGAGAGCTGGAGATAAATGAAACCTCCTAACAGCCAATCAGAGAGATTCCTCTCACCAACTGCCGATTCAACAAGTGGAATTGGCCAAAAAAAGGCAGACGGCTAGCGACGGAGCCGGACACACCGCAAAAAAGCAGGGCGACTACCGCTCACCGACGGTCAAACTAGGACCGACAGCAGACGATCTCCTTGGTGTGTCAGGGCCTTTCAGATTTCCGCATTAACTAGGGGCGAGCCCGTTTGTGAACATAGCAGGTAACAGTGAAGAGATTTCACCGCGAGCGACTAGGAAGGTGCGATGTCATTTATATCCTACTGCAGGTTCAATCTTTGTGCACCTGATGACATGGCTTCATTATTTTTCTGCTTGCCCGCTGCTCTCTCCCACTCATCTGTCATCTGTCCTCTTATGTATGTTGTAAACATTAAGAATATACTTGTATGTGTTTGATTATTCTCTCTGATATATAGATACCTTGTTTTATTCTCTAAAGCGCTATGCAAACCTGCCATAAACAAACAGTCCTAAATCTAAATCAAAGGGACTTTAATTTAAATAATGAGACTAACTACCATCGTTTTCTTCCTCTGGACCAACTGCACCATCATCGGTGTCTGTGTCCTCCTCATCCTCGTCTTCCTCCTGGCTCTCAGGTGTCTGCGGGCTCTGTTTGTCCTCGACAGGCTCCTCTACCGCTCCGTCCAAGATAATGTCCTCATCTGTCATGTGACCAGATCAGATATACGTATATACACACACACCATTTTGTGGAGACGTAAGCAGCCAAACACACGTTCCTTCACAGTGTGTGTACGTGTGGCTCAGTGAGCAGTGAGACAGTCACCTCCAGCATTCATGTTCAGTGTTTTTTCATTCAAATCACCAGAAGTCAATCAGTGACCAAAAGCTCCCCCCCCCCCACACCAGAAGAAGAAAAACAAAGAAGTGGACAGTTTGGCAACCATGGAAACAACCCAGATTACCCAGAAACCCCAACAAGCCTCGATCAGGCTCAACGGACATGTCGCCTCTGAAACAGCCGCACCAACATCCAGGTGACCTGGTCACATATCGTTAATATATAAAACCTGTCCTTCTGAAATGTTTGTTTATGCTACATGTGGATGTTAGAGATTCTCTGAGGGACTTTCATTCAGTTTAATCGGAGCTGTACCAGAGCGGAGCTGACATGCAATGCACACGTATCTGGTGGAAGTTCTGGGTTAGACTTCCAGGTCAAAGCCTGGCACGGGAACTGTGGAGATCATTTAGATGGTCTGGGCCAGTTTGTAGATCAGTGAGGCGTACAGTACGCACGCTACAGTTCATCGACCACCGACCACATTATCTCGTTGTGTAAGTCTGACTTCAAGAAATCTGATTTCAGTCAGACTAACGAGTTTAGCTGTATTTTATAAGTCTAGTTTAAGTCGGAGTAACTCAATAAATCAACTTTTTTTTCAACATCATGAAAACGTACTGATTTGGCGTTACCTCTGATGTCTTTGTTGATCTCGTCCTAAACATTTGGATAAAGTTTTATCTACTAAATAATCTAATTTTACCTCTGATTTACTGGTTTACGCAACACGCAGAGCAAAACATCACCACGGAAAATGTAAATAAAGATAATTTCAGCACTTTTTGTGTTATAAATCTCTTCATTTAACAACAAATTGAAGGTGACAGATATTCAAATTTAACAAAGTAGAAATATTAAATAATCTTCCCGATGGTGTGGTTTACCTTTTCTGCTCAAATAGATGCATCGTGATTTATTTCAATCACAGGATGTTTAAATATGGGACACCTTTTTGTCATTAAATCATTTTCTACATGTATATCAGCCCGTTCATACCTTTGTTTTTAGACTTTTATATTCATGCAGTTTTTTCCTTTTAAGTGACCTACACAAGATGCATTAATTTACTGTGCAGTATCAGTGTTTGATTTTGAAAAGAATGCTTGTTTTATTTGTTTCTGTGAACACCTGAACATTGTGCACTTTAGATGAAGCGTTCCTTAGTTTTGTATAACAACAATAAGTCTTTCTATTCATCTATCTCTCCTCCTTTGATTGTGCTGTATCTGGCTCCTGAGCAAATTCTTCAATGTCTGCAGATTAAGTTTGCATTTTAAAGGTTATTCTCATTTCAGTACATCAGTTTATAGGACTGCTGCTCATTGGTGTAGGTCGAGTGTAGATCAGGGAATAATGATCGATTCTCTCTGCAGGATTCGACTCTCGACAGATACGAACTGAGGGGCGACCTGACGGAGGGGGGGTTTTAGATTCTGCATTCTGAAAAATATCTCGACTGATTCAACATCGCGCGTCTTCCTGAAAACTACGGGAGGACGCCTGAGGGCTGAAAATCAAGCTACCATAAAAGAGAGACCAGAACAGAAGAAGAGCCAGACTTTCACTGTGACAGACAAAGAGAGGCAGATGGAAACACGAGAGCAGCGGGCAAACAGTAGATAAAGTGGACATCATGCAAGAGGTTGTCATGCATCATTAGTGCAGGATGAGGAGGTGAAGTTAGCGCCAACAGAAGAGACAAACGGCGGCGGTGGAGAGGACAAGCGTCCCAGAGCGGAGCAGAGAGGTTAGACTCACCCAGGCTGTTGTTCTCTTTTATGCTTTTCTCTTGTAGCTGTTCTAACCGCACTGTAAACAACAACAACAACAACAACAGCAGAGAAGCGTTGACTCACAGGAAGTCCCAGCAAAGCCACCCGACAGGTCACTGGTTGCGTTATAGTTACTTTTGTGATGAGCAGGGAGTTAAAGTGGTTTGCATGCAGGGTGTCGTGTAATGAGCTTATTAAAAGTTAGAGTAGGACTCTGAGTGCGTGTGTGTGTGTGTGTGTCTCTGTGTGTGTGTGCGTGTGCGTGTGTGCGTCTCTGTGTGTGTGTGCGTACCCTGCAGGGCGGAGAGCCTCTCGTTGGTGAAGTCGTTGTCGGCTTGCAGAGCTTCGATGCGAGCCTGGAGAACCTGCTCCTTCTCCTCCATCTCCTCGATCCGCAGCTCCAACTCCCTCTTCTCCGTCGCCCCCCGCTGGGTCAGCTCCTCCTGCCTGCCCTCCGCCGCCTGGAGGGGAAGGAGAAAGACGGTTGCCATGGTGATGAAGGAGAAAAATACAGAAAATTGGAAAACACAAAAGGCAAAATGAGGAGCAAGTGAACACAATATAAAAATAAGAAGGAGAAGAGGGAGAAATTGGAGGAAATTGAGGAGAGATAAAGAGGAAGAATTCAGATTTAGGAGGAATGAGAGGGAAAGGAAGACAGGAGAGGAGGAAGATAAAAAACTTAGCAAAGGTACACAAAGTCACACTTGCAGAAATCTTATTTCCAGGAGGAGCTGTGTGTGCGATCGCAAACAGTCATACTCATAGTCATAAAATATCCTTAAACCAAATATGACTGCAGCTACTTTGAGTAACATAACAGAATATATTCCAGCGTCTGAGTCGGTACCTACCTTTATTTTGTCAGTGAGCTCTTTGATCTCGTTGACGGCGGCGTTGTACTTGTTGGCGAGCTCCCTCAGCTCCTCCTGGCCTCGCTCTGACATCTCCTTCAGGTGTGTGCACTCGTCCTCTGTGTTACTGAGAGAGCGCTGCAGGACAGATTTAACAATTAAATACCCAGCTGTTAGGTCTCACAAGCACGAGAGCCCGGTGTCTCAGAAATACTTGAGTTAATTGTGTTAAGTAAACGTGTGTCTTACCTCCACCTCTGACAGCTTCCTGACCACCTCGATCTTCTCCTGCATGACTCTCCTCAGGGACTCCTTTGCCGTCGTCTCGTAGTTGTGTTTGTCCTCCTGAAGAGACAGAAGCTCCTTACGGATCCCTTCCTCCGTTTGATTCTGCAGCAGAGGAGGAGAGACGTGTAGAATGAAGAAGAAGACACAGTAGACTTAGTTTAATCTATTTGATGCAGGAGAATTTAAATCGACTTCTAACATGACAGAATCTGACAGAACATATTTTCAGTGTTGTAGTGTGTGTTACCTTAGAGTACGCCTGCAGCTGACTGCCCATCACCTCCAGTCTGGAGAGTAGACGGTCTTCATCGATCAGGGCCTGGTGATAAAAAAAAAAACTCAGTTTAAAGAAGGTGTTTTCATGACAGCTGTGTCCCTCTGCGTCTCTCAGTTCAGGGTTTAAAGCACGACAAGATGACGGTGTTTCCTACCTGCCAGCTGCTCTCCGAGGCCTCCTGTGTGGTGGCTAACAGACGCTGCAGGGTGGCTAACTTCTGCTCCAACATCTGCTCTCTGTGTAAGGCCTCCTGACGGCGAGAGAGAGGAAGGGAAGGATGGAAACAAGAAATTTAGTGACGGGTATAAAAGAAAATAAAGAATCAGTAAGAGACCCGCTGTCCAGCACCCTGCTGGAGTACCATACAGTATAATATTGAATTGTGCTACATGCAGGAGTCAGGACAGATTTCTTTTATATACCATAAAATCCAGGATACAAGTCGCATTCATTTTTGAAGGTCAACAACGTGCAAATTCTGTGCAGCTGCGTCGCTCTTTTGGTTCTGTTTGTTTTGACTTTTGGAAGTTTGCACTCCTACTAGCTACAGTACGGTAGTTGAGCTGCAGTGAAAGTTGTGAAGCACAGACTCCTAGCTTGCGAGCTCTCTGCCCGACTCCGCTGGTCACTCTCTAACTTTAATATAGGACTATTTCAATCAAAAGAGCACTCTGCAAGGTTTATTTACGGAAAAAATATACAACCTTTTTCTGTAATTCATGTTTATGACCTCCTGAGGAAGACAAAGTTGCACAGCAATACTGGTCTGTGTCACCTTCTTTCCCAGCACAGCGTGCAATCAATCTTTCAATAGACAATGAATGGGGGTGTAGTTTTTCTTTTTTTTTAAGGTTTATTTTGTGCCTTTAATGGAGGGATAGGACAGTGGATAGAGTTGGAAATCCGGGAGACAGAGAGTGGGGAATGACACACGGGAAAGGAGCCACAGGCGGGATTTGAACCTGGGCCACCCGCTTGGAGGACTATGGCCTCCATACATGGGGCGTGCACACTAACCAATGCGCCACCAGCGCCCCTGGGGGTATATTTTCAATCGTGTCAGGTCGCGTGTAATGTGTGATGGTGGCTGCTGCACCCGTGCGTGTGTCAGCATTTCATTCTGCTATAGTGGTAGCACTATGTCGTATGAGACGCAGACAACTTTTAAGATGAAAAAAGTAGGTATTAAAGTGAATCTTATACAGCAGATTTTACGGTAATTATATCAGTTCACCTTCGATCACAACAACAAAAAACTCTCATTAAAAATGTGTCACGTCAGATGAATGAAACAAGTGGTATGTCTGCTGTCTTCATAATCTCAGTGTACTTCCACAGAATGACCAGTAGGTGTCAGTGTGTTACCTGTAGATACTGGGAGAGCTGGAACAGTTCCTGAGAATACATGCTGGGAGTGTTGGCTGCAACCTAGAAAACACAAACACACACACACACACACACACAATGTAAACACACATATTGACTGTTGTCTGGAGTTCATTCAGACTTCTGTTTGAGGTGAAGAAGAATAAATGTGTCAACTACAGAGGTCAAAATGTCAGGTCGTGATACACAAACAAGCACAGGAAAAAAAAAAAGAAGGGGCAGGGGCCAAGGAAGAGACGCAGTGAGAAAAACACAAATCGCACACACACACTCACTCTGTTCAAGTTTTCTGAGCCTTATACTGAAGCCCTACTCAGACTGCCAGTTCAAGACGCTATATTTTACGGCTTCAATATGAATATCAAGGAGGTGTTATGCTGGAGCCGGAGTGATCCCACCTATGTGCTGGCAGCAGAGGTAACAGAGGGGTTACAGGGGGGGACACGGGTTCACTGCTAGACGGCAGAGCCAGCAGGAGAGACGGGCGCTGTGTGTATGCACGTCAACATTACTCTGAAGCGGGAGGCTTTCCAACGAGGAAAACCAATTGCTCTGTGGCAGCTAATTGAAAGTCGGAGTATGGAGGAAGATAATGGTTTCTTAGCATGCTGCTAGCTCGTAATGCTAACCACGCTCACATTACAACTTCAATGACAGAAGACGACACAAGTCTGAAAACACAGTCTCTCAGTCCTCAACTATTCTGATCTACATTTTATATTTTGTATTTAACTGTGCAGTGTGCTCTTTTTCGGCTGCCCTCGCTCTTTGCTGCTGTAACACTACATTTCTCAGTTGTAGGATGAATAAAGGTTTATCTTTTTCTGTTTATCTATTAATGTTTCGTCTACTTGCACTGTTGTTAATTTACTGCTCTGTGTGCCTTTGAATTGCCCCCCAGGGACAAATAAAGTTTTTTTTAATTGAATTGAATCTCATCTTATCTAAGGGTCAGGGGTTATCGTAGGTCCTTGCACACAAATGGGCAGCTGTGCATCTGGATGTAGTTTTTGAACACAGCACCACACAGTCTTTACAAAATGTGGTGTGAAAGATGTGAGAAGGTGTAAAACTGTGTGAGTCATGACACAACAAGATCCGGTGTATCTCCGGACATTATCGAGCGTGCAGTGGAAACAAGCGATCAAATCTCTCATATCTCTCGGGGACTGGTTCTTGTTTAGAGGTTATTTAAATATTGTTGGGCTGTGTTCAGTTGAGTAGGTATTCCCTCTCAAACTGCCTTGTGCAACTGTTTCATTGCAAACTGACAAAGTATGATTTGACGATAAGATGTTGTTTGAAAATGCTTTGAATTTTTTTTTTTTTTTTACTGAGGATAAA
Source organism: Labrus mixtus (assembly GCF_963584025.1). Taxonomy (NCBI): domain Eukaryota; kingdom Metazoa; phylum Chordata; class Actinopteri; order Labriformes; family Labridae; genus Labrus; species Labrus mixtus. Next base: position 22,412,352 of record NC_083618.1, on the reverse strand, counting down.
ACAGTGCTAATAAATCCCAATGCATCCAGTCTTAATGCTCAGCTTATTCCTGACTCTGGCCAATTTTTAAAAAATGCACAGATAAAGACGGACATCCATCTGGACTACTCGTAAACTATGCCTCATGTGACTGGATTTTAAAAAGCCTGCAGCAGGTGTTTCATGGCACATGTGGTGGCCACATTTTCACACGCAGGCTAAACACGCTGTGGTGACACCACAACTGAAACCACAGCAACGTGTGGACCCGTCTTAAGAAACCACACAGTCTGTCAGTCATTCAGTGGATTCTACTTTATATGTGGGTCTGCTAGCCTCAGTGTGTGTGTGTTTCATTAAATGTGTGTGTGTGTCTTCAGAGACCAGGGAGGTTTAAGTATCCTTCTATGGGACAGTTAATTATGTTCCAGAAATGGTACAAATTTAATCACAGCTACTCCGACACACACACGCACGCACGCACAGATCCAGCCTACATTCCTCACACAGGTTGCACTGAGGCTCTGTTGTTCTCACTGTCAGAGGGAGACACACGACAGGGTAAGGTGGCAGAGAAATACACGATGGAGTTTATTAGTCACTTTTGTACGGTTGCTAACGAGTTAAATCAAAATCCTTACCCTTCACCTTGGAACGCACTAATATTAAACAGTTATACCTGCGGTTTAGTATCTGCTTTATAAACATCTTTTATTAAGAGACAAAAATGTCTTTTTACTAGAATTTCACTAAATTCAATTTTAACTGATGTAACATAACACTTATAGAGGACGGATAGGTTTGCACGTCTCATGTACAGAGGAAATAGTCTTTGTCGCAGCGGCCTTGGGTTGGAAACCAAACATCAGAACTCGAGTTCATTGTGCTGTTGTCAAAGCTGTTAATCAAACCATGCTGCAAACTAAACAACTCAGAGACGCTCAGGAGTCCACTAGTCTTTGATTACTTCAGGCTTTTTACCGCAAAAAAATTCCAACCAATTAGATCATTTCCTCGTGCATCACACATTTTGTCCCGCTTGTAATGTCCTCAAGGTAATTATCTAACAGTGTAACTAATTGGTTCATGATTCAGACACAGTGCAAACAAACTGCAGGTGTGAAAACTTCCCGAGAATACTGTACTATAAATCTTTTTAAGTCCAAGCTCTCTGTGTGTAAATGTAACAGCTGGTAAATTTGTTATTATTAGAGGTGGGGGAAAAAATCGATTTATTTAGGAATCGAGATTCTTCTCTTCTAAGATTTAAAATTGATTCAAAACTTTATTTTTTAAATAAAAGAAAATAAAAATAAATTTGGGCTAATCAGTCACTCCCTGCTAAGTGCTAATGCTAGCTCTTTAACTCAGTAGAATGCCAAGTAAAGCAGCAAGAAATTCAGTCAGTCTCACAGATGACTGGAGTCGATCCTGAAGTATGTACTCATTCAAAAATATCCTTCTATTGGCTCGAGCTGAATTCTCTCAAGAATATCCTGCTGCGTTCTCACATCAGCTCACTCAGAATTGCTGAAGAAAAAATACTACCCTGCTTGCGTTCACGCGTACAGCTCCTCCTGGTAATATCAGGAGTTTTTCAGGAGTGTGAAAGCCCTACAAGTGTTTGCTTGTTAAATGTTGTACAATCCAGAGCAAAGAGCAAACCACCAATACAAGAATCTGACTGCTCTGCTGCTGAAACAACCCTGATGTTACTGCTTTAGTCAAGAGTTAATTTAGTGTACTGTGACTTATTCTCCATGAGACAGGTGGATGCTTAATGGTTTTAAATTGGATTAAATAAAAAACATGTCGACAACATTAGGAAAAAAAATGTATGAATTTGCATGTCTTCCTTTTGGTTGCTGCTTTTTCTAAAAGGAGAGCAACGGTCAGGAGATTTATTGAGAAGATATCGATGCTGCAGAGCCACAATTAAAATGTGATTTAACTCCAGTCGGACTTTAAACGGTTTAAAGACTCTTAACGAAACAAAGCACTCAGACACTGCAGTGGGAAAAACACTTTGCCCCCTGATCCACATGAAAGACTTCAGCAGAGCGGCGGCAGAAACTGGCAGCAACCCCTGCATTCCTCAATCAGCTGACTGACTACTACACTCTGTGTGTGTGTGTGTGTGTGTGTGTGCAGAGAATACTTAATAGAAAACTGGAACACACACACATAGCTCCATCACTAAAGAGCAGGCATCCATGTAAATCTGAGAAGCCGACGAAACAATCCACACACAGGACAGGACAACAACAACAACAACAACTCACACACACACACACACACACACACACACACACACACACACACACACACACACACACACACATCTTTGTGTTCTTACCTTGTCTACAGGTAGTGGTAACGGAGTCTGGATGACACTGAAAAGGAAGAGAGAAGAGATAACAGTTTGTCACCATGGAAACAGCTGGGAGGAAAAACAGGGGGGTAACCACGACGACAGAAACAGAAAGAAAAAAAAATGATTCTTGAAGGTCTTGTGATACTCTCTTGCAGCTCATTGTTTAACAAAAAAAAAATCTCAGCAAGTCGACATTGTTCCTGAAGAATCAACAGTATTGTGTCTTGAATCTCTTAATAAATAACAATATTACATTCTTATTCCCTGTATGAGAGAGGTGCTCAGTGTTGGTTGATATTTAGGGTTAAGTGTCTGGTAGGCCAACATGGTATCAAAAGATCTCGTCTTTGTCCACCACTTGTGTAATATGATGAAGAGATGCTGCCAAGCATGCACACAGTTTAACCTCTCACTGAAAAGGGCCTCAGGCAAAAATGCGGAGTTCAGCAGATAAACACTGCAGAGGCTGTTAAGTGTGTGAAATCAGTGTGCTGTGGTTGTCATGTAGATGTGACTGAACTTTAAACGCAGCCTGTTGATCATTCATTTCCTTACAGTACGATGAATGTCAGTAAAGGATGTGACGCTTCACTCACACTGAGGTTCATTTTCAGACTTGTAGAATAAACATGGTGTCAGCTTTAAAAGCGACAAGTTGTACTAAGTAAATTAGAACAATGCACCAAATGATAAACCTGTCAATCAAGAACCAAGAGGACATCAGAAGCTCTTTATGGATTATAAATCAAGTTGGAAAACATTAGAACAAGCTCTGCAGGGGCGCTGAACACAAACACGGTGGCACAGCCATAAGATGATCGGGATGGGGGGGACTGGAACAAAATGAATGCCGTAACTAAAAATCAAGACATTCATACTGGATATGGATTTATCAACAGCACATCATAGAGGTCGCACTCATATGAGGAACAAGTTCACTTTGCACTGAGCCACCAGTAAGAAAGGAAGATCTACAGCATTGGACCTTTGACCCCAAAACCCCGGCTGCAAACTCTCACCTTTAACAATACATTAATACACACATCAACATATTCAACAAATACCACACACACTTCTCAATCCTCATAAGTATTTTTGTTATCACTGGTGTAGCAATAAAAAGATTGAAGCCCATGTTAAGGTTCTTTAGCTTACAACAAACACTAGATCGGTGAACTGTGGGGGGACAATTACTGAAGCCACCTTCAGTTTCAGCCCTGCATGAACCTCCCCGTCGTTTTGAGGAGATATGTATCCACTGTACTGTATCTCGACAAACAGCGACACAAGGTCACAACAGGTTTGTTTGAGGGGGGTTTACGTTTATCTAGATTCGACTTGGGAACAGTCAGAGTTCAGGAATGAAGGTAAACTCGACTCGGTTAAAGTTTAACTTCGGAGCAGCAGGAGAGGCAGAGACACAACAACCCAGACAAGGCTAAAAAAAAAAAAGAGACGTTGCACTCCTGCAATCTTAAAACACTGTAATTGGGGCGGTGTTGGTAGCCTAGTGGTTAGTGCGTACCCCATGTACTGAGGTTATGGTCCTCCAAGCAAGGTGGCCCAGGTTCAATTTCAACCTGTTGCTACTTTCTTGCATGTCATCCCCCTCAACCTCTCTCCAAAAAGCCCCAAAATATAATCCTTAAAAAAAAACACTGTTACCACTATAATGCAGCAGCTGTTCTGTGTTTGTGTTTTTTCTTAACTGCAGTGCATGTTGTTTTGTAACACATTTATTAGGAAGTGTTTAAAGAGGAGTCAGGCGGAAAGAGTTTTTTTCATTACTGATAACCCCTCTGCACTTCCAGCCAAAGCAAGGTAAGGGAGGTGGATTTTGATAAAAGCCAATAATCTAAAAGGACTTTTGAACATTTTGTCCCCACGGTTCAGGCTTTCTGCAGAGATCAGAGTTTCTGCTGCAGCTGTTCCTCCTTCAGAGTGACAAACGACTACCCCGGAGAAACATCATCCATCAGAGTAAACACGGAGACGTTGTGGGATTTCACTTTTGCCGACTTTGCAGTTTTCAAATCAGAGCTGCGTCCCGATCCAGCTCTGCAACTCCTCATTTAAAAGTGACTGACGCTCAGAAAGCAGTTTGATTCCTCGGGGAAAGTTTCCTCTTAAACATCTCATCTCTGGAATATCACTTTTATGTTTCATCTTCAACAAGGGTCTGTGACATGTGAGGGTAGATCATATCAAGCAAAAAGTTTGGGTGCATTTGGCCTAGCGGTTAGGTCGCACCCCATGTATGGAGGCTTTAGTCCTCCAGGAGGGCGGCCCTGGTTCAAGACTGACCTTTGGCTCCTTCCCCACTCTCTCCTCCTGATTTCCTAATCTATTCATTGCCCTAAAGGCAAGAGGCCCCAAAAAGAAATGTAAAAAAATAATAATGTAACAAAAAGATACTGCAAAAATCTTAAAGTTTGCAAAGGGGTCGTCAGAAACACCTTTAAAACTTTGAAGAGGACATATTATCCCCCTTCTCCACCTTTTCAAACAGTCCCCCTGTGGTCTAAATGAAACATCTGTGCTGTGCTTTGGTCAAAATATAACATGAATCAAGCACCAGAGGAGGTTTGTGACCCTGTATAAACCAGCTCTCTCAGAATGCTCCGTTTTGGTGTGTGTGTCTCTTTAAATGTAATGAGGCCCCCCCTGAGTTTTCCCCGAAGACATCACTCCTCCTCTAGCAAGAATAAAAATGGCGGACCTGTGCAAAAGTTTTGCTCTAGACTGGGGGTGGAGTCCATGGGTGGAGATATCAGGGGAGGTGAGGAGATTTCTTTTCACCAGAATCCCACTGTGACATCACAAGGAGAGCACATTAGAAACTCAGCATTTTTCTCTGTGTTGTAAGACTTATGCAGACATTTTGTGGGTCAGTAGACACTCAGGTTACCCAAATATATGTTCAAAAACACTGTAGAAGGGAATTTGTCATAAGGTGTCCCCTTTAACTTCTTTCATGCAAACTCCCTTTCAGCTATCTCGATCCTATATTTAGGGTCTTTTTGCATTGTATTCAAACCCATCTCTTTTTTCTGGACAATGTTGATGGGATTTCTTCTCGTTCTTCATGAGTCCATCTCACTGTGTGGTTTCTGTTGTACTTTCATTTTCATCACCGCTGTAATCACTGTGCATAACGTTGTCTTATTTATAGTCTCAGCCAGCAGCCGCTCTGTCACTCAAACAGCATCATCACAGCAGGTTCACGAGTTCATACATTAAATAGTCCTTCCCTAAAGCAGAAATATAACAACCTGTAATCCGGGGCTTTATATTATCTTAACGCATGGACATGAGGCGCTTCCTTTAGAGAACATTAGTGGTCACCTAGGACGCAAACACAACTCAGCGGTTATTTTTCATTAAAAACACAAACATTAAAGGGTAAAAATATACAAATATGTAATGCTCAAACTATGAATACAGCAATATATCATCGTCCTGACTCGTGTGATACGATTATCAAATCACTGGTGCCAATTATTGATATTTTGATTTTTTTTTTTTTTAAATATGGCGCTCCGAACATATTTTCCTGCCAATTTGACTCGACGCATCACTATTTCATGACTCCTCACGGCACGGGGTTATAACATGAAGGAGGGTAATGTGAACAGAAGTGAACCGGCCCAATAGAAGTTGACAGCGAGATAAAAGAGGAAGACGAAGAAGAAGGAGACGAAGGACACAAATGAGGAGACAAAGAAGGAGATGAAGAAGGAGAAGGAGACAGAAACAGAGAAGGAGGAGAAGGGGACAGCGGAATAAAAGAGGAAAAAGAAGAAGAAGAGTGAGAAAGAGATAAAAAAGATGAAGAAGGAAAAGGAGACAAAGAAGAAAACGGAGACAAAGATGGAGGAGAAGGACACAGCGGGATAATGTGGTACATCTAAGAAAAGAAGTTTAGAGATGCAGCATTATAAAAGGTGAAAACGACACTAAGGTGCAGCGATTCCCTACTCGTGGTCATTCGGTAAAAGAGGAATCACATCTTAACTTAAAAACTGAAAACCATCTGATTCAGAAAAATAAAAACAACGTCTCAAAAGTAGAATGTGTGACATAAACTAAACATAACAGGGCCGTCAGTTTAAAGACTTATGAATTTAAAATGATAGACCAAGATCTGAATTTTTTCAAATGTCTCCGCTGCCTTTCCTGGAGAGTCGGCAAGCAGGTCACAAAGTCCCCTGTTTGAAATCTATCACTTAAAATCTGAACTTTAGAGCTCTGCAGCAGGTGTCACACAGCACGATCCTTCTGCGTCACACAAACCGCTCATTATCAGTCATCAACGCACCGCTGACACAAAGACCAGACCAGCTCCAGAATCACAACTTAATAAAGACGGAAAAATCCACACAGCGCAACATGACCTCAATTCACAGCTCTTCAACTACAGCTCGGAGTCTGCTCTACAGTACCCACACCAACACACACACACACACACACACACACACACACTCACAGAGACACAAAGTGCAGCGGGTCCACAGGATTCAGTCATCCACATCTGATCTATCCGAGTGTGTTTGTATGCGGTCCAGCAGACACTGACGATGGAAAACACTGGCGGTAGTTTCCAATGATTCCCTGCTCAGATATTTCTACATGTGAACGATTTCACAATGACAACTCAACTCAGAACCGTCGTCCTGGACTCATGAAGCTGCTGTCTGAAAACACTTGTGACTGCTCCAACAAAAAGCTTTAACAGCGTCTTGTATTTGGCCATTTTGTAATTTAATAATAAACAAGTTTGTATGAGAAATATTCATGTTTATATTTCTCAAGAAAGCAAGTGGAAATCAATGAAAGTGAAGCAACTATTGGTGGATAAATTGAGAATATTACTGAACCTCGTCAGTCAATATGGGTCTTTGGCTTCTCACAGCAACGCTCCTAGTCTTGTCAACAAATGCACGTTGTCTGTGAGGGGGGAGTAGTGGGGGGAGGCAGAACAGCACAGCACTGTTTGCTTTAACAACAGCCCAGTTGCATTCAGTTGCGCCAAAGGGCAACAAACTGAATTCTTATTGTCGCTTTAATGCACCAAAAGGTTATCAATATTCCCTCTTTTTCCAAGCCATCGTGCAAACTAACCTCTTGTCATGAAATTGAAACAAAAATAATCAGAGGTCGGGGGAATTTAGAGTTAAAGGACACACTGAGTTGATTTTAACTATAAAAAGAAATATTGACAAAATCATATGAGTGTAGCTGACAGTCAGTTTGGGTCTACTGTAGCTGGTCAAATTATTTGAATGTATCTCCCACGTATGCATGCATCTGATTGGTCAAAGGTTTGCAGGCTGCATGTAAATGTGAATGCATGGCACATGTTGTAAAAGGTTTGTGCACAATTTTGTTTACTGCTTTTTTGTCTTGTAAGATATCTTAATATGGGATAAACATTTAAAAACATGCTGGATGCTTCCCTCATATTTGTACAGAGAAGCTTGTTTTTGAAGTCTTAGCTTTAGTCAACAAAGAAACCACAATAAAGTAACAGTTCTGACCTGCAGGCAGCTTAAATATCAAACTAACAGTCGTACTAACATGCAACGGAAAACTCTCCCTGTGTTGAATCTTCTCCAGCACCTGTCAACGACTTCAGACCTCCAGTTGTATTTTATGACCACGTTGAGATCATCAAGTGATCCTTCAACCGATACAACAAACAGTCAAGCTACAAATCGACAGTTTTTGGATTTAAAAAGTGTTCAACAACCAGCAGCATGTCGTGCAGGTGGCCTGAGGATATGAGGCTAAATCCGGACTAACACGCTGGAGGAGCAGAGGCGTTACCTGTCAGGTCGCCTTCGTCAAGTGATCTGTCACAGCTCAAAGTTCACTGCTGGTTCTTCTTTGTCTCAGCTTCTCCTCGGAGAAAATGGACCCCTCCTTGTTGCTTCATATTCTCCCTGAGTTTCACACCGAGCAGCTGATTTCTCTCTACTTTTCCATAACACAAACTTTCTTTCTTTCTGCTGTTCGCTCCTCCTCCTCTCCTTTGAAGAAAAACAGCTGATTTTCTTCCTCTTACTTGTGCAAGTTATTAGAGCTCCACCCCTCCTGGCACTTTGTAAAGAAACATACTCCCGTCTAGGCTGCACTTTTAGTCTTTCCACATTCACTTTATGATCTGTGGGAGGCTAAAGGTGTGCTGGATAAGTAACCTGCTGTTTCACAGGAGGGCGGAGTTATCATGAATTTACATTCAAAAGCTCCACTCACCTGAGAGAGAGAGAGAGAGAGAGAGAGCGAGCAAGAGTGATGTAAATGAAACATCCTCTTTACACACTTGACCATGATGAGTGTGTCGATGTGTTTGTGGGCGTTGAAGGAAATGTGGCAGGTGATAACAGGCTGATAAGAGGAGCCATTGTCATGCGGGAAACAGCAGATAAAACATGGTGGTTAAACCTGAAAAACTTTGGAGGTGAAAAATCTACAAGAAGTCGCTCCTTTACTGGTGGAAATATTTCTTGTCAGATAAACTAAAACCTTTGTGACAAGTTCAACAGAGTCGGAGCTCAAGCTTTTAATTACTCATTAAAACTTGTGAGATGGGTGTTTTTGTTTTGTTCAGTAGATTCTTCTCTCTATGTATCATCACATTCATAATGATGTGAAGAATGACTCCACGCTGAATCACACAGGCAGAAAGCTGCTGCAGGCCACGCCCTAATCAGTGATGTCACAACAGGCGTTTTGCATTAAGTAGGAAATAAGATGAAGGCGAACTTCACTTGGGTTTTTGTGTAGATTTAAACAAAACATTGAAACCTTTACACATATGGATACACATATGGATACTCAAACAGCCTGAAGATATCTTAAAGGAGGAATTATCTGAGACCATTCAAGTTACAACAACTGAACACTGATGTATCGTCCTAGCTCTGGATTTGATTTTAAATGATATATTTTAAGAGATATTGTTATTTTCATAAGCCGTTTTCACATCTGCACTCCTAAATATATCTCGATAATTTCAGTTGAAGTCCGACTGAAAAATGTTTCTGTTTGCGTTCACACGTACAACTCCTCCTGGAAAATCCAGGAGTTTTTCAGAAGATTTCTAAAAGTGTGAAAGCACTAATAGATTACATTAATTATGAGCACTTTTCTGCAATGCTTGTTTGTCTACAAAACTATAACATAGTTTAAAAAGATATATATCGAAGCAGTATGGTTGTGGGGTTTCTTTTTACATACACACTAATAGGAATGGCTGCAGGAAGCGTTCCCAGGTTCTCCTTTGTGGTGAAGAAATGTGTTCAAAAGATTAAAGGTTTAAATTCTTCTGGGAACATTTTCTTTGTTTTTTTAGCTGCAGAGTTCAGAGGTGAATTAATAAACTGTTCTACGTTTAGTTTTCAGTGTTACAGTGAAACTAGAGGATAGAGATTTTCCTCACTTATAAATACAGGTGCTTTGTTCTCACACAGAGAGCGACTGTTGGCAGACTTCCACGTGTCCGGTGCTTAAACCGAGGGGCAGAAACATTCTTCAGCTATTAATAAATCTGTCTGAATTAGCTTCACATCACTCACTGTGTATAGAGACAAAGCTGCACAGAGTTAGATGTATTAGAGTCTACATGCCGACTGTCATCATGTGAAAAAAGTGTTTTCAGTAAATAACAGGAGTTACGGATATTAAAGCTGCACATGCACCAATGCCTCACATGCAGGTGTTTTTCCATTTTTCACAGCGAGACACCGGTGTGAGAATTAGAAGGTGCCATGTGTTGGACATTTCTGAGTTAATCTTTGCTGAAGTTAATCTGTTCACTGCTGCAACATTCACCAATCTGTCTGTTGAACACTGAACCCCCTGATAAATGTGTCTGCCAGTTTTTAATTAAAAACTATTTTTGTACAACTTGGCCATGACCTCATCACATTACAAAATGCTTCTTTTTTTTTTTTTTACATCCACATACACACATATTTTAAACCCTTTTCACTAGAGCCTGACCGATGAATCGGCCGATATTACCTTATCAAGTGACTATCGGTGTGGGCTCATTTTATTGCAAATATGCGACAACATTTCTAGATTTATTCACCATTCAAATGGCGTATCATGTGAGAATCATCGTATTACACTAGCAGGTCTCTTTCACCAGCAGAGGGTGCTAGATGGATTACAACAAGCATCATCACTCTCGGTGTGTTAAGCAGTGATGCACGGTTACTTTCCAGTTTAGTGACCATCTTTTGCGATCTCAAGTGATTGCTAACTGCATTTGAAGGGATCAAAGCAATAAATGTGAATAAATCACAAATCTTAACAGATCCATCATAGATCTAAGCTTAGAGAGATATCAGACAATATATGGGTATCAGATTTTTTTCCTCCCCATATCAATATCGGCCCCAAAGAGCCATATCAGTCGGGCCGGGACACTAACACATGTCCCTCATGGTTTGTAAGAGAAAATTTCAGAACATGTAAGGAACACAAAACACCCTGAAATCATCGATAAAGTGTGTATGTGGCTCATGTGTATAAGGGGCTCTAGATATTAGCTGGAGAGCGTTAAGCAGCATTAGAGCCAAACTCTTCCTTCGGGAGATGTTAGAGGCCAAAACCAGTAGATGTAGATTTTGAATAAGTTTGGGAATTAACTCGTTGTTTGCCAACGTTGTCCTCGGGGGGGGGGGGGGGGGGGGGGGGGAGAAGACCCACTACCCTTTACGTCAGCCTCTTTTCTTTGCATGTCAGGAAGCTCGTCTGTGTTTTTCCAGACTCATTTTTCAGGACAAGAGCCGGACAGCAGGGCAGCAGATGGCACTGCCCACCATGGTGGCACACACCCACACCCACACACACACACACCCACACAGGTGGAACTCCCAGTACAGTAGGAAGTTCCATGCTGGGTCAGCTGGTGGTCTGCTACGCCTCATTTAAATGAACTGACTTGGATTTTTCAGTTACTATAATTTGTGAACTGATAGCCCTTCACCGCCAACCACTCAGTATGCATTAACACAAACTCGTAGTGACCATCTGACCAACAGCAGCCGTCATATGATGCATCGCAAAGATTTTCCTCGCAGCTAAACAAATGGCCATCCTCCTCGTCCACAACTAGACTGACACTAATTACATCACTACGCAAGGAGAAGCTTGGTGTGTGTGCGCGTGTGTGCGTGTGTGTGTGTGTGTGTGTGTGTGTGTGTGTGTGTGTGTGTGTGTGTGTGTGTGTGTGAGCTTCCAGACAGGCAGTAACAGCATTATTTACAGTAATCAGTGAACTATTAATACCAGCAGAAACTGATTCACTCCGTCCAATGAGGATGTCGCGTTCATGAGCAGCGACCAATCACAGTTCTTAATTCAAGTCGTGTAACCGTGGAGATATCACTACACTGTGACAGATTCATGGATTAGTGTTGACCAATGAGAGTACTTACTCGCTTCGTCGGCGGGCCTCCATCCCATCGGGTAGGAAGAGTTTAATGGTTGACACGATGCAGCCATGAGTGACTGGAAATACAAAGAGATAATGTCAAAGTTAAACTCTGAGCCAACATCTTACTGGGATTATAAACGATAGGACTGAAAATGAAGAGTTAATTTTAATTTAATTTCCTATCCTCCTTTCTTGTTTCTTCCTCTTTCGCAGTTTTGTTGACGCCTTTTCTGATGTACTGATTACAATACGGCGCCGCCACAATATTGGTGCAACGCTGTAAATGTCACAAAGTTCTGTCCTTGGAAAACAGCATTCGTCATGAAATAACCTGCGAGACTTTGACGAGGGTCGGGGACGTTATGAAAAAGGACGGAGGAAAGCCTCGTAATTGTAGACATTATCACATGTGGTGCTTTTATTTTGAAGGTGAAGAAACGGAAATGTGGTGCTTTTATTTTGAAGGTGGAGAAACTGAATTGTGGTGCTTTGTATTAAGGAGCTGTTGACCCGATTCAAAACTTTGATTCTCCTCAATTAACAGGTCGTGGTGAGCCGAATAAAAATGTTTCTCCACTGTAGACACAAGTCACAGCACAATATTTAAAATTACTGATGTGGATATTAATAGTGAACCACTATCTCTACTTTGTCAAACACGCTAACAACAAGAAGCTCTGATGAGTGAGAAAAGCGAAAGAAGATTTTCCTGTTTTCCTGCACTGCGTCTCCCAACACTTGAGTTAGAACACTCACATAGGAAACAGGATTTTGTCCATGGCGCTCACTAGTGTGTCACTGTCAATACTGTAAGGGCACGCTGAAGAAATTTTAGAAAAATGACAAACTCTCAGGGTTGATATTGAGCTGTTCACACAAAAACATTTTTTTTAAAGGCAGGTTGTTTTGGTGCAAAAACTACACGGCTGATCTCTGGATTTCAAATATTATTCAGTGTTATTCAACAGAGACACAAAAGGGCAGACTGTGGATGTGAGTGTGTGTGTGTGTGTTTGTGTGTGTGTCTCTGCAACACTCGCCAAGTCTTTTCCCTTTTTCCTGCACTCCTACAATAACCGGCGACCTGATTAACCACCTGAGCCACATCTGCCCTCCATCCTCCTTCTCAAGCTATTCTCCTCCTTGGTGCCCTGAATACAAGAAATTCCTGTTTCTAGCCTGAGATCTAACCAGGACAGAATGTGGGAAGATAAAATTGTGCATATTTGAGGACTGTTTTGATTGAGATGTAGCAGACATTCAAACTGGAAAAACAACAGCACAATTTGAAGAATCCTCACTGACGCTTTGGTCTGTTCTTAAATCTGAGAAATCTACAGGAAATGTTGTTAATAACCTGCAACACGCTTAAATGAATAACTGTGTAACTCTCAATTACATTAAAATGAAAAGGTATACACTTTGTGTTTGTTGTGCTGTGCAAGCTGTTTGCCCACTGATGCGTTTTTACACAACTGAAGGTCCCATCAGATTTATAAAGTTGTTTGAATTTAAATTCTCCAAACTGTTAAACATTGATGTTCACACTTAAACCTTCCACAGTAGTCTGAAGTGTCTACGGTCTACTGCAGGCTGAATGCTCATTTGGTCCATCTTATTAAAAAAGGATTTCAGTGAAGCTGAAAATCTGACCTTAATATCTGCTCAGTACAGCAGGTTTTCTGTGACCTAAGAAGCCCTGAGGTACCCCACAGGGTGCAGGTCGTTTGTGATTATTTCAGGTCGTTTGTGTGAGGGAGGAGAAAGAGGAAACCCCTCTCTGTTCCCTGTCTATGTAACCAGCGCTGATTCTTAAGCCCTGTGTCCACTTAGCGTTTTTTTTTCTGAGCGCTAGCGTCTTTTTTCCAATTGTTTCAATGAGTAGAGAACATTCTCAGCAGCAAGCGGCTGTCTGAAGGAAAAGAGCAGCGCCCAGCATATATTTTCCAGAGCACTCCGCTTTTTTTTGTGCAACCTCGGAGCGCTCAAGTTGAAAATCGTTCAACTTTTCACAAAGTCGCTGATGACATCACCAGTGCTCTTTTCAAAATGTATGATATTAAGATATTCCCAGTAGTCCTCTTTGCTCCGTTCCATTGTCGACAGACTGTTGCCATAGAGACAGGATGAACGTGCAACGCTTTCATGCAAGCGCTCCGAGTATACAGCCAGCGCTTTCCTGCCCGGAAAAAAACGCTAGGTGGACACGAGGCATTACTCTTCTGCATCTCATAAAACTACTCAAAATATGTTATTGGACTACTGGAAATATTATTATTTGTCACTGTGCCAGAAATAAATATTGTAAATGTGCAAGTACCTTTGCGTGTGTTCTCTGTGACGTCAACACCGAACTGAATGATGTCGCCGGAGAGTACCTCGCAGGGTGGACTCTCCTCTGAGCCTCGACTCAACCTCTGGCTGTTGATGAACGTCCCGTTGCTGCTTTTAGTGTCCTGCAGGTAGAACTGAAACACAGAAGAAAAAAAAACACACACCAGGTAAGAACCTCAAATAGATTTGTTTTTTAAAAGTCAAATGTTTAGACATGTTCATACTTTTTCACTTGTTGACATCAGGCATGTTGTGATTAACTGGTTACACTATTAACCCCGGTTTAAAACGCCACAGTTAATTAATCGTTATTGCACTGCTACACCAAGTTTTCTTGCTCTCATGCTCAGAAAGAGGGGGCAGAACTGTTTTTTTTTGTTTTTTTTTGCCACAACCTGCACTAAAAGAAAACAAAGTGACACCTGTAGTGCACCAGCCTCATGTGTCCGGCTGCATTATCTTTACTTTCAGAGAGCGACACCGCAGCAAAGCTTTGTATCCCCAGAAGAACCGAGTGAGTCGGCAGTGTGGGGACATTTCAGGCACACTAAGAACGACGAGGAAGTTATTAACAATGCTGGAGCCCCCGTTTGCAAAACCTGTCAGAAAAATGCTGCAGCTAAAGTACCAAATTTGATGCAGCATCGGAGAGATCAGATCCCCGCAGCACTACACACCAAAGTAAAGGAAATACATCATAATGGAGTGATATTACTTTAGTGGAAAGTTACTTGATGAAGCATTGAGTTGGTCGGGCATTAAATGTTAAAACTTAAACTCAACGGCATAGCTGTGCTCAAACGTTTCACTTTTGTTAGCGTTCCTTTTAGGAGTCATTGCTATGATCTTGGACTGTTCTTCGTGCACTGATAACATTTGATGAAAAGAAAAATCAGTAAAATCTTGCTGACAGGTAGCCAACCTGAGCGCCCCTAACTCCTAACATGGTTAGTCTACGGCCTTAAGCTGTCCGTGCAACGGTTAGAGCAGTGGTTCTCAATTGGCCTGGAAACAAACCTGGTCTAAAACAGTCTGTCAAGCGCTTTTTTGAACGCGTTAGTTTTGTTCAGTTTCTTGCCTGTTCTGCAGCATCTGAGGTACAAAACAGTTGATGGAAGCTGCAAAAACAGCACAACTTTTCATTAAATCAATCTGATTGATTAAAATATATCGTAATTCGCGATCAGGGAGGAGTTGGTGGTTGGTCCTGAGGCTGGACGAGAACCACCGGGTTAAAATGATGTAAATAAAACGTTTAAACTTTGAGAGTAGACCAAGCTTTGTTAGCGTTGTGTGTGAGGACCACAGACTTTGCCACTTGTTGTCTTATGTTACCTCAGTGGAGCATGTGAGTGGGCGAGCAAGAGTGAGGGAGCAGTAAGTACTGTGGCTGCTCATAAGACAGAGAGGAGCGCTGATTGGTGCCGTTTTCCTTTTTGTGTTTCGAGCTTGAATCATAAACTTTACAAGACTCAGGAGAGGCTTTTCTAGGCTCTCCTTAAAAGTACTTAAAAAACCTTTGAAATCAAATCGACAATAACTGAGATTTTCGGACTGCATGAGTTAATCTGCACTTGACAACCAGGAGAAACCAGCAGTGATCCTTATCGACTCTGTTCATATTGAAACTGATAAAACTGAGATAAAGCAGTGAAATGTTTGAATGTTTTTATCCTCCATTCACATCAATTCAAAACACTTTAATCACGTCGTCAGTACTTAAAGCTATTTCATTCATAACATGGTTAGACTGTATCCATAACAACCCCGAGACACACAGCTCGAGTCCTCGATAACGACCAAAAATGCACAACAGTCAAATAAAGCGAACAGCACGAATCACATCAGCTCTGTTTTCCTCACAGCATCATTCAGAAAACACACAAATGCTCGAATCGGGAAACACACTCAAAGACATAAAAAAAATGAAGTGAAGACACACAAATTGCACAAGCACAGACAAGACAAAGACGAAAGGCTGATGTTCGAAAACAAACCCACACATCCACGATAAGGTATGAATTACACTCACTCACACACACACACACACCAACACACAGTGCGATCTGATCTGGATGCCTGAAGCCTGTCTGTCTCTCTGTCTGTCTGTCGTTCCCGGAGTTTCATTCATCAGCTCTCAGCTCTCCGTCATGACTGAAAACCACTGACGATCTACCCCAGAGAGAGAGCGAGAGAGAGAGAGCGAGAGAGAGAGAGAGAGAGAGAGAGAGAGAGAGAGAGAGAGGAAGACAGAGAGAGAGAGACAGAGAGAGAGAGACAGAGAGAGAGAGACAGAGAGAGGAAGACAGAGAGAGGAAGACAGAGAGAGAGAGAGAGAGAGAGAGAGAGAGAGAGACAGAGACTCATTGACCTCACTGTCAATCTGACCGCAGTGAAATGCCACAGATTCACAGATCATGGTAGCTATAAACACACACACACACACCAAATGGACAATTACCTCCTGTCCCCATGGTAACCTGTAGACAGGGAGGGAGGGACCTAACTACAGAGCTTTCCCCCAGCAACAACACACACACACACACAATGCGTCATATACATCGCATATGGTTCTCACACACCAAGTGCAGTTCACACACAAACACACACACACACACACACAAAGCATGACATCATTGTCCTGTGAGCAGCAGGGCGAAGCCCAGACAAAATGCCTTTTGTCTTCAACACAGGTCAACATTTTTGCAGCTATTTGAATTTTGAAATTGTTAAAAATCACATGTATGAAACATAAACTTAATAGGAAATAGGTAAATCTGTGCATCCCTCATTCCCTCCAAGGAACAAGATCGGCTGTTTTTGCCTGACACCACTTGAAAAATAACAGGTGAGATCTCCTGTGATGTAATGCTTTACGGCTGATAACGTTTAACCAGAGGCAGCATGCCGCTGCAGGGACATAAATAAGAGAGACGACAGGGAGTGCAGTACTCTGTTTACCTGAGGATGGAGGACAGCAAAATGGACTGCAAGATTTTTTTGTGAAGTAAACGTGTAGAGGATTTGTCCAAAGCTGCACATCAATGAAGAAAACAGGAACCCTTGTTCTATTAAGTCAGGTTAGATTTAAATATTGGAGAGAGAAATGTAAAGAAATATGTCATAATAAGCTGATGCACCTGAGTCAGTGCATTTACTGGAGGGACATAGCTGCAGACTTTTATCTCTAACTCTCTCTCTCTCTTGCACATGTGTGCTTGAGCTTGTGCAATAGAAAATGGATAAAAGAGAAGTTAGGAAATAAACTTGGGGGGCTGTAATCAAACGTGGGCGACCCGTCCGAGTATCGTTTATGTGTGGGAAACACTGCGATTCATCATTCTATCCGATTAACTGAAAAAGAAAAGAATAATTCTTAACAAGTTAAGTTCAGGATTTCATGTTTTAGCTTCATCCTTCAAAATGTTTTAATGTCTTCTTTTTATTTTTTATCCTGTTTTCAATTTATGCTTGACCAATTAACCTCAGTTCCAATTACCGTCTTTTATGTCTTAAACGCCACCATTTTGATGATGGTTTTATGGACGTTTTTATACATTCTCAGTCTCCTGTTTTTACCTGATGAACTCCTGTATTTACGTATTTAATGTCGCTCACGGTGTTTGTTGTTTCTATTGTCTGATTCTATGTGCCTGTGTTCTATGTGGTTGTTGTTTTTTTCTCATAGTTTTTCTCACCTGGCTGCGAAACTAATTTCCCCTCGGAGACAATAAAGTAAAGTTGAAAGTTGATGAGGAGTCATGAAGAAGTGAAGCAGTGAGTCAAATTAGCAGAAAAATCTGACCACAGTGACGGCCATTTTTTCTTTCAATTTTGATATTTGGCCCCAGCAAAGTGATCAGTGCATCACAGTCAGGACGATATATATTGCCCTACTGATATTTAGATTTACGCCTACATGTAGACATTTTTTTATGAGGGTAACAATATTTCTCATTAACAGAGCAGGGTCAACTTTTCACAGCGACGTCGGCGAGATGGTGAGTTGGCAATTCAAACAAACGCACTTACATGAAATGAACCATTAAGTGCAAAACTGAAGAAAAAAAGACAGCTGTCCTTTAAGTAGCTGGTACACTGTTGCATGTACTGTCCAATAAAACCTGGCTGTGGTTATGAGATTATGAAACAGACCTTCTACAGACACAGCATGTCCATACCTCACACTCAGCCGACAGGAAAACATCTGAGGAGTTTCCCCGAGTCTTTCTGTTGCTTCGGATCTCAGTCTGCGTAAGATCTCCCAGAACCACCTGAACCTGACAGATCAAACAGGAAGTCCCCTTTAAATTCTAAAAACGCACACCGTGTGCTGTTTATGCCGCCGCATCACAGTTGCTTCATCATTTCCTCATTTCACAGAGTTACAGTGACGGCTGAAAATGATCTCTGAGGCGACGGCGTCCTCCAGTCATTCTCTCACTTAGCAGTCATCCCAGCTGACTATCTATGAAGCGCCATAACACTTAGAGTCCACCAGAAGAACAGACAGTGCTGAGAAAACGCCAAAGAATAAATGAATAAATCTTCATTAGCTAATGTCAAGCCCCAGACTGATGTTGTTAACACTGAGAACAGTGAGACATAAGACAACACGATATTGTTAATAACGAAAATGTGGGAATTCATTGTACTAAAAAGAATACCCAATGAACAAACCAAGGTTTTAAGAACTAGGCCGGTAACAAAGGTTGAATAAATATAACTATTGAATATGGCAATGAAATGAATGTGTGAACTGAACAATCAGACTTTACATAATGAGAAATTCAGGCTGAATTTCAGACTGAATTTCTGGATTCTTATTCAGACTGCCATTTCAAGCCTTCAATCTGACTATGGTGGAGGTGTAGGACAAAGTGACCCCCCCTCTGTACCGTCTTCAGAGGTAGTAACAGGCGAGACAGTTTCAGCTGAGACAGTGGTGGAAGCACAGCGCTGTGTGTGTGTGTGTATGTGGAGCTGCAGCTGAACCCCTTAACGCCATGTAAATCCACAGACTGGGACACCAATATTCCACCATAGCAGAACATGACTTTACAAAGACGTGATGACGATTGAGCTTCATTACGGTGTGTTGAGGAATCACAATCCAAAGCATAAAAAAACAAAAACTACAGATCTTGAGTCATGTTTTTAACCCAAAGCTGCTGCAAGTGATCCCACTGATCAAGATTCATAACATTTTCTGAAACCAAAAATTATTTCTTAAAGCACACAATATCACACAAACGCCAACTTATTAAAACAATCTGCATATGTTGCCTGATTTTCACTGCCACAAAACATTCCTGCAACATTTCCACCCACCAACAGACCCAGTTAAACACTGCCTCCCTTTATCCCTCCCTCTCCTCCATTTCTCTCACTCTCTCTCCTCCCTCGTTACTATCAGCTTAACGAATACCATGTAATTGTGTTTGGACTTTAATTTCTCCCCCCCAAACAGTGAAAACCACCAGCTGGCAGCCAACACGACAACACTTAACAAGTCAGCAGGCCGGCACATGATACCAGTTTGGATGGACAGGACACAGACATCCACACACATGATAATAGACAGATAGTAGATGATGTCGTCAGGTGACTGATAAACTCTAGGCATGTATTCATCAAGTCTCAAGTCTCATATTTAAAGTTTGACAACACAAAATATTTTAAACTCCAGAGAGTAAAACGAGTTTAATAACCTAATGTTGCTGCACTGAAACTAAATTGAAAGGATGAAAAGGAGTTAATGGATCCATCCAGTGTGTTTTCCAAGTGTCCTGTGCATGTTTAGGCACATCTATGTGCAAAAATTCAAAGTCCGCGGAAATGCGGCTTCTCCTACCTCCTCCTGTTAGCTGCATGTAACGCTCGGTTCTAGCCCCCCTCGATAAAAATTTGTCAGTGCGGCGTCATTGTCAGTGTGAGATCACTGATCTAAGCCCATTGGCTCGTTGTGGCAAGCCCTGCAGCTCATGTTGAAATTTCAGAGACACGTGCTGAGCAACTGACCAATAACGACAGAGCGGATCGGCAGACCAATCAGAGCAGACTTGGCCCACGTGGGGTCTAACAGTGGGGGCTCAGCAGAGCGTAGCTGACGGACTCAGAGAGTAGAGGGAGCAAGGAGGAGCAGTACATGAAAACAGACACTTTTTTCGAACTTTAGCTATTGTGAACGTACAAAAGTAGGTACATAGATTAAATATACGAACCCCAAAAAGGGCATAATATGGGCTCTTTAAAGAGACAGCAGCTGAATCGTTTCCTGCAGATTCTGAAGTGAGGGTTTTTACCGGCACCAGTGTGAGATAAATGAGGTGGTTTATGAGCTACACATCTTACAGCTCGACTCAACAGGCGTCCCAGACTGATGTAAATAATGATAAGAGTGATAAAAGATCTCCTTTCAACTTGAGAGATTTTAAAACCAAGATGTTTGAGACTTAGCTGAGCTTGTATAACAGCTTGGGCTCAGTGGTAAAGCGGGTTTTCTTTAAATGGTTTGACCCCCAGCTCCTCCAGGACACATGTTGTAAAGTCTTTAGGCAAGAACTCCAAATTTTTCCCCTAGACAAAATGATATTTACAGGATTCTGTCAAAAAAATGTTTATTTGTTTACATTTTCCAAATTAAAGTTTCTCAATGAGCTATAAGTTTGACCACAGGAGGATTTTTTCTTTTTTTTACACAAAAGACTTTTTAAGCCTTCACAGCACAGACTCAGCAAAGAGCTTAAACACTTCACCTATCATCCATATTTCATCATTTGACTAAAATGTTGTCTCAAGTTTTCCTTAAATCACTCGCTCCCTTCTGGGAAGTTTAACAGGTCACAACAGCAGCTCTACTATATTTAGAAAATTCCAGCCAGGCGATCATAATATATTTAAACCAAACATCTGCCAGACTGAGAATGGTAGGCCGGTCAGGACAGATTTCATACTCCATTTCACAACTTACTCCTGAACTACCAGGGCCAATCAGAAAAATGAAAACACAGAGAATAACATTCACTAATCTCGCACAAAATCTATCTCATTCATGGTTGTTGTTATTGTTGCTGCTGTGTTTGTCTCTATCCGTCTTCCTGCATCCCCCTCTATCCCACTTTCCAAGCCCGGTGCAGTTTCTGCAGACTGTTGTTCATCATGAGTCTAGTTCTGCCTCTTAAAGGAAGTTTGTTCTTTCCACTGTAACTTTCCTAAGTGTTGCTCAGTGCTCATGATGGATTAACGTTGGGTATTTGTAATATAACAAAGACTAAGGTTTTAACCTGTTCGTTTTGTAAAGTGTCTTGAGATAACATTTGTTATGAAATGGCACTCTACAAATAAAGATTGACTGATTGATATAACGACAAATTTAACCGAAAAAAATCAAAAATGTTTTCTGTTCATGGAGTAACATTACTTTGCATTGATTGATTTTGCAAAAAAGATAAAACCACAGCAACACATGCACTGTACACGTTTCTCTACAGAATTTTAAAACTTTTTTTAACACTAAAATATCTATAAATCAATAAAAATGGAGTTAACCTTTGTTATATATTTATTGTTGTTGAGTACTTATATCACCTCAAATATTTCCAACAGTCATCAAAGCCAGAGAAGTCCTTCATTTTATAGTTGAAATGGCCCAAGTCTTTCATGGAGGTCGCCATGACAGACATGTCATATTTATGGTTGCCAAGGAAACACCGTTGTAACGTCAAAGACTGCTACATAAGTAAGCGTGAGCTGCTACGGAAGCTGCCGTACTGTTTAAGTCAGCTCGGAGCTTGTTTTCATCTGGAATGGGGGGAGAAGCAGAGAGAATCACTCCCATGATTCCCCGCCAGCCTTGACGTCACCTTTTGTTATCGTTTTGATTGTGTGTGGAATTAACATACTGTTACATTTAAAATTGCCTGATGAATTATAGACATTTTACATTTTGATCATACAATCAGAGTAAATCATCTTGGTTAACATGTTGCTTAATAAAAATATCAAGCCATCCAAACCATGGAAGCATAAAGCGACGCAAACGAAGGATGTGAAAAATGATTGATACCTCATTGTTTTTTCAACGATTGATAGCATCAGAAAGTATTTAAACTTTTAAAAAGCAACTAAAGTTCTTCACTTGGCCGTTGGCTGTAGTCTTCGCGGTGTGTTCAAGTGCAACTTTTTAGCCAAGACAAAAGGCGTCCTGAGGCGTCCTGAGGCGTTGTGAGGCGACTCCACACTCAGCCTTTGTCGCCACTAGTTCTTGGCTGTGTGCTTGGTGTGTCAGGGCCTTAAGCCTCAGCAGACAAGTGGAAGGTCAAATGTTTGACAAAAAGGACGTGTGTTACTAAATGTATTAAGAGGCTCTTTTGTGTTGCTTTGTGTCAAAGCATCGCCACAGGACTGGAACGGAGGCGTGAGATTTTCCCCACACTTTCTTAATGAATGAATCAGTCATGCTGAAGGCGGCGAGTCATGACTGGTACAATAAACCTGTTACATTACCAGCGTGATGAGCAGAGAGACGAGGGGCAGACTGAGACTTTAGAGCAGGCATGGGCAAACTACGGCCCGCGGGCCATATACGGCCCGCGGGCCATATACGGCCCGTTGGGCTTTTTAATCCGGCCCGCCGAACTTGTCCAAATTATATTATTATTAAATAACATTTTATTATAATTAAACCTCGTTCGTTTTCCCCTGTAATGCCCTCGTTTCCCCAATAGATGGCGCACTTCAGAGTGTGGTGTATTACTCCCTTCTTCACTTTGCCCTATGAACCCGTATGAGCCCTTCTGTAAAAATGAGCGGACCAAAGAAAAGAAAAGTGGACAGTGAATGCCGAGTGTTTAATACAGAGTGGACAACTAAATATTTTTTCACTGAAGTCCGATCAAAGGCTGTATGCCTGATATGCCAAGAAACTGTCGCAGTTTTTAAAGAGTACAATATCAGCCGTCACTTTGCTACGAAGCATGCTAACTACGCTAGCAAGCAGTCCCCGCAAGAACGGGCGGCTACGGCTCAGAGGTTGAAGGATATTTTACAGACTCAGCAACATTTTTTTCACCAACAAACTGCGATTCAAGAGTCAACTACCAAGGCAGGTTTTTTACTGGCATTCAAAGTAAAGGCAAAGGCTAGCAAGCCTTTCTCCGAAGGCGAGTTTTTAAAAGAATGCATGATAGAGACAGCAGGTCTCTTGTGTCCGGAGAGCCAAGGCCAGTTTGAAAAAATCAGTTTATCACGCAGGACTGTGACTCGCCGTGTGGAACTGATTGACGAAGATATAGCCAGCGAATTAAACAAAAAGGCTGAGTCCTTTAAGTTATATTCACTAGCGCTGGATGAAAGTAATGATGTAAAAGACACTGCTCAGCTCCTCATTTTTATCCGAGGGATTAATGACAGTTTTGAGATAACGGAGGAGTTTTTGACCATGGAGTCCCTGAAAGGAAAAACGTGAGGAGAGGACTTATTGTATAACCAGGTGTCTGCTGTCATCGAGAGAATGAAGCTACCTTGGAGTAAACTTGCCAATGTCACAACGGATGGATCGCCAAATTTAACTGGAAAACATGTTGGGCTGCTGAAAAGAATCCAGAATAAAGTGGAAGAGGAAAACCCTGACCAGGATGTTATTTTCCTTCACTGCATCATCCATCAGGAATCTCTGTGTAAGTCTGTATTGCAGCTTAATCATGTCGTGAATCCAGTTGTAAAACTTGTTAACTTTATACGAGCAAGGGGACTTCAGCATCGTCAGTTTATTACGTTCCTGGAGGAAACTGATGTGGATCATCAGGACTTACTGTACCACTCTCGTGTCCGCTGGTTAAGTTTGGGCAAAGTGTTTCAACGAGTGTGGGAGCTGAAAGAGGAGATCAGCGCATTTTTGGAGTTAATGGGGAAATCCGACGAATTCCCTGAGCTAAGCGACAAGAACTGGCTTTGTGACTTTGCATTTGCTGTGGACATATTTTCACACGAGTGTAATTAAATGAATGCATTTGGAAATCAATTTGTACAATGAGCCTTGCATATTCATGCTTTGCTACCTGTTAAAGGCCAAATCCTTTCATGTAATGGCTTTTACATGTCATTTATATTAGTTCACACAAACACTCCATCCATCTGTTCCTGGCCCGGCCCCTCTGTCAAATTTTAGAACCCATTGTGGCCCGCGAGTCAAAAAGTTTGCCCACCCCTGCTTTAGAGGCTAGAGAGTGAAACGGAGAAAAGAAAAAAGACGTCAGCGGTGAATGGGTGTTGAATTTCACACATGCGATCTCTCACATTGTCTGTAAATATAATACATAATCTGAAGTCACACGATAGATCTCCGTCCTGAAAGAGATCACAAGTTTGCTGTTAAAACTAGGTTTTTAAAGCCATCTTGCATTTTTTCTAACTCTGCTTTTCCCACACGTAGTTCCCCACTCTCTGATCCAATGAATTACTTATTCTATCCAATCTGGCCTATGTAAATAAAGGAAATAAGGCCCAAAAATAATACATTTAACTAGTGACCGATGCAATAACCTATAACATCATTTTTTGTCATCATAACCAAACCGATTACTAGCACTAGTTCAAGATGAGTAGCTGGCTGCTACCTAACTGTATTGTACTTTGATCCGGACACAAGTTCAAATTAGAGCCCGACCGATTAATCGGGCAACCGATAATATCAGCCGATGATAGCGTATCGATATCGGCTTATTTTATCTCTGATATGTACTGATATATTACTGGATTTATTCACCTGTAAAATAACATTTCTATTTGAGTTGCATTGTGTTACACTGGCAGTTCTCTTTCTGGCTGTCACCAGCAGAGGGCGCTACATGGATCACAACAACCATAATCATCACTCTCCAGAGTGTCGAGCTGTGATGCACGTACATGCGCCGTTACTTTCCAGTAGGGTGACCATCTCTTCTTCATTATGAATCTAACTGCATTTGAGGGATCAATGAGATAAATGTGTATATCTATATCTATCTCTAAAAATCGAATATACATCAAAGAAATATATCGGCTGATTTATCGATATCTGATTTTTCTCTTCCTAATATTGATATCGCATCGGCCCAAAAAATCCCACATCGGCCGGGCCCTAGCAGTGCTCACGGGATATTCCACAATGTCCACTTGGGCCGAGCTAGAGCAAAACGTTCTGTGTCGCATGCAGAGAAGGATCACCTGGTATGTCATCCTGTTAAGCTCCGCATGTAGTGAGAGCAAATTTCTGAAGTCCTCAAAGTTTACTTGGAGGCTTTTAAATAAAGTGCCGGTGTATAAAACTGGCTGAGCATTTAAAAGTGTTTGTAAGAGGCAATGGATGATGCGTGTGTGTACTGTCCTGGTGTGTGTCAGTGCAGAGAGCCAGACGTCTGAAGCCTGGACTCCTGCCACCATTTCCAAAAGAGGCTGTTTGCTGCTGCTGGTGAACAGAAAGATTGTTTCATCAGTCAGCATGTGAGCATATTCCTGCAGCCCAGTGTGTGTGTGTGATTCCCTGAAAGGTGAGTGTTGGTGTGCGTGAGTTCGGGCTGCAGATTTCAGCCTATTTTCAGCAGCCTATTTTCAGCTCGCTCACTTTAGTGGTCCAAATGAAGACAGGAGGGAAGAGAGAGAGAGAGAGTGCATGGCAGAATCTCCAGACATCTATTATCATGTCAGACGACAAATCCCAAAAACACCATTCAAATAAGCAGCACATTTTTGAGTGTTGGAGCTGAAATTTAAGATTTAAATTGGCTGAAATTAATCTCGAAGCCAAAATGGCCATTTGATTAATTGGTTGAAATCCAATGGGGGGGGGGGCAACATGCAGGAAAGGAGCCACATGTCTGATTTAAACCTTGACCGCCCACATTCAAGGACTTCATCCTCTGTACATGTCACATACACCAACCACCAGCGCTCCAAAATAGTATTATTTTTATGTGACATTTTGAAGCTTCAGCTGGTTAAGGGCCTGAGTCCACAGACAGCTCATTTTGCACCAACAGCGCCCACAACCTTTTCTCTCCGGGGCTTATTGTTGCTAGGTTACGAAAGTTAACTTCTGCTCCCCTGAGTAATGTCTGTTAGGTGTGTTTCAGATTAGATAGCTCCGTGTGCTTAATAGTTGCTTTAAGTCAAGGAAATATATCCAAGTAAACATGGAGACCAAGTAAAGGAGTCGTGTCCTGACATCAGCAGCAGCTCTACACCTTTGAAAAGAGGAGTCAGACTAGTGTCTCCTCTGCCATTGTTGTTGACAAAGCTGACATCAGAAGTCCTGCCACTTCTTGATTTTGATTAGTCGATGAGGGAGAAGTGATGCTGATGACAATGCGCTGTTCCAAAAGTTGAACTATTTTCAGCTGAGAGCACATAATTCATCTTCTTGCTGATGGTGTTGTTTTCTTTTGTAGGTCATGTCGAGGCACCGACATTTAAGACTGTTTCATAATCAACTAAAAACTCCTTACACAAGCTTTAAGAAAATTCATTAATATCTATTTATGAGTTGAAGTACCAAGGAGCTTACATTCAGCATTTTCTATTTGGTGTGGTTTTATTTAAAATTATTCTCAAACATGAGACTGTGGTCATGAAGCATCCCGTCCAGTTCTCATGTTGAGCTGCTTAGGAAGCAAATCTTTGATCCACATGAACTTGAAGAACTCTTTATACCATTATAGACATTTAATAGAAACAATCCTGATGCCAACAAGATCAATCAATTACTAAGTACAGCGCAGCGTCATTTCAGACGTAAACACTTCATAATTATTAAATGGCACGTATGACTGTAAGTGCTCTTACAGTTTAATACTTGTGCTTTACTCTCTGTCGTTCAAAGAAAGGAGGAAATGTAAACAAAAGATGTAATTAAGGTGTAACTATTTGCACCATATGGAGGTGTTATTGGCTCTAATTTAATCCCTCAGCCTGAATGTATGAGCCATGTGTCTGGGTTTAGCATCATGTGTTCTGGTGTTTTTTACAGCGAGCTCATGGAGGTCGTTGGTGTAAACAGCATCCTCGCTCTCCTCTAAGGAAGTGTTGAAAATCTGAAGACTCAGGACGAGTTGCTTCACCAGACAGTAGGACGAACAGGTTCACCTGCCGACTGGAGTTTATTCTCGCTAACGCAAACTGCTAATACTTTGCTTTCCTTGCATTGTTTCAGGATTAGAAACTGTGTCAGCTGTGGTTGGTATTTTAATCTTCCCGGAGGATCACAGCATGCTTTGCCTGTTTAAGCTGCCAACAAGGTATATGTAGAAAACAGAGCTCCAAATAATGTCTGGTGTACAATCGAGTGATGTAACGGACATGTGAAGAGTAGGCAGACTTTAACACCCCTGCATACTCTGAAAATAAACCCTTCCAACATCATTTATAAAGAAGTTATGAAGCATGCCGCTGGCTCAGGATATTGTAGTATCAACTTCTAGATAGTAACAGGAAACAGAAACTACAGGTAAAACGTTTCATCTGAAAGTAACCACCAAGTAGGAATTCTGCACTTTAATACACATTGCGTAAAAAAAAAATCCAGGTTTGTTCCTCTTCTAATTCTTTCTCTTTGTACCTAGTTGAGCACTAAAGCTCTATCCTGAATATTAGCCTCGTCCTGCTCCGATCTCGAGACAGGTATTGAGGTCAATTAAGGAAATGTTTAATTGATTAATATCAGCTTATTGAGCTGTATTTAGCCCAGTCTTATACTTCGTTTAATCTCAGCAGTCGGGTAAGCTTAGTGCAGCAATCGCCCTCCGAATAACAGCCCCTTCAGTCTGACAGGGAGAGTCTCTCGCTGCAAAACCAAGAATCAGAATCAGAGACAGTCTGATATTTTCCACTGTCTCTTCTTTAGCTCCATCATGGTGTCCTGCTCTGGATCCTCTCACTGAGCCCACGCATGCACAACGCCAGAGGAGAGTTTGCCAGGGTGTCTTTCCTGCCAACAGCGTCTCATTCCCACTCACTCTCATTCACACTCAGATTTTTAGAGAGTCACAGAGCTGAGCGTGTGCATCAGCGTTCCTGTGCTGTGTTGGTATTCAGATTGAAGCCATGCATTAACGTGCCGTGATACTGATACCAAAACAACAGCTCTGCTCTGATGTCAACAGTGCTCTTCACCTAATGCTGGGTGTACTTACTAATCTCTAGTTGTGTTTACCCAAAACCAACTGCTGTACCAGCACATGCCAAGACAAGGTGAGAGGATGCTGAATGCTGCAGTACAGAAAGCCTGTCCTGACGGACTAATCCCCTATCACAGATCAGGCATTAAAAGTCAGACTTTAAAGTCAAAATGTGATACTTTGATCCATCCATCCATTCATTAACTTCCGCTTCTCCGAGCTCAGGTCGCCGTGGTAGCAGGCGCAGTAAGTAAACCCAAAAATTGGGACTGAATAAATTACAAAAATACATAAACAGCCATGTTACACAGATTGCCATGTAGTCCTGCAGCTCTGAAGTCCATTAATTAATTCTCAGTGAGTGACAGTGAGCGCTGACTTTCTGTTAGGGGGCGCCTGAAGTCACACAGTAACACTAAAAGGTTTGGGGAGCGGAGAGTCTGTTCCCTTTTCATAGTAAGTCTGACTCCACCTGAGGCCTACAGCAAGCCAATGACTCACCTACAGCAGGGTGTGTGTGTGTGCGTGCGCATGTGTGTGTGTGTGTGTGTGTGTTTATTATCATTATAACTCAACAACTAGACTGGCAATAATTTAATCTTTCACCCAGCACAAACAACAACTGATGTGCACTTGTGTGATTAAAAATATTCTGGAAAATTAACATTTGTTGTTCCGAGATTGTAAAACAGAGGTCTGACAGCTGCACAAATCGTCGTTCGAGTTCCCAAATCTCCTAAATCAACAGCAGCCGATTATAGCCATGCAACTAGATAAACACGGCTGTAAGGTTCAGGATTGCACGCCGCGAAAAGAAATCGCTGGGGAGGATTTTTTTTTTTTTTAAAAGCCAACATTAGTCTGATTCTGTTAAAAGATAGGAAGCACTAAATGTTTTTGCATTTTTCAACAACATTTAACCCAATCTAATTTATCCTGATGAAACTGTAATAGGATATTACTGGGCTGACATGCATTCCTAATTTCACTCATCTCCTTAAAAGTGGAATTTAAACGTTTGTGGTTTCGATTTGATTTGATTGAACTTTATTGTGAGACATGGTCTTAAGTTTTTCTTGCATCACAGCAACTCCATTTGCAACATAAAAAATAAAGACAATATACAAAGATAGTCTGAGCTTGTTAAAACTTGGGATCCTGTATATCCTGTTTGATGGTAACAGTTCATATTCTGAGTGTTCACAGCGTGGTTAGGATCAGAGGCGATGCTGTCAGCCAGCCTTAACATGCTTTTATCGTAAGCTGAAACATTTCAAAGCAGACGGTAGCCGATGTTCTTAACAACATTTTTTGACAATGAACAACATTAGACCTGTTTAACAAAAACACTACATTTATAAAATGAGCAGGTTTGTTTTCACCTGGTAGCAGAGATTCCTTCTGTGGACTCGAGGACAAGCTCCTACTTGCTGACTGGTATTTACACCTGTTTAAACTGTGAGGCATCGAGTTGATAAGACTATAAACCATCCATTCATACTTTAATTCAAGTCTGGGTTTCCCCCCCCGCATTCCTTTCACATCTCAACTACAAATCCTCCGCAGAGGGCTGACCAGACACGACCATGGCCTGCAGAGAGGCGTTGCAGATCCTGATGTGAGGTATTGCATCGGGCATCCAAGCCTCCAGCGGGAAACAAGCAGAACAAGAGGAGACAAATTTAACTCACACATTATATCACACATAGCTGCAGCACTGATGCACCAGTATGTACACCCGCTAGTAGACGATGCAGGTATGAGGAAGCCACCAGACAATCAGGCATTTTAACCTCATCAGAATCAGATGCTAAAATGCTAGCATCTCTTCAAACACATACGAGAAATCTTCATTTTCTTGTAACATTAAAGCCTAGCTGTAGCTTGGATACCTTAAAAAATACTTGTTATAAAATAGTGTCCCATTTCTGCTAATTTCCTATTCAGTTAAACAGAAATTTAAATTTACGTTAAACCTACTCATCGAAAGATAAGAAAGCACTCAGAAAGAGGCCAAAGTTAGCACAGTTTATTCAAAATGGTCTGCAGGTAAAATGTGTAATTTGGTTTGCCGAATGTGGCTACTGTTAGCAGCGTCCTCCCTGCAGCTTAACGTCCACATTGCTCCGGTCGATATGCCAGTTAAAGCTGACAAAACCTACAAATAATTATACCTTAATTTTCTGGATCAAAATACTGCCGAACGGCGCTACAGCCCCTGCTAGTGGCGGGCAGTTGGGTTGCAGTTTGAGCATAACATTTGACCGGCATTGAAAGCCAAAACATAAATAATTTGTTTTACCAACTAGTCATTCTTGTATCAATTAGTGAGGGGGATGACGATTAACTGTTAAGTGCACTTCACACACACATTCCTAGTGTCTGTATTAACCCCAGTGTTTGCCTTACCATTATATTGGGGGGTGTGTCTGCATGTCGGCTTCTCCCTACCCCCCCAACGCTGTAAACCTAGGGGAAACACTGAACCCAATGAAGTTCTGGGTGTTTTCACACATACAAAAAAAACCTCAAAAGTCTACACATTTTTTCGGTGAGCTGCATGTGTGAACAAAACAGATTTTTTTCACTCCAACTTTACCCAGAATTTTTTCTGTGCTGATGTGAGAACGCAGCAGGATAGATATAGATTTTTTTAGATCAGTGGAGCAACAAGTTGGGGTGATGACATTGATATCAGACGACCAGCTAGAGAACGGTGCAAGTTGTCTCGCAAGTGGTGAAGCTGCTACATACTCTTCCGCCTGCAAGTATGTTCTTTACAACTCATTTGTTAATACTGTGAAGACACACGTAAAGGCAAAAAACTGTCATTTAGTTTCATTTCTAGGAGTGCATAAGTGAAAAAGATTAGATTGAGATATGTCACAGCAATGTCCTCCAGAGGGATGAACCCGGTCTGATCCTGTCAGCTGGCACATGTTAAAGTTCAGAGCATACACTAAATGGATTAATCAAAGATGAGGTAGATCTAAATGATGCAGCTGGTTTACGGATATCTCCACTGAGCCTAAATCTGGTTTGATTTGTTACGTATCTTGGGGAACACAGGAGACTGATTAGATAACCGACCGGCTGGTTAAAGTTTCTGATTGGATTACCAGTTAGTTCAATAACAGTTACTGAAAGCTACTTACCGGTATATAGCTGCCCTGTCTCAAATATAAAGAGTTAAAGTTGTTTTCACAACAGACATTTCATTAAGGTCCCAGTGAAGCAATATGCAAAACACTGTAGCCTTGAATCGGATAAACCTACACTTTATCTGCCTTCTAAAATACACCTGTTGGTTTCCTCAATATTAGGACTAAAGCATTTTTTCCCAGTCCAGCATATTTATTTTGAAATGCATTGCATTGGAAAAGCTGACTGTTTACTCACTGCACTGTATGCATGTCTTTCTGCTCAACAAAAAAAAACACTCATCACTGCCTCTCCCTGATCTCAGAGGGAAAAGTGCAGGAAAAATATCTCAGCCTTCATGAGTGCTAAACAACATAAACAATGATGGGGATGTTAATACTGCTGTGTCCAGATTCTCCAATTAAGGCCGAGTCTATCCTCTATAGGCATTTTATTATAAACAAAGAAAAGGTCCAGAGTACGCAGGTTACCTTGTTCAAACATTTTCACATCTGTGCATATTTCATCCCTTAGCAACCAAACACACCAAAAGCATTTCAGAAAGGGTTTCCCTGGTTAACAAAACTCACACACTGTCTTCAGCAGATCTAACAAATCATCAGAGCTGAGCAGATGCTGGTCTTGAACAGAGGTGGTTGATAGTGAAAAGTAAGGTTAGATATAGTTTAATGAAGATATTTGTGTAGGAAAGCAGCCTTCTGGGAACCTTTAGTCACGCTAGTGCAAAGTATAACCCTTTTCACACATACAGAAATCTCCTGAAAAACTCCGGAGATATGGCTACCCAGAGGGGCTTTAGGCTATGTGTGAACGCAAACAGCTGCATTTTTCGCGTGGTGTTTACCCTGAGTTTCTCCGGCCGGACCCCTAGTATTTTTCCCGCAGAAAATCCGAGTGAGCTGATGTCTGAACGCGGCAGCATATACACCGGAGATTTCAACTTGAGCCAATAGAAAGAGAATGACGTTTATATACAGTGACTGCCCGCGACCACTACGATCTCCGTGCACGTAATTAAACGGCTCCATTATGTTTTCTGATCGTCAGTATGTTGTCATTCCATTGGATTACACATAGCTTTGATATAAAGGCAAATATTCTCATTATAGCTACTCATTATCAGTGTAGCGGACTCTGTTGCTCCGGCCGCTACTTCCGCATTGTTTATTTACGTCACGTCTTACCTCAGGAATTCCCCCGACTCATTTTCTTCCTACTGAAGCTTACAAAAAGCTGGTCACTGTATTTTTTAGCACATTAATATGGAGCACTGATCTTTTGGCACTTTTTTCCAGCGGAGCATCAACAAACATTTGGCAGCAGAACTTAAGGCAACTTCGGAAAGTTTTCTTCGGAAACAAGAGAGCTCCAAAATCTGCAGCATTTGAGCTCATTAGCCTGGTAATACAGTCGTTGTTTTGTTGTAGAACATGAACAAATGTCAGCGAGGTTTTCATGTGGTTGCTGTGGTATAAAATTTAGAAGAACTATAATGGGAAATATTTTTTTTACAGTGTAGTCTTTTAGACCAAAGCTTACACAAGAAGAGGTAAGCTACTTAAATTAACAAAGCACTAACACCTCCTCTGACCGTCTGAGAAGCTCTCAGATTAATCCTCTGAGTGGACCGAAGGCATTTGATTGGCTGGATCTCGGCTCCTTAAGCACACACGGTTCCCAAATTGTGGTCCCAGGACCTCCAGGGTTGAGAGAGGAGCAGCTGTGTCCGAGCAAACCTTCCCATGATGGATGCTTCTTAAATAAGAACACACTTTTTTTTTCTCTGAGAGCCCTTTAGATATTCATCCCACCAGCTGTGCTCATGTCGATTAGTTCATCCTTCCTTCACAGTAGCCATCGTCAAGGCAACAGCCCCAGCAGGATGCCGGGACACCAGCAAGCTACAGTACACACACACACAACATATCATCTCAGTGCTAAAGGTCTTCGGCCTTAATCACATTTCAGTCTGCCTGCAAAACAATCACACTGACCAAACATAGAAGACATTATGTCATGATCTTTCCAGGAGCTACAGCAGAGTCTAAGAAGTAACAAATGGACAAACTCTTGGTTGATGTAAAACAGCAGGTTTCACGTTCTGTCGCTCAGAAGTGAGAGAGGGGGGCTTACAGTAGGAGTAGAACTTGTTCTGATTTACACAATGATAAGCATCAATAATAAAGCAATCTACTGGATCACTGAGCTGGCTGATTGGTTCATCAATCACAGGATGCAACCAATCACACCTGCCCTTCTCCAGTGCACACAAATCAAAAACAGACAAGATGGAGGTCAAAACTGCTCGCAGTTGAACAAGTATCAATATCGGCAGTAAATTATATTTAACCTCCGAGTTCAACTTGTAAAGTGGTTCTCCAAATTCAGGTAGAAACAGAAAGCTTGCATCAGACTCTCTTTCAACATACTGCAGCAAAGTGAAACTGCCTGTAGTTTTTTTTTATCCTAACCTGCAGACTCGTGACCAACAGTCAGTGTTCATGCTGCCATTTAGAGGAACCTACAGTAATGAGGTGCTGGTTAGGCAAACAGGTCTGTGTGCTTAATTCCTCTCTGTGTGTCTGTGGGCGTGTATCTGCAACTAAGAGAAGTTGTCCTGTAACAGTTTCCATAACTATTCTATACCTACCGTTTCTATACCTAGAACTAATTCTGATAACTTGAATGCAGGGTGTTATGTTTCTGAGCATTGTTTTCTGTATCAGGGCTGCAAGATTTTGGACAAAAATAACATTGGAATATCTGTATTATGTGATATACAATTCAGTATAAAAAATAACACACATATCGTGTCGCGCATGATCGCACAGCAAATATATTATTCTGTGCTCTGTGAATTTCAGTTTCCCCTTGCAAACAGTGTGACTTCTGCTTTTGGACTGCAGGTGGACAAGCGGATGTGTGATGCATTGTACTGTATTGAGGAGCTGTTGACTTAAATCACAACACTCAGAGGCTCGTCAATAAACGTCTTGCGGTGTTGTTGACGCAGGTCAAAGCACAACATTTCAATCATGGATGTGGATAGTATTCATGCATCGTTATCTCCACTTTGTACAGAAAGCTAACAAGCTCTGTTGAGTGAGGAAAGAGAGTATCAGTGCCTTGAAGAGCCCCCGACTTCCTCGTTCTTCGTCCGTCTATACCAGCGATAGGGATAGAAACTGGGCGTCGGGGGGAAAAAAAACTGCACCACTCCAATAGGAAACAATACAATCAGGCTGATTTTGCCGCTTTATGTTCCGACAGTTAACCTAAAAAAAGATCACTAATTTGGGCTTTAAATGTTTGCCTTCTTCAAACTAATCTAAACCCACCTCCTACTTCAACTTCAACAGGGAACTCTGACACGGGGACGAACAGGTGCAGTGTCAAAGATTTGTTATTCATATGTAATCGACTTAGGTGTGTTAAGTGAAACTTTTAAAAATTAAAGCTTGGCCTCTTGTTCTGCCTTTGACTCACACGAGACATCATATGTACCGCCGACACTGATAACAGGAAGACACACGTTCAAAAGTTACCTTAAAAAACTGAACACCTGCCTCAATATTAGCTGTGCCAGTAGCCCTGTCACATGCATGTTGAGACGCAGGTGAAACACAGATTTTACTGACATAGCAACCAGTTCAGTAAGTGCCTCTATTTAAGGGTGATGTTTTTATCAGACAGGCTTTTCTTGTAGATTCGTCGAACCTTGTGAGTTTTCTTTTGAATCAAGCAATGGAAAAAGTTGTAGCATGACATGTTTGATTCATTTTTCTTACTTTATGAGGCACACGGGGAGCTTAATCATGCACCCAAAATAACAAAGGTGCAGGGCAATAAAAACAACCCAATCAAATCGAATTGCCCTCTGGGATAAGGAAAAGTTGTAAAAGTCTACGAGCCTCCATCATGCCAGAAAAATATTTGAACCATCACCACTTGGGTGTTGAGGGACTATTTTCGGTGTTTATCAAACTATTACAAATACATAAATCACAATGACGATGCTTAAAGTATTTCTTGTGCACCATAATCTCTACATCATTATTATCAGGGTATTTTCATGATATTAGCTGACAGTAGAGAGATGACAGGAGACGTCCAGTCAGACTTAAACCTGGTCTGTGAGGGGTTAAACCTACTGGGCACAGGGCACCTAGGTTAACCTAATCTTCATGTGAATGTGAGAATGAATTAATATGAGATGGTGATTACAAGACTTTGCAAAGTGTTTCAAGTTTACCAAAATTAAATTCTCTTATAAGGCTCAATAGAGTGACTATTAAACACAGGTGAGTTCTCATGTATAACTTTGTTAACTCAGAAATGCAGATTTTATGTTCATTTTATTGACAGCTGATTGACAGTGCTACACTGGCCTTTTCCTGATGCTCGGTGCTGTAAATAAAAAAACACAAATGCCCCTTTGTTTAAACAATTACAACAGAATAAATAGCTGAATCAAAAGTGTCAATAAATCAGTGCATGTTAGTGTGTGCATGTAAGCAAGTCCGTGTGTGTGCGCGCATTTATCCCTGGAGAGAGGAAAGGATGACGCGACCGGTGTCATTATAAATAGCTTATACTGTGGACACACACTCACTATCTCACACACACACACACACACACGCACGCACGCGCACACATACACACGCACACACGCACACACACGCACGCACAGTATTTCAAAGTCCCTGCATGCTACATAGCCGGGTAATCCCGTGGCTGTCTCAGCCTGTTCAACCTGTTCTACAGACACGTCGAAGCTGCACAACAACAGATCAGAACAGATTTGAGCCGTCCGCCTCAGGTCTTAGATTTGTGGATTTTTAAAGAAATTACAGGTTGTTTGCTCTGAGAGGGCTCAGGTCGGACTGCTCCTCGATTGAACTAGGGACACGACTCAATGAACGTGTGCTGTGATTTTTGTTTACTCCAGAACTAAGTTGAACAGCTCTCTGGAAAATTATCCCTCAAGCTAATGTTTGGGAGAGTTCTAGCTCTGTTTTAGTCTTTCAAATCTTCCTAAAAGTCAAACGAATAACAAAAAAGGAAATCAGGCAAAAGAAAACAAAAAGTAATCCTTGTTAGATAGCGTTAAAGGAACTGTAAAGAAAAACCTTCATTATCAATTGACTCAGAAATTAAACTGAAGCACATGGGTCAAACATTAGCTGATTTCAAACTCTAAACTGTATCCTGCTACTTTCTGTTCGATGATTTGATTTAGCCTGTTTAAACTGTCAAAAAAGCTGAACTTTTTAAATTTGGCTTTTAGTGTTCCCAAACATGAGAACTTGGTATTTTCAGTTTTCTAGTATTGGAAATGAAATGATGCAGATGAAGGAAGCATGATTTATGAATGAGAGCACATACCAAAATAGGACATGATGTGAAAAACGTTCTTAAAACAAAAAGGAACCAAAAGGAAGCAATACAAAAGCTCACTAGAGGTTTAAAGCCCATTTAAATTCTCAATTACAAGCAGGGTTTGCACTCAATTGGAAAATGGTTTTGTGACCATCTTCAGGCTATTTTTGACAAGTGTGGGACATACATCTATAATAAATACAGACTTTATTTTCTTCTGATTTTGTCTACTTTTCTAGCATGAGGGGCAGCATCCGTGTCTTCCATAATCCCCCGAGTTTTTGAGACATTTCCTGTGCTCATTTGGGATTACCCTCCATGTAACGAGACGTGCCTTGAGGAAGTAACACTCCACAGTTTTGCTTGATGTGAACGCAACCTTAAACAAACTGAATCTGTTCAGAGTCCACACTCAAGGGTTTTTCCCATGGGAGATAATAAAGTGCATGTGTGTTTGTGGCAGCGGTGCTAGTTTAGTTCACAACGTTTTTTTTCTGCTGGAGATATTCAGATCACGTTTTGCAACTCCTTAATATCGATTTATCATCAAAAAGGGAAAGATTTGTAGAAAGAAAGTTGGGACAACTCATGCCCAATGCATCTGAAGTCCAGAGGAAGGTGATCCTGAGGGGGAAAAAAACATTATAAATAATTATACCGTCTTCTCTTACCTTGCCGGTCTTGTGATCGAACCAGACCAAGGCATGATTCCTGGACAACACCTTGCAGTCAAAGGTGGCATTGTTCTGCGCCGGACGACACCGAGCCACCGACCTGCCGATCTTGACTGGCTCATCCAGGTATACATGTCGCTCCTGGAATGGGTGCGAGTTTGGTCGGCAGGCGAACACGGCCAGCGCTGAAGGCATTGATTTTGGCTTTAGAGTATTACTCCAACCGGACACGAGGGAGAGGTTTTCTTGATCCAGAGTGGCAGCTTTATGTTCCAATCCCCGAATGAATTGTCTAATATATCACTGGCCTACGTGCAGGCCGAAATGTTAGTCCTCAAAGCGTCTAGGCACTAACTGATAAACATTGTCCACTGTCCACAGCCCAGGCTGCACCTCGTCCCCACTTTGATTCAACAAGACTCTCCTGCGTTTGAAAATAAAAAAACAAACCAACAGGTATAAAAAAGACACAACATTCCCTTTACTTACTGTCCACCAAAGCTACATAACGACACTTAACTTCTGACAGCAGGCACTAATGTACAGACCAGGGTGCCATGTGTCAAGACATACATGACTGAGTATAGCACTGACAGTCTGGCAAACAGCCTCCCACGTCCATCAAACTACTCCAGCACTGAAGCAGGTGAGGGAAGCCAGTCAGGCAGATATTCAGTTTCCAAAGATAGCCAGAGCTCAAGACAATAATTGGTATTACTTATCGAATTAGTTAACCCTCCAGGAAACCATCTGATATCAACAGGGGGAGCAGATAATCAAATTATTGCGCCCTTTCCTGGTTCTCTGAGGTGTTGTCCTGCAGCAAGGGAACAACAAACACCCCGACAGGTTAACGCACCTTTAATACCTCTATTTGTGAAGTGTTTGTCATTTACATAATGTCATAGTCTGACTGACATTGCTGCCCTGATGCAGGGAACCTGAGCTAGCTGCTGCCCACCGTCACCACTCCCTCCACAGCTCACCTGCTAACGACACCTAGCACGCAAACACCCCCCTGAGTTATTTAACATAAACAGCCAATTAATATCTGACGACTAAAGCGATTCAGTTCCCTCTGTTTTTTTTCTGAATTAGAGGGCTCCAAAACATTCAGCAGCGGGATGAACGGGGGATTAGCAGGTCGTCTTGTGCAACTCAAATGCTAATTGGCTAGCTCGCTAAGGCGCTAACTCTCGGCCAACGTTGTCTGGCGTTGAACCAGCGATGCTAGGCTAGGCTAGTGAGTGTTGACAAACTTATCGCCCGGGTCTTCAAATGTTTTCTCCCCCACCCACTCAATCGGTTCGCTTACCCAGTGTAGGCGAAATGCCATCCCTGTCTCCTGGAGCAAATAAAAGCAGCAAGCGAGCCTGTTTTTTAGCTACAGCGGAGAGCCCTGCGAGAGGACGTTAGCATGCTAACCGGCTAACTGACAGTCAGGGCAGAGAAATCAGTTTCTGGACTGCGGGGTCCTCACGCATCACTCCAGCCCGATTATCTCCTGGGGGAAATCTCTCGGTAAAAAAAAAAAGACACAACTTGCGCAGTCGCCGTCTATCTCAGTTCAGGTGGTGTTTTGCCGTGACGGGTTAAGAGTTACAGCCGTCGCCTCCCCACAGTTTTGTGGAAGGAATCCAGAAGAAGTTGTCCTCCTCCGCAAGTCCCGGCCGCCATACTGTAACTAGAGAGCAGCAGACAGGCGTGGTGCGTTCACTGACCGACTCACATCGGCTCTAACACTTACCGCTGAACTCAGGAAATCCAAGCACTCTGAAAAAGGCGATAAGTTTCTTCTAACCTAAAATAACCATATGTTTTTTTGTTTTTTTTACATATATATATTTGTGTAAGTCATAACTGTGGTTAGGTAAGGTAAAATTTGTATAATAATAAAAATACTGAAAAAAGTATTGGTGATATTGATATTAAAATTGGCATAAAAAATAAATTGGTGTTATTAAATATCGGTAAAATTAGTAATACATTAGTTTTTTTTCCAAAATATTTTTATTGACAAAAAATACAAAACGATACTTCCAATCACAGAAATACAATTTACCTTTTTCCTTTTTTTTTTTTAAACATATATGCATATGTACACACAGTCACATATACACATATAAAAACGAAAATAACCAAAAAAAAAAAAAAAGCAAAACTAAAACACTCTGATAAGAATGTAGAAGAAAATAATTAAAATACATTAGTTTTTTTAAGTTTAATACAAAGTATTGGTAATATTGTTATTGAATGTGGTATCAAAATATTGTATAAAATTGGTATCAATATATTGTATAAGATCAATTTGAAATGAGATTGCTATGAAAATATTGGTAATATTGGTTATACATTTGGTATAAAAATATTGCATAAAATTGGTATTGAAATTGGTATTAAAAAATTTTATAAACTTGGTATGAATGTGTATAAAATTGGTATTATAGTATTGGTAGAATTGATAAAAAGGTAAACATGTATTTATAATAATTAGTATTATTATTGTATTCCTTGTTATTATGCTTTGGAAATATTATCACATTCATGCAGATAAAGCTCACTGAAAAAGATTGTAAAAACATATATATGTTTAAAAAAACTAAGAAGAACAAGTTTGATTCAACGTGTAGTAGAGTTTTCAGGGTGTATCACAAAGTTTAATTTATTATATGTCGTCACGACTACAGAACGTAAAACTTAGATACTGTTATAGTTTCAAATCCAACAATATTGATACATGATTTGATACCAAGGTGCCTAAACTTGATATTCCAAGCAGACACCAAAAATTTAGTTATTTACATGTTTGGGCGGCAGTAGCTCAGTCTGTAGGGACTTGGGTTGGGAACCAGAGGGTCACCGGTTCAAGTCCCAGTGCGGACCAAATATGGAAGTTGGTCTGGTAGCTGGAGAGGTGCCAGATCACTGAGCATTGCCGAGGTGCCCTTGAGCAAGGTACCAAAGCCCCTCCCCACCATCAGCTCAGGAGCGCCCACTGTGGGCAGCTCCGTCACTCTGACATCTCTCCATTAGTGCATGTCCATAGGATCCTGTTTGTGTGCATGTGTGTGTATATATACTTCCGCCTATGTGTGTGTTGCATGACTACAGAGTGTAAAAACTGAAATTTCCCCTTGCGGGGATCAATAAAGGTAAATCTTTATCTTTAATTATCAAAAAATTGCAACACCTGCATACAAGTTTAATGTCACAAATACGTCTTCAAATTAAATCTTAACAATATCATAGCAAGTTCATTTTATCGAGATCTGGAGAAGAAGGCCCAAATTAACTTGTAATCACTGGAAATCCAGCATTGTAGTCCCGTGATAACAAGAAAATAACCAAAATGTGGTCCAGTATGAATATATGTACCTTAAGGACTTAGGTAGATTTTATATCACGAGACTATCACTTTGTATTTTTATCCAATTTCCTAAACCTGTTTAAGACCAACAACTTTTAGATAGCCTTAACTACATAATAATAATGTTATTTGCATGTACGGTTTTGATCACATATAAAACATAGTTACATCATATGTGGTTTGATTTACAGACCTGGACAGCAGGATGGGGTGGAGACTGGTTGGGAGGAGATCAAATTCTGCTTGAGCCTCCAGAAAAGTCCCTGCTGTGTTGTGTTGAGCCGACAGCTGAGACCAAATCAATGCTGGATGAGACGGAAGAACAGGGGAGATAACACAATATATCACTGCTGCTCATTTGGGTTTACTTCAGTCAGCATTTAATAAATCACATTTATAATTCATAGTGAATGTGTCAAGTTACTTTCCTGAAAAACATGTCCTCTACCTTTTTTTTTTTTATAGCCATATAAAGTGAGTCCTGAAGCAAAGCTCATAAAGTCTGTGTCCCTTCTAAGAGAGAGGTTCTGCTTCAGCATTCTGTGTCAAAATAAGAATATAAATCAACTTTAAAGTGCATGAAAAACAAACTGTACATTTTGATACTATTGATGGTTAAAACGTCAGAGATTTTATTGCTTTAAATATGTGGTATTGAAAAGAAAAAGTATTTCTTGTATGTTCTTTTTTCAACTTACTTGAAACAACATTTATAGATTTATATATATTTGTATATATCTTTAAAAACTCTACTAAGCAATTAAGACAATGCTCTTTTTTTTAAGATAACGGTTTGGGACATTTTTGCTTTTTACTGAAAATGACAGAGACAGGAAATGCTGGGAGGAGAGAGTGGGTGACGACATGCAGCAAGGGGCCAGGGGTCAGATTTGAACCCAACCCATGCCACAGTGGCCTCCTAACTGGACGGTTGGGATCTAACGGGTTCCATCCCCAGCTCCTACAGGTCCAATGTGTCCTGAGCAAGACAGGTTGCTCCTGCTGCTTCAGCGGCGGCACGTGAATGTTTATGAATGGGATTAGTTACTTCTGATGGTCAATTTACACAGCAGCCTCTACCATCAGTGTGTGAATGTGTAGGTGTGACCTAAACAAGCTCAAGACCATTTACCGTTTACAAGGACTATATCCTCTGTACATGTAAACATACCATGCTAAGCCATCCTGCACCCTAATTAAGACAATATTAGGGTACAGGGTACTATAACCAAAGCAAGAGGGGATGAAAAAAGATTTAAGAGCCCAGCTGAGAGAAGACAGAGGTATGATGAAATATACAGGTGTTAAAAGAGATCAATTAGAATAACAAATAATGCAAATATAAATCAATTTAGCTAAAAAGTAAAAGCTATAAAAAGACAACACATTGCCCTGCATCTGATGTTTTTAAGTTTAACAGTTAGACGTTTCCCATCGTTGCTTCCCTTCATCATTTACTCTGAACTCAAGGCAACCCCAATGTCCCTGATGTTTTATGCAATATAATCAAATGTTAATGCAACACATTTCTTTCACACATGCACATGTGAGCAGGAGGTCCTCCTGGGGGTGTTGGCAGGTGTGAGAGGTTTGAGGATTGATGTAGGGATCACTTCAGGATCAGCCCGATTATCAGTCTGTTCCAAATATACCAGAGTGAAGGACGAGGCAAGGACTGAGCAGCAAACACACACAAGACAAAACATCTGAATCTGATTTACAGTCATGTTGTTTTCCACAAGCAAATAATTTGTCTTATTGGTTTTGGTGCAAAAAAAAGAACTATTTACCAATAATCTCCATTAACCTTCGACTCTATGCAGATGATACCGTCTTATATACATCCATTCCTGATATGTCACAAATACAAACCTCTCTCA